>NC_134230.1:8787878-9090909 GCF_965140235.1 Caretta caretta | reverse complement strand
GATAGAGGTATAGTATGAGACAGTCCCTACCCCAAAGAATGAACAATATAAATCGGCAAAGCTTGCAAAGGATAGAGGGGAAACAGGTAGGAAGGGACTTGCCCAAGGTCAAACAGACGGTCAATGATGGAGTCGTGGGAAAGAAAATGTCGTCCCAATTAGATTATTATACACTCCACCACCCTGACTGTATTTGGCCCCATCACACGTGCTGAAGGTCAGGAAGGCCTGAAAAATATTAGAGCCACAACCTGTTAAGCAGATGCAGGACCCTGTTGGCAGTAAAAGCCAGTGAAGAACAGTCCTCCCTTACCACTGATATGGTCAATGCCCCCTTCAGAGAAACACACCTACCAAACTCCTTGGATGAGGCGATAGTTTGCCCAGTCCTCAAGAAGCCAACACTCCACCCAGAGGATCTGTCCAATTACTGTCCCGTCTCCAACTTCCTACTCCCGAGCGAAATAACTGAGAAAATAGTCACCACCAAGCTCAACATCCTGGACACCTCATGATCAGGTTTCAGACAAGAGCCAACTCTAGTGCCAGTAAACACGACGTCCTCATGGCCGTGGACACCGTTAAGACCTCCATGCTCGCACAGTTGGAGCTCTCTGCAGCCTTTGACAGTGCATCGAAGGTGCTGCTAAACATGACGTAGCAGGGGCAGGCAGCCCAGCACTGCAGACTCCATTCGTCCCTCTCCAGCATAACTGATGTGGTGACGGGTGACCGCTCCTCCTCTCCAAAGGGATCCAACAGGGATCCAAACTATCCCCGCTTCTCTTTGATATCTGTATGAGATCACTGGGAGAAACAGTGAGCCATGGGCCTCGCTGACAACAGGTTTCTGATGACACTCCACTGTCTCATTCTTACCTGATGCAACCACCGCCACTGGTAAAATGTTGGAAAGACCAGAGGAGATCAGGTCTTGGATGAAGAGCAGCTAGCTCAAGCTGAACCCAGGCAAAACCAAAGCAATGCTGGTTAGAAAGGGGGAACACTTCAATGAATTGGTGACAACGTTGTCTCCACCTTCCACTGAAGGGGCACAGCCCCCATTTGTCAAAGTGGGGTGAAGTCTCAGGGTCCTGTAGGTCTCATTGCTAAGCTTGGATGACTAGGCAGCATCAAATACCTTCTTTCAAGTCCAGCATGTTAGGAAACCTCATCCCTTTCTCCCAGCTGAGGGCCTGCCCATGCTGATCCATGCATTCGTTACCTCCAGGCTCCAACAGGTACAGAATGTGGCTGCCTGCCTTCTCCATGACTCCGGCTGCCATGAGCACATCAGGCCTCTGCTCTGGTCCCTCCATTGGCTCTCAGTCAGTTTCTGATGCCAGTTTAAGGCCTTGGTCCTAATCTTCAAAGCGATTAATGGATCAAGCCCCAGCCACCTCAGAGACAGAATTTAGTCCTATTAACCACTGTGACAGCTGCGCTCTTCTGGGATAATGCGGATCTCAAAGCCCAGAGGACGCATGTGAGAGTTGGGGACCTGGACTCCAGAGTCGGATTAGCTTTAGGAACCAAGGGTATCCTCTGAGAGAGTCTATCCACCATCAGTGACGCTCACAATTTGGACACCCCTTTTATTCCTAAAACCCTCCCGACTCTTCCCTGGGGGAAAAACACCCGATCCCAAGCAGAGTTTTGATCTTGAAAAGTTGCCAGAGCCTACGGCTCCATGAAGTCTGCTAGAGACTTCTCTATTGCTATTGATTTTACATGGAAGGTGCTCACCCACTATGGGGATGGGTGGCAGTAGAAAACCCTAAAATGAACAGACAGAAACAGAACCCAAGTCTCCTAAATCCCAGGCCACTGCTCTATCCACTAGGCTGCCCTACCTCGGGCTCATAGACTGTGTCAGTGGCAGAGCTGGGAAATAGAAGGCAGAACTCATGACTCCAGTCTTGTGTACAGTCCAGTTGATCACAAATACTCCTGTTTTATTGTGTAATCAAGACATTTGTGCCTGTTTTATTATGTAACTCACACACTCTGACTCTCTCTTATACATGCATAAATCAGTTTCACAGTGTACTCTTGATGGAGGTCATCAACTATTATGCAAAATATCCAGTTTATGGAAGGAATACTTTAGGGACATAAACATGGCTACTAAGAAATATCCTACTGAAGACTCACCCGAGGCCATGCCAAGCTGTTAGAGAATTCTGAATGTTCTGGGTGCTTCTGTAGTTCATTAACTGTTAACATGTTGCAAGTGGGATCAGTAATCTATTTGTGAAATTCCTACAGGGGGTGGAAGCCACACAGAGGACTGAGGTCAATCGTGTAATATATTTAGCGAATGATCATAATGCAAATGGAAAAATAGAGAAGAGGAGGAGGAAGAAAATCCATTCCCTGGCTAGGAAGTTTATAGACGCTTTAGAGCCAGGGAACAGACAGCAGAGTTGGGTGTGGGGTTGAAAGGCGTTTTTATCATTATTTTCCATTTGATGCAGATACTATGCTCAGTGAATAAAAGTCTGTAGGGAACTCTGATGAAGGTAGGTGTGAAGGACTGGGGCAGTAGGCAGAGGAAAGAAGACAAAAGGATCTGGTCCATACATCACTGAAAAGCCAGATACAGCTTCCAGGCCATACAGTCATAGTGCTGTCTCCCTGAACACTGATTTAAAAAAATGCTGATTCATGAGAGCGAGGATCAAAAACAACAATTAAAAGATGCCAATTCCTGAAAATGAGGCTCCAGAATGCAAAGGGCTGATTCACGAGAGCGAGGGTATAAACAGCTGATCCATTCCAATGGAGACTCCAGAACAAAAACCACAACAAATTGTTCAAAATTAGGTTCTGGAACAAATAACACTGATTCATTAAAGGAGGGTCCGGAATACAAAATGATGAATCACTTGGAATTGCCTTTGGTTCACCTGGAAGACCAGAAGCCACAGATAATGTCAGTTCTCCCCCTGCCCTTCCCTGCTGGGTATCTTGTCTCCTGTTTTGGCCTTTTCAGTCCCTGCACCTTGCTGCGGCTGCCCAGCAAATGGATTTGGAACGGAGACCTGGAGCGGACGAGAGCTCTAAGCAGCAGGTTCAGAATACTCTGAATGCTGGCGGGACTGACTCGGAACGTCATCCGTCTAAGGGAAATTAGCTGAGTTCCAGGCAGTTTAAAGATCCCATGGCACCTTTTGCCCCACAAGCCTTAGCTAAATTCGCCCCTCCCACTTATGCTGGTTGTTTGGAGGAGTAGATGCAAAGTGATCTCTTTGTGCATACAGTCTGTAAGGTCCCACTGGAAGGAACTGTGGAGTTAATCCAACTCCTGCTGAAGTCTAATTATCAGTTATTGTATTACTGTAGAACCTAGGAACCCAGCCACGGACTTGGACCTTACTGTGCCAGGGGCTGTACTAAGACAGAAAACAGGAGTCTTTCCACTCACTTCAGGGAGAGTTAGTTCAGGCCCTGTGGTGCTATATATTAAAGGTGGAATCTCCACATACCTCAGCATCCTGGATTACTTTCAATGGGATGTATGTTCCTAAATTCTTTAGGTGCTTTTGAAAGTCCCACTCTGAAATACCCACTGTTAATGAGGTTGTGTCCTGGATAACAGGTACATTTTGTACACAGCCCCACAAGGGTGCTGCAGTGGTGAGAGATGCCCAGATTAGGCAGGATGGCATTTTCCTGTTTGAAAGGGCTTGCTCAGAAGGATGAGATGTTTTCATATCCTTTGTCTCTATAAATAATTCCATGTGTGCCCACCATTACAGCAAAACCCGCTTGCACTGCAATAAGGCACGGACGGGATATTTCCATTATTTCCTCGGCTTTGCAAGGGGATTATAACAGGAAGGAAGGAGAGGCTTGTGGATAATGCCCAGGACAGGCAGTTAGATGAGGAGTTTATCCCTGATGCTCCCGCAAACTGGCTGCGTGACTTGGCGAGTCTTTTCACCTCACTGACTCTCACATTCACAGCAGATCAGGAAATTATTTTTGTTCCCAAGAAAGAAACTGAAAAAGTTCTCTTAAGTTTTTGATTTAATCAGAAATGTTCACTGAAAAACCTAAAACCTGACAATGGAAATTTCACTTTCAGCAACTGGAATAAAGATGCTGAAATCCGGTATTTCCATTTGGCCATAAAAGACTTTATTTTTTGTAACAAAGTTCCAAATGAAGCCTTTCAACCAGCTCTCCCCTGTTTTCCCATCTGCACAACGGGCCTGGCAGCCCTCATCACTGGGAACTTCTGAGGCTTAACTCAGGTCTGCTAGAGATGAACACTATGGAAATGACAACACACAAATAAATAATTCAGCCATAAAAACTCCCTCCTTATGCTAACTTTGTAAATGAGGTCACAGACTAGAGGAATGTTTCCTGTTTACCAAATGATGCAAGAATCACTGCAGGCCTGTCATTTTAAAGTTGTATTTTGTACATTAACAGATTTCCAAGGCCAGAAGGGACCATTATGATCATCTAGTCTGATCAAGGACAGAATCATCAAGGAAAATTTTCAGTCAGTCCCACATTTAAAACATAACCAGTGGATTTACTTGCTTTGATTTAAAAAGCAGAACCAGTTTCTCCCCCAAAACTAATCTTTCCAAAGGTCACTCTACTCATTGTTGATTAATTTTAATAAATTAATTCTTCAAAGGAAAATTGGGTTTTCTGTTAACTGAGTCTTTTCATGAAAAGTGTCTGCTTTTGAAAGAAAATTTCCATTTTTTGTGGAAAAATCAAAATATTCAGGTTTGGCTATTCTGCTGCAGTGCCTTATGTGATTTGTAGTTCGGCCACCTCACGTTCCCATTCTCCTCTATGGTTCCAGATCCCCAGTCATACTCTCTCCCGCATGAGACACCATGGCCAGGATCTCCCAGGATGCAATGGTGTCCCTCCCCATGAGGGCAGATAGTGGTACATCATGGAAGGTGTAGTCTGACTAGTCAGATGTAATCAGGCTCACATGAGGCATCATAGCCACATTCTCAAGTAGAAATACTTTGTTTTTGTTTTGTTTTTTTCCAGAAAGTTACAATTTTTTATGGGGTCTAGCACACATATTAAGCACTTACTTTTCCAGAGATTCTTTTTGTAAGAACAATAATCAGCTCACATAAAGGGTCTTTTATCCAATGATCTCAAACCATTTTACAAAGGGCAGTAAATATCTGCATTGTCCAGTTGGCAGAACTGAGATCTAGAGAGGGGAAGGGACTTGCACGGGGGCCCTCAGCAGATCTGTAGCAGGGCCAGAAATAGAACCCAGAGGTCCTGTGCCCCAGCCCAGTGATATGCCTGCTGGGTCATGCCCCCTTTACTACAAATTTGCCCAAATACGTAGTCTCAAAATGGAGCTTTAAGGCTCCAAATGACAGTTACAAGTATATAGACCTTCTTAAACTGACGGAACTGGCCAACAGCTCTGCCACGGCACTTCCCTTGCCACTTGCAATAGTGCCTGTTTCTCTGCTCCCTGGACTTGTCTTGAGCAGAATTTGCCACAAGCCTTAAATCACCTCAGACCTGGTTATGGTTTCCAGCTGGGGACAACTGTCTAGCAGGGACCGGGCTGAGAGGCCAAACTCATTCTTGTGTTTCTTGACACTGCAAGCCTGCAGTCCTCAGACAGCCAACACTCCCACTGACATGAGTCTTGCCTGCATAAGGGCTGCAGGAGCAGACGTGTAGGGTATGTCTATGCTGCAGTTAAACACCTGCCCCTGGCCTGTGTCAGCTGACTGGGGGCTTGGGCTACAGGGCTGTTTAACTGCAGCGAAGACCCATAGAATGGGCTCCAGCCTGAGCCTGAGCCTGAGCGGTCTACACCAGTTAAACAGCCCCTGAGCTTGTCAGCTGATACAGCCTAGCTGTGGGTTTTAACTGCCATGTGGACACACCCCTAATCATCACCTGCTCCAGAGATCAACAGGGGAAAGGCCAGCCTGAGACACTGTGTGAACTCCTCTCTCACCCACAGATTAGGGGAGGCCTATTGGGGTTGCCTGGTGGGTGGGAGCATCTACCCAATTTTTAGCTGAACCCGGACAGCCTAATTCCCTGGCTCAGGCCTCCACCAAGCCAGCCTTCCCCACTTTTAGCAGGTGCCCACCCCTGGGCCTTCACCCATGGGCTTCAGCTGACAGATTCCTCCCCCTGCTTCCACCAGAGCACCTGCCAGATAAGGCCACCACTCTCTCATGCTGTGGACTCTCTTGAGTGTGAGTGGTAGCCTGACCCACTCCACCACACGTGATACAAGGATGGCCAGTTCCAGTTGTTTGGGTAGCCTAGGGTGCAGGGCACATATCCAGGGCAGAGTTTTTTCATAGAGGTAGGGGCATGTAGCTGACTCTGCTCCCTTCCCTGGCTCCAGGGTCTTGGGAGGAGGGTGATAAGTTTATTCTCATATCGAATCTCCTCTGCTCTTCAGCAGCATCTCTCCAAAGTGGGACAGATGCTGCTCCTTCTGTTCTCCTCCCCAGTTCTTGGAAGCAAATGCAACATGTGACAGGGCCAGGGGATGTCTAAGCAGAAGCCAGCAAGGTAGGTCTGCAGGGGAGACTGCACTCTAATGTCTGAGCCTGGCCTGCTTGAATAGGGGACTCCTGTTTTCCACAGGGCTTTGTTCATTCTGCCCCAGGAGATAGTTTCTGCAGCCATTTCTGTAGCCAAGCAAGCCCAGTCCCTGTTTAATTTATTATTATAGATATGCATGCTGAGTAATCAAATCTCATCCCACAGGGCATAAGCAGATTGCTGCAGGGGGTGGAAAGGATGCCCCTCTGTCCCTGTACAGTACTGCACAACCAGCCCTCTCCCTGCTCCCAGTTCCTTTGAGTATCATGACACCCCAGAATACTACTGCAAGCACCTCCCATGCCAGCCAGAATGTCCACTGTCTTCAGCAGGAGTTCCTGCAAGCTCCTTCTGTGCAGATCCGGCCCCCGCCACGGCACTAGAGGAGATGGGCCAGTGCTCTGAGCCGATACCACAAGACACCCACCCCTTTCAGACACTTGGCTCGAGAGCTTAGACTGCTCATTAGAGTTGAAGACAGGAAAAGCAACACAGTTTGACTTTTATTTCACTAGAATGCTCCAGCATGCTGTAATTCAGCATCAAATACAGTGGCGTGAAAGGGCAGCACACACACATAGTGGAGAGATCAATTCAATTCATGCTCTACATCCAGCATAGCATTAGTAAGCTAGTTATAAAAGCTACTGTATTACTGTCGGAAAACATACATCTGCTAACCCTCCACTCATCGCAGGGTGGGGAGAACTAAGTAGGGCTAGTTCATAAGCAGAGAATACAAAATCCACCCATTTAAAAGCAGAGGGAAAAGCAAACTGCTCAGCCAAGTTTAATCTTTCTGTTACAAAGCATTCACGTTCTGGGCTCAAGGAAGATGCACGCAGGCATTGGGAATGTGGCAGCAGCGAGGCAAACAAGCAGGTACACATTTTCACATGGGCCAGGCACACACAGAGAGGGCTTGATCTTCCCCAGCTGTAGGGGTATGAGTGTAATGTAACCACTGCTGAGAGGGAGAGTTAGTTGGGAATCCTGATCCCACAGGCAAGCTCCTTGGGGCAGGGACTTTTAGTTCTCTGTTTGTACACCACCTAGCACAGTGGGGTCCTGGCCCATGCCTAGAGGTCCTAGGCATAACTGCAACACAAATAACAGGAGCATGACTGGGTGGGTACCAAGTCACACCTGCCCCAGCTGGAAAGAGACCTGAAGGGGGAGCATCTGAGTTCCTCAGTAGCACGATGAAGGTCATGGTCATGCCTGCATCTCAAGACACTGCCATCTTCTGCCCACACGCGACCCTCTGCTCTTGTGTACTAGGGAGTGAGTGCACAGCAGTGCCTGCCGCAACACCACTCATTGCAAGGGACTATGACGATCTACGCTTGGCTTGGGGAGCGGCGCCCTTGTGACACTTGTGTTCCACGCAAGGACTTGCAAGATGGATGCATGAGAGGAGAGTTTATCCCTGTGCATTGAACCGAGACCTGGGGATGAAAGTCCACCTCACAGCAGCAAACCACCATATGAAGCAGCTGCCATTTACTACCATTAACAAATTGCTAACAGTGCAGAGAAGTGCCCTAGGAGTGATATCCCCAACACCCCCATGCAGATAGTCAGCACAAGGCCCTGCATGTTATTTACACCCTGCTTAAATGGTGCCTAGGGCCTTGTGCGAGTCTCCCAGACTACAGTGAATTTCACCCTGGGGCCAAATCCTGCTTCCACTAAGTCAACTGGAATTGCAAAGCTGTCACTGACCTCCTGAGGCCAAAATGTAGGCCTAGGTGAACACACCAAATGGGTCTGCACTGTTGACAGAAGACATCCACTTTCATCTGCTCTGCTAAGTGCTTTTCTGGCTCTGAGTGAAATGGCTAAAAGTTAAGCAATCTTGAGGAGGCGCCATTCATTTCAGGATAACGTTAAGAGGTGTGTGTAGGGAAACTTGACTGAATTCAGCATACAGCATGAGCCTGTTTAACCCAAGGCTTATCAATACCCCCCCCCCCCCAGCCGTAACTCATACCAGGTGAAATTCATCTACGTGCAGAGGACCAACTTGAATCCTAGGTGCTACATAGGAAAGGCAGTGCTATCCAGTGGATAGAGCACTGGACTGGGGCTCAGGAGATCTTGGTTCTATTCCTAGCTATGCCACTGGCCTTCTGGGTGATCCAGGTACAGAGAGAAGCGGCTTGCCCAGTTTCCCCATCTGCACAATGGGGATAACAATACCTCCTTTGTAATGGACTTTGCTCAGATCTAGAGTTGAAAAGAGGATAAATTAAATAGTGAATATGCCTTGCACTAGCTCCCAGCAAAGGGGTGAATTTCACCCACAATGCACTGTTCCTTTACTTGTCCAAAACCCCCATTTCCCAGAAGCTTTGGAGTTTTCTAAGAGGAAAATACTTAACTGGGATAACTAGATCTCGCTATTTTCTTCCAACCCTCATGACTACACACACACCTCCAAGGTAGCCAGGCTCTTCTCATTGAGCATAGAATGAGGATTTATTTGACCCCTGCAAGGAAAACAACAAAGAACCCCACAGACGACACAAAGCATCCCACATAACATGATGCAGAACAAAAATTAAAAGTTGGCTAAGTCCAGGTTAACAATTCTCCAAAACATTGGTAGTTCCTTAGAAATCTAATGTAAACATTACATTTATAAAAATATAGCTATGATTCCAAAAATAAGCCACAACAGTTCTGGCAGCACATTGATTGAGTCAACTTTCTGGAATTACGACTCACCTGCAGTCACCCCATATTGAAAAGAATGGCCAAGAGGAGCAGAAGATATTCCACACCTCCAAGGATGAGGTTAGGCAGGCACGCTATGTTTAGGCTTCCCGATGTGGCAAATTACAGGCAGGACTCCAGTTTCCGTTAACAGGATCCAAGCACTGGGAATTTTGACCCATCCCCTGGGCAGCATGTTCGTATTTCCAGGGAGTTAAATGACAGGCAGTTCTCTTTCACCACCCTTTCGATGGCAAGCATGCAAAGAAAATCCACACAACACATTACGCAAGATGAAGGCAACTAAAAGTTCGGTAACATGATTGGACCGTATTCTGTTAGCAAAGCTCCAAGCATCTGTCCTTGTGTTTATGAGCAAATCACACACACACACACACACCCCACTGCGTTAGGAATGTGTTAGAAAGATATTTGAGAGGCCCAGCAAAGGGCTGGCTTTGCAGCAATGGGAAATGTTGCTTTTAAACTGAAGTTCAAGGAGGCTTTGGCCTCCAGTGTTAATTAGTTGCTTTGGTCCATCTGATAAAGATGTCACACAAATCCCATGGTAATGCATTTAACTTACTTAATATTTACAATATATACAATATAGGGAAAAAATTAAGACTAAACAAAATGGGGAATGGGGTACTGGGGGAAGGAGAACTCTCCCCTAGGAGCTAATATATTATTGAATAAGGCACTTGTATATTGAGACCATTTTCAAAAGATCATTTGCAAATGGATTCCATCCAGCTTGGAGACCTTTTCGAAGCCTTTCAGGAGCAGATTCTGTTTCCAGTTACTCAGTGTAAATTTGGCATAACTCCACTGTTCGCTATGGAGTTACTCTGGATTCACATCAACACGACAGAGCAGAATCCAGCACTAGAGTGCAGATCTGAACAAACAACAAACCTCCTTCATGTCTTTCTGAAGTTGAAGGCTTTTAGCACCTCACAGGATCTTTAGCAGAGACTTTCAAAGCTGCTGAAGGGTTTTGAAGGCTCAGCTCTCATAAAAATTAACGGAAATCGGGCATCCAAATCTCACAGGCTGATTGGAAAAATCTCAACATTGAGTAGCAGATTTTTTAAGCAGAAATGAGAAACTGTAGCTTGTACTGCGTGGGCTGACATAGTACAAAATGGAAAGGAATTAGACTGCTCTGTCTACAGATTCCAGTACTTGTGACATGAGAAATCGATAAAAGGATGTGAAATCAGCACTGACACATACTATGGCCAGGTCTACACTACAAAGTTTTGCCAGCATAGCTAAGCTGATGGAGGTGTGAAACAAAAAACAAATCAACATCCCCCCTAGCCAACATAGCTATGTCAGCAAACCCCCGCCCAATACAGACGCAGCTCAGCAGGCATAACAGTGCTTCCTTCTGTCGATATAGCTAATGTCATTCAGTGAGGTGGTGTTACTGGCCAACTACAAAACTTCTGTCATATACTACGTCTATACTTGGGTGCTCTGGTTGTTACAGCTATACTAGAAAGCATTTGTAGTGTAGACAAAGCCTAGTTCTCAGCAAGAAAAGACCCTCTCAACAGAACCTCTCTCTTCCCCTCAACCAACTTCTTAGGGAAAGACAATACCACCTCTCTCTGCCTGCATGCTGAAGTAGAGAGAAGAGCTGTACAGCTGGCTGTATATCAGGGGAGTGGTCCTGCATGACTAAATAAAGGATCGTTCACAAGACTGTTAAGCATTTTGTAGTATAACGGGTGACATATTGGAGTAGAACAATTCACAAGCATAAGAAACTTGATCAGATTCGGATCTAACCTATGTCAGAATAAATCAGGGATTAATCCATCCATTTTAACGGAGTTACTCCCAATCATTCTTAGTGTTCATTCATGTACAAGTCATTCTTGGTACTCAGATTTACAGTTATCTACCACCTGGCTACAGAACTGTAGCTGGAAGATTATTTACATTTTTAGGGTTTGTCAATGGGTGAGATTCAATCAGGAGGGAGAGGATACGTGGGGCCAGCACAAAATCTAGACACTGCGTAAGCGGGACTTAAGTGATGCCTAGGTCCTGTGTTGGCTGTCTGCATAAGAGTGAATATAACTGATGCAGTCTGAGCCAAAGCCCACTGAAGTCAGTGATTCCACTGGGCTTTCAATCAGGCCATTAGCAAGCAAGGGTTATAGACAAGTGAGATGAAGTGGTACTTTCAAAGCATGTAGATCCTATCGTAAGAAAAACCTTTTTTTTTTTTTGGGGGGGGGGGGGGGGGGATGACGAATTGTAACAGTATAATACCTCACCAGCTGAGTGGAGGTTCTGCTAATCAGATGCAATGTCCCCAGCAATCCCTCACTGTGAGCAGTTATCTAAAGCATTTTCTCACTACAGAGAACTCAAGAGAAGGTTTAGACCTTCAAGGGCTTTATGAACAAAAAGGGAGCCCTGGCCACCAATTTCAATCTTACAAGGAACAAAATAAAATAGATGAGACATTTCCCTTCGAGAAACAGAAATTCCAGAAAACTCATCAGGAGATACCGGTTGATGCCCATTTCCAATTGCGTCCCCTGCTCAGTAACAGGAAGATGGCTGTGGTGTACTGTGCATCTGATATGAATGAAGAGGGAAGGGGAAAGAGCATCTTAAAGTGTTCTTTGCAGAGGGAAAATCAGCCTTTTCCATGTACTGATCATTGGAGGATTCCCCCAAGCAAGGGCAGCGAATAGTTCCTCGGTCTGCAGCAAGGCAAATACTGGCATCTGTGCACAAAATAAAACATTCCAACAGAGATGGGCAAATCCCTGGAGGCAGTACACGCTGAGTGCACAGATTTTCTGCAGTCATGGGGGAGGAGGGAATTAAAAAACCCCAAAGATGATGGGAAAAAAAAACAAGTGATATTTTCAAATAATAAAAATAATAATGATGAGACCAAAAAAAGATAATCCAGGCAGTTTGACAGCTGTTGCTGCTTAAGGCCACTGATTTCCCGTGGGATAGTTGGGCACCGTGGGATACTGTGGCAGACTGTTTCCAGAAAAGTTATTGTACTGAGCTTCCCTGCTCGGGGGGTCCCTCCATGAGCCGCTGTTCCATTCATCCTGGGCTTTCTGAAAGCTTCCGCCAGCCCCTCGGTAAATTTTATGTACCTAATAGGTAATCAAGAGAGCAAGGGAAGAATCAGCAGCAAGTATCTAGTTCCCTTTCCAACAAGAGCTATGGTCACTTTGTTAATGCCTAATATACTAGACACTTCCTAGTGCTGTCCCATGTATCTGGTAACATCTCTGTTCAAGTGTCCACATTCCAAAGGAACAAGGGCGCTATAAACAGAACAGTGCAGCAGACGGCAACAGAGAAGCAGCTAGATAAGATCTACATAGAGTCTTTTAACCCACTGCAGCATTATGACGAACTCAGGTTGGGGAATTGCATAGTAATGATGTTAGAAGCAATTCATCCAAACTAGGTCAGTTTACCTATGATTCACTATTACTGAAATTACTGCATCCCAGACTGGCAAAGCTTGGGTACACAATAGGAGAACTATATAGCTGGGTGTATAGAGGTGCAGGAGGAGGAGTGACTTTCTTCAGCCACCCTACCACACAGATGCCAACCAACGTGTGATCTCAAAGAAGGCAGTATGCTCCCACATTCCAGAGGTAAACTGTCCTGATGGCAGCTGCTTTGGGGTAGAGAACACTTTGCTGGACTGGTCAGCTTTGGCATCACCTTGTGTGACAGATGAAGTGCAACAGAAATACTATGGTGAAGTGTCTCCTGTTGTATTCCCTAGGACAGTGGCTCTCCAGCTTTTTTTTTTGCAGACCACTTTAAGGAGAAAGATCCTCCCATGAATCTCCCTCTCACCACCCCCATCTGTCATTGTGTGGGTCTCAACAGGTTTAATTCTCTGAATCAATGGTTGTCCATGGATTCATGCTGGGAGGGACACGGTTGCATTGCATGGAGGGAACCCTCAATTGCGCACTCAACCTTTCATCTAGATGTGCCTTGGAGGGGATCAGGCTTGGCAGGGGGACAACCCCCTCACGGTTTATACTCTCAACTTTATAGGATGCGAGTGGTTACAGCGACCACCGAGCTGATGATTCACTTTGCTTTGATGCACAGAACTGACAGATACTTCATGTCAGAAAGGCAACTGAGGCACTTACCCTTAGGAGATAGAAGGACATCGCAACTGCCGACACCGTAAACAGTATGGCTGGGAACAGCATGAACACAGCCGCGGCAACACTGGTACTGAAAAAAGTAGTGGCTGCCAACCATCCGCTGGAAGAAAGCGAAATACAGAGACGGTCATTTGTTGTGACCGCCAACCTGAAAATATTTGCAAGGGAGTTGTAAAGTTCCAAGATATGCATGGAAAAAACAAACGAACTAGGGCAAGAACCAGCTGCAGTACAGGTAGGCACTCCCCCCTGCACATCTCTGTCAAGGCACCTCAAGTCCTGACCTGCAACATCCCCTGCTAGGTGAATTTCTCTAGGGGCCTGGAAGCCAGTTGAATGGTGAGGATTTAGGAGGTAAACAAACATCCATCAGGGAACCAAATTTATTTTCACTTGTGCAGAGGTAGTATGGGGGCTAGTGGAATAAAGCTGGGGTTAAGAACCAGGAACCTGAGAGTCCTTGACCTAGCGCTGAGTCTCCATTTCCCACAGGTCTTCACACTGTGCCTCATGGGCACCCTGAGGAGCAGCGTTTAAACACAGCACTCTGCGTAGCACTTTCCCCCCCTGTTATTCTAGCTTCAGCAGGATTTGCATCCAGGATTTGCATCCAGGCTCTAAAGATGGCAGATTAAATTATCAACCTTCTGTGACCTAAACAGGGAAGGTCAAGAACATACCCTCCAATTATTATTTAAGGATGAACGTTGGGACTCTAGCTTTGTAGACTGGAGATGAAGTGAAATTTATGTGCACGGGGAAGAAAGGATAAGATGTCTTGATCTCCTCACTCTCACGCCCAAGAAGCTGGGTTGGAACCTTGCTGCAAACTCACAGGTGGCTTCTCCGCGGCAATGGTGTGGTCATATGGAGGGAGAAATGGTTATTTATTGGTAGGGCCCTACCAAATTCACGGTCCATTTTGGTCAAATTTCACGGTCATAGGATTTAAAAAAAATAATAAATTTAACAATTTCAGCTATTTAAATCTGAAATTTCACGGGAGTGTAATTGTTGGGGTCCTGACCCAAAAAGGAGTTGTGGGGGTCACAAGGTTATTGTAGGGGGGGCTGCGGTTCTGCTACCCTTACTTCTGTGCTGCTGCCGGCGGCGGAACTTCCTTCAGAGCTGGGCGGCTGGAGAGCAACAGCTGCTGGTTGGGAGCCCAGCTCTGAAGGCAGTTTGCTGCCAGCAGCAGCTTAGAAGTAAGGGTGGCCTAGTATGGTCTTGCCACCCTGACTTCTGCGCTGCTGCTGGCAGGGTGCTGCCTTGAGACCTGGGTGCCCAGCCAACAGCTGCCGTCCTGCAGCCACCCAGCTCCGAAGGCAGTGCAGAAGTAAGGATGTCAATATTGTGACCCCTCTTCCCCCCCCCCCCCCCCATAACCTTGCAACTCCCATGCAACTCCCTTTTGGGTCAGGACCCCCAATTTGAGAAACGCTCGTCTCCCCCGTGAAGTCTGTATAGTGTAGGGTAAAAAGCACACAAAAGACCAGATTTCACAGTCCTATTTATTAGGGTGGGGGAAAACACGTAGCCCTGAAAGAACAGACCGGATGAAAATCCTATGCTGGCTCAAATCATGTAACATATTCTGTCATTACCTTAGTGAGGTGAGGAGCTGAGACCATGCCCTCACTCTAACCAGGACCCTTTCTTCATCAAACCCCTTCCCCTATCATCTCCCCCAACTCTTCCCCACCCCCAAACATCAGCATTTAATGAGTGGAAATGTGGAACATAGATTCAGCCTATGGGACAAAAATCTCTGCAGCTAGATGGAGAGAAGACATGGACTGAGTGCTCCATTCAAAGACAACGGGAGCATCCTGCTTACCATGCACCCCAGCCGGAGAAACCGATTGCTTGTATGACAGTCAGAATAAACTGGGCACCAAAGATGAAGAAAAAAGCCATAAAATTAAAAGAGCTGTCAGACCTGTGAAATGAGAGAGGATATTAGGGAGAATGCATGGGGTTTATCACCTTGTACTGTACCATGTTACTGTGTCCCCACTCCCTCCATGCACACTTTATCATGAAGCAATGGATCCCCACTCAGTTTTGTACCTTGAAGACGAATATTCCCCACCCCCCTTTCTCGAGTGCTGGAAACACACAGGTCTCTGCATCATCAGGACTTAATCTCCCTCAATAAACCTAGGTCCTGAAATTGATCTAAAACTAATTAGATGTATGACCACCTTCAGAGAGGCATGTTTCCCACCAATACCTCAGCAGTCTCTTGCAGAAGAGAAAGCACCTGCTGCGTTATCCTGACTGCATGTCTAAACCCAATGCAGTTTGACACCTGTGCTTTTCATAATGCAACCCATCCATTTGTGAGCAGGCACAAAGCCATGGGAACACAGGGGTACGAGTGCTGGCAGCCAGAGAGATCCTGTATGTGCATTACATGCAATTATTGAGAACAAGAATCCTAGCTGGGAATATCCCAGTGGCTGTTTGTCATCAGTTTACACACCTGTGGTTAAGGAAGTGGGCCACTGATAACCCAGCTCTGGGATGGATTAGGAAGAAAAACAGCTCTGACAGCCATGTACAGAGTGCGTTTGAGCCTCACGAGCTGGGTGGAATGCTGCCTGGGGAAAGCAGTTGTGTTCAGAGGCAACGCTGCTTTTTGTAACTCCACAGCACCTCTGTCTTTTGGCTGGATAGGTCAGGCAGGTGCCAAACTACTGAACGAGGTCAGCAGAGTTTATGTTCGTGGTCCAGGCACGCATGGTGGCTACCGAAACTAGGTGTGCTCAATGGCCTCTCCATCACAAGATGTACCGGGGGTCAGCATAGCTCTACCAGAGCCCTAGCCGTACCATCCAGCAACAGTAGCACAGATGGTACCATCAGAGGCAGTGTCTTCATCTACCACCCCCCATATTAGTCAGCCGTTCTTTGGCAAGGAATACTGCTAGTTTAAATGGAAGTTCAGCTCTGGACCCACTCATACCTGATGACATTTAATAGAGCAAATTATTGACATCAAATCCATTGAACCTCAGAAACAGGGAGGTGGTGTGTTCTAGGCCAGATGTACAAAGGTATGTAGGCACCTAAAGATGCACAGAGGAGATTTTTAAAATCCCCTAGGTGCCTAAGCAGGATAGGTACCTAACTCGCATTGAAAGTCAACTAAATGAGTTAGGTTCTTAACTCCCCTTGAGTATGTAATTCCTCTTAGGTGCCTATCTGCACACTTAAGCACCTAAATACTGTTGTAAATCTGGTACTTAATGACGAGAGCAAATGAACGGGGCTGACCGTGGGCAAGTTGGAAACCCTCAGGACTTGATTCTCTCTTGCCCTACACCTTATGCAGTCATTTACACCAGTGCAAAGTGAGTGTAAAGTTGCATGAATACCTCCACAAAAGGCAGGTCAATAGAAGATGTGGCCTCTGTGTCCAATAGTATTGTTGCCTCACAGGGGGGTTGTGAAAGAGACTGGACATCCTGGGTTGGACAATGCTACAGAATAGCAAAATGCTACTACCATCATGGCATTCTCCTTTTGAATACTGGATCTGAGCATCGCACATTTACGGTGATAGAATTACCTTAACCATGGACTATTTGTCTCAGTACTGAAACCAAATCACAGTGAAAGAACAACTTTCCAGGCAGGACCTTTAAATGGACTCTCATGACAATGACCTGGCAATAGTGAAGAAATCTCAATTTGAAGGGGTGTATGGGAATCAGCTAGAGCAGTGGTTTTCAGCCTGTGGTCTGAGGACCCCTGGGGATCTGCAGACTATATGATTTCCAAAGGGGTCTACACCTCCATTTGAAATTGGTTTAGGGATCCGCAAATGAAAAAAGGTTGAATACCACTGAGCTAGAACATGTGGAAAAGGTGAATTCTGATCCACCTTTCTGCTGGAAATTTGCCACATCTCTGCTCTCATGCCAAGGCTCTGCACCTAATTTAACTTTGGACGTGGACATATGGTGAATGTTTCACAAAAACATCCATGGAGTATGCTATCCCAATATCTACCATGGCTGTAACATCTGGGAATAAGCCTAGCAAGTGGGTCTAACCTGACTCTCTAGAAGTCAGACTGGCTGTAATGAATCTGGCTACAATATTCCTTTCTCATAAAAAGATTTCCCTGATTACACCGCTATTTTCTTTAAAGTCTCCTCCAAACTAACTGCTCTGTGACTTGCTGGCCTGTCCCTTGGGTATTGATTTTATAGAGAAGTATTTACACAGGATAATCACAAGGGCCTTTCAGCATTCAGTTGCACAAACACATACAAACAGCATTAAAGAAATAATTAGAATCTTAGTCCACAAAGCCAAGAGGAAAGCATTGTGGAGGAGTAATTTTCCCCAGACTTTGGAATAGAAAGTGCTCTTTGAACAGAGTTCCGCTAGTGACTTGGAAACCCCAGGGACTTCTGAATTAGGAAAGGGGAAGGGAAAAAAAAACAAAAAAAACCACAGCCCAATAGAGTAACACTTCTCAGATTTCATTTTTCACTTCCTTTAAGAATTTCAGATGATTCAATTGCTTTGCTTTTCATATCCTTTTAGAAGTTATTTCCTTTGAATTCTATAACGTAATTAATTTAGTTGCTATGGTTTTAATCATCTCCAGTACATTAGCACACATTTTGTTAGTATTTGAGGTGAGCATTTAGATGCAGATTCAGGAAAGCATTTGAGCACATGCTTAGAGTTAAGCACTTGCGTAAGTCCCACCGGCACACGCTTAAAATTTAGCATATACTTGAGTGCTTTCTAGAATCAGGGCCTTAGTCTGTCTGCTTCTATTCCTGTCAGCTGCTTATGCTTTTTTCTAAATTAACTTCTTACCATAGAATTTGATGATTAACCAATTTAAAAAAAAAAAACCACATTGGTCATGAAGGAAGGGAGAGAAGGTTTCTAGGAAACTGGAATGACAGACTCCTGTCAGCTCTGCTAGTGACTTGCTGCAGGACCTTGGGAAAATAACTTCCCCTCTCCACGCCTCAGTTTCCCTATGCAAAATGAAGATTAAACACAAGTCCCTCAAAGAGATGCGAGTCTCAATACACTAATGATTGCAAAGTGCTTTGCAATTCCCAGCAGGCACTAGAGACATGCAAATGATTATTAATTTAAACAAAAAAGTAGGATTTTAAATAGATTTGTGCAGTTTGAGAAGAGACCTGGTCTTTGTATGCTGCTTTTATTTAAATACCCCCTCCCAATATGCGTAACTAGATGCTGTGCCTAGAGACAAAAAACAGAACAGTTCTTAGCAAGCTGTTTTTGTACAGTTTTCCCATAAAGAACTGAGAAACCAAAAATCTCAAACAAGCTTTTTGAAGAATGTCTCCCATACCATTAGTGATGTGAATGCTTAGGTAACCCCAGGGATATTTAATAATCACAATACATTAACAATTTTAAATTTTTAAAATATGGATTTCATGCTTGTGAAAGTGCCAAACCAAACAATGCTGCAATGACCACAGAACAGGTCAAACTGCATGGTCATCAGCAATGCAAGATCTTGTTGCGAGCCCCCCTTCACCAATGTGAATCAGCCCGGTTCTGAAGGAACCCTTCATGGGGACAAGAGAGAAACTAAGTTTCTGTGGCCTTTTCAGGCCTGGACCTCTCTGCCAACAAGGGGCCACTCTGTGTCAAGGGTGGTGTTTTGTGGGCATGGATACTTCTCGCTAATCACAGTATTCTTCACCGAGCTCATACGTAGCTTGTAGACTGTATCCTTCCCCACTACCTCCACCCTTTGTCCATCTTGTCTATTTCAACTGTAAGCTCTCTAGGGCAGAGACTAGCTCTTAGTCCATATCTGTATAGCACTAGAACAATCGGATCCCTTTAACCACTATCATAATACAAACAAGCAGCTACCAAACCACCAACAGACAGCAGCAACTTTGAGTCACTCTCTACCTGGGCTGGATTCAAACCAGCCATCCAGAGATGGGAAGCCCTATAGCTTCATCTATAAGCTCCTGAGCTGGCCAAACTTTCTTAACCAAATATTGTTGTAACTGAATATTCCATTTACTTTCTCCTTAATCTTTGCCCTGACAGATAACAGCTTGCGGGCACTGTCTTCTTGATCAACATTTACTGAACGAACCTCTCAGAGGAAACCCTTTGATCAAAGGAAGAAGATGAGTGTCTACTTACCGAAAACCTTTGTATGCAGGCCGGAACCAGCATATGTAACTGCAGGGGCTGAAGAGAAAAAGCCAAAGGATGGCCAAGCCAAAATTAACGCCATAACCACCACCAATCCACCAGGCCAGGCAGCCAATTAGATTCACCACTAGTGTGATGCAGTAAACTATAAAGAGAGAACAGGAGAGGGCATAAGTAGTGCTGTTTGCTGCCTTCAGAAAAAAAGCAAATGGTTTGTATTATAATACAAGGAGACCTTGTTATGGGAGGAATTGTTAGCACAATGAAGTGATTGGGGTGGAAGTTATCAACACGCTGACCACAAGGCATGGCTTCTGCTGTAACTTGGAAGAACTGCTGCTAGGGATGGTCAGTTTTGGAATGGGGCAGATACCAGTAGAGAAATCAAGGGACTCATTTGTGAGCATATGTTAGTGGAAGGAAAACTGGGTGGATAATTCTGCAAGTGAAGGGATCAGTGGAAGATCAGGATTTGGACCTCTATTGTTACAAAGTAAAACTGAGTTGCCAGATTTTTAGTTACATCAAGGTCCCTTTATGCCCCAAGAATGGTACAGAAGGGTCTTTAAAGGAGTGGAATCATCCCATTGAAAAAACACCCCCTGCACAAGTAGCTTCCCTGGCTAGCACATGGAGTCCAAGTAAGGGCTCTGTGGTGGGTTTCCCCCACACCACTGTCCCCCATCCTGCCAGGGGCTCTGGGCACCCTATTCTCCTATACCAGGATCTCCCAATTGCCCTCCATGGAAGGGACTCTGTGTGTCCCTATTTCCCCCAACTCCCGTAACAGGATTCCACATCCCTCAATGCCAGGGTCTGCACAGGTCCTCTCCCCCCGCCCCAAACATTATTTTACTTCTTCCTGCCTGGGAGATGCATCATTCAAGGTTTCAACATGTTTAACTCTATTGGGAGGATGAGCAGAGATGAGACAGGGTGTTATGCTGGAAAGTTTTAATAGCTTCCATCAAGTGGCTCTTCAATCTAAAGACAATTACAGAGGGCTTGAAGCTGTGGCTATGCTAAACTGATGCCAGGAGCTCAGTGTGATGCCATTTTCCACCTTCCCGCTTTCTGATTCCCCCCCACAATATCAATTGAGTTCTGCCCATTGATACCTGGAAAATTCCCAGAAATTTTAGAACAGATAGGATGGAGCATTAAAAAGTTATATAGAATCATAGGACTGGAAGGGACCTAGAGAGGTCATCTAGTCCAGTCCCCTGCACTCATGGCAGGACTAAGTATTATCTAGACCTCCCTGGGCAATTCATTCCAATGCTTAACCATCCAAATAGAGATGCCTTATACCATCAAGTTGAGTGTCTCGCAAGCTCAGCCAATTATATGTCCCCTCCTAACCGACTTTGGGGACACTGAGTAATTAATAAATGATTGTGTACCAACACATCATACTGGGAAGATACACAGCTGAATCTTTAATACAAGAAGTTTCTAACTGATTATTCAGGCATTTAAGTTAAATGGGAGTTAACATCATCAAAAAACAGTTTTAATTAAAAAAATCCTTCGCTCAGTTATGCAGGTTTCCCGACTTGATTATGTAAAGAGTTGTCACTTTGGATGGGCTATCACCAGCAGGAGAGTGAATTTGTGTGGGGGGGTGGAGGGTGAGAAAACCTGGATTTGTGCTGGAAATGGCCCACCTGTTGATCACTTTAGATAAGCTATTACCAGCAGGACAGTGGGGTGGGAGGAGGTATTGTTTCATATTCTGTGTGTGTATATAAAGTCTGCTGCAGTTTCCACGGTATACATCTGATGAAGTGAGCTGTAGCTCACGAAAGCTCATGCTCAAATAAATTGGTTAGTCTCTAAGGTGCCACAAGTACTCCTTTTCTTTTTGCGAATACAGACTAACACGGCTGTTCCTCTGATTCCGTGGTATAAGTTAACTGTAAAAGTTTAACAAAAGACTTGCTTTAAATGCCCTGGTTTGCAGATGCCTTAAGATTTAGCAAAGGGAAAACTCACTTTTAAGTTAAATCCTATTTAAAGTGAATAACTGGAGAGTCTAGAATTTTTAGTTTGATAACTCGTGGGCTATAAAAACAAGCAAATAATAAAAACCCTTTAAATCAATGGTGCCTATAAAGCTGTAACGCAAAATGTGATTTACACAGGCATTTGTTCTCCAGCAGTAGGAGCTCTGGGACAGGATTCCCCAAATCTCACTACACCATGTGTTATTAAATGTTCAAATCCAATTAAAATAATGACCCCTCATCTTTCTAGTATGTATTTATTTTAAATGTTTCTGTCTTCTCTTTGGATCTGTTTCTCTCACCTTTATGCCGCACCCACCTCAGAAACCCAGAATGACCCAAACAGAAAACGTGCAGCAGATGGAAATCTAAAATGCACAGAGGAAAGCCCAGGTCTGCTCAGACATACATGTGGCCCAGTTGCCTAAATGGCTGGCACCTTTCCATTTTTCCACTAAATTGAATGAGGGATGCTTTGTTTAAAAAAAAAAACAAAAAACAACCCATCCACACACAAAGGCAGCTTTACTGCATGCAACATTTAACTAGTCAGTCTGGAGGAGACAAGCAGTTTCTTCAGGCAAGAAAATTAGAGCTTTTTTCAGCATCTCTGAATAACAAAAGAACAATGAAGTGACAGATCATCCTATTGTTTACACACACACACACACACACACCTCTCTCTCACACAACATTTGGAATAAAACCCACAGCATCAAGTGTGTATTGTGTCCCTCAGTGAGAAAGTTATTTCTGTAACCAGAAGGGAAGCTGGGATGACAGGTATTTTGGGAGGAAAGGGTTGGCAGGGCAAAAGGATTTTTTTCATCTTCAGGAGCAGGGTTTCTCAAACTGGGGGTCCTGATCCAAAACGGGGGGGGGGGGGGGGGGGTTGGTTGTTGTGCACCCTTCAAGTTCGAAGATCACTATGATATCACTGATTGGTTTGTTTTCTGTGAACACCTGAGTGGCTAATCAGGCCAATTTGAGTTTCGAACCATCTGTGGCACACTAAATCTCTGTCATGAAATTGCAACTTACAAATGTAGTTTTTTTTTTTGTTACATAACTGCACTCAAAAACAAAACAATGTGACACTTCAGAGCCTACAAGTCCACTCAGTCCTAATACTTGTTCAGCCAATCGCTCAGACAAACAAGTTTGTTTACATTTACAGGAGATACTGCTGCCTCCTTATTTACAATGTCACCAGAAAGTGAGAACAGGTATTCGCATGGCACTTTTGTAGCTGGCATTGCAAGGTTTTGACATGCCAGATACGCTAAACATTCGAATGCCCCTTCATGCTTCGGCCACCATTCCAGAGGACATGCTTCCATGCTGATGATGCTCGTTAAAAAAAATAATGCGTTAATTAAATTTGTGACTGAACTCCTTGGGGGGAGAATTTTTTGTCCCCTGGTTGGTTTTACCCACATTCTGCCTTATATTCCATGTTATAGCAGTCTCAGATGATGACCCAGCACATGTTGTTCATTTTAAGAACACTTTCACTACAGATTTCACAAAACGCAAAGACACAAAGAAGGTACCAATGTGAGATTTCTAAAGATAGCTACAGCACTGGACCCAAGGTTTAAGAATCTGAAGTGCTGTACAAAATCTGAGAGGGACGGGGTGTGGAGCATGATTTCAGAAGTCTTAAAAGAGCAACACTCCGATGGGGAATCTACAGAACCCGAGCCACCAAAAAAGAAAGTCAACCTTCTGCTGGTGGCATCTGACTCAGATAATGAACATGAACATGCATCGGTCCACACTGCTTTGGATGGTTATCGAGCAGAATCCGTCATCAGCATGGACGCATGTCCCCTGGAATGGTGGTTGAAGCATGAAGGGACATATGAATCTTTAGCGCATTTGGCACGTAAATATCTTGCCATGCAGGCTACAACATTGCCATGAGAAAGCCTGTTCTCACATTCAGGTGACATTGTAAACAAGTAGTGGGCAGCATTATGTCCCGCAAATGTAAACAAACTCGTTTGTCTGAGTGATTGGCTGAACAAAAAATAGGACTGAGTGGATTTGCAGGCTCTAAACTTTTACATTGTTTTATTTTTGAATGCAGTTTTAATTTTAACATAATTCTACACTTGAGAGTTCAACTTTCATGATAAAGAGATTGCACTGCAGTGCTTGTAAAAGGGGAATTGAAAAATACTATTTCTTTTTATTTTACAGTGCAAATACTTGTAATCAAAAATAAATATAAAGTAAGCACTGTACACTTTGTATTCTGTGTTGTAATTGAAATCAATACATTTGAAAATGTAGAAAACATCCAAAAATATTTAAATAAATGGTATTCTATTATTAACAGTGCGATTAATCGCTTGACTGCCCTAGTTACTTTTGAAGTAAGCTTCATGGGACAACAGGTTAAAATTCAGGCACAAACTATACCACAGCATCCTAGAAGGAAGATTTTGTTCTTGATAAGTGAACAGAAGTGAAACTCTAAAATGTGTAATACATGGGGATCTACCTCTTTATAGCTGTTGAGCCCAATATGTACAATTTCTCAAAAAATTTCATAATTTCACTTACAGATCCATAAATGGTAAATTCTCTTCACCAAACTCTGATAGTCTATGGGAATTTCATCAGCAAAGTTCTGGTAGAAGCACGGTTTCAGAGGAATAAACTTGGGGAGCGGAGGAAAGTTATTCACTTTCTCTACAAAAACAAAAACATACACAGTTTAGCTAACTCAGACATATTCTCTTAAATTAATGAATCATCATAATGACATGCCCCCTCACCCGCACTTTCCCAGCATGGAAATACTCAGAGGAAGCACAGAGAAGAGTGTGAAAGCTTGGAACTATCCTGAAAAACATGCCTACCATTAGGAGAGAAGAGGATGCCTAGTTCATGGTATCCAGTTTATTTACTCAAATGGGCCAATATCAGCACTTATCTTCACCCTAGATATTTAGGGCTCATTCTCTGTTGTTTTGTAGCCTGTGTAGTCATTTACCCCAGTGCAAACCAGGGGAAAAGCACCACCATTCTGATTCAGTTGTGTTTCACTGGCATAAATGACCACAAAAGGTGCAGTGAAACAGACTCCAGACTCAGCTCACAAGCACAGTAGCTTAGATAGGGTGAGAGAGGCCAGCTAAGCAGGTCACTAGCTGCATCTAGTGGTGGCAGCCCTTGCAGGAGGGTTTTATCTAATCCATTAGGCACAAAAGCAGTGGTGGATATTGGTTTCCCAGACCAAACAAATCAGATGAAAAGCAGGGATTCTCCCCTCCCACAGGCAGAGACAGATGGAGGTTTGCTTGCAGAAGAGCCTACATTCCCAGTGGAGTTCTTTCTGGCTACAGCAATCAGGCCTTGTGGCCTGCAGCCAATATGGTTTCATGACAATGAAAGGGGTGACTTTAGGAGAACAGTCCTCTACAAATGGGTTATACATAGGTTATATATAGGGGTCGGTCCTGGGGCCGGTTTTGTTCAATATCTTCATAAATGATCTGGAGGATGGTATGGATTGCACTCTCAGCAAATTTGCGGATGATACTAAACTGGGAGGAGTGGTAGATACACTGGAGGGCAGGGATAGGATACAGAGGGACCTAGACAAATTGGAGGATTGGGCCAAAAGAAATCTGATGAGGTTCAATAAGGATAAGTGCAGGGTCCTACACTTAGGACAGAAGAACCCAATGCACAGCTACAGACTAAGGACCAAATGGCTCGGCAGCAGTTCTGCGGAAAAGGACCTAGGCGTGACAGTGGACGAGAAGCTGGATATGAGTCAGCAGTGTCCCCTTGTTGCCAAGAAGGCCAATGGCATTTTGGGATGTATAAGTAGGGGCATAGCGAGCAGATCGAGGGACGTGATCGTCCCCCTCTATTCGACATTGGTGAGGCCTCATCTGGAGTATTGTGTCCAGTTTTGGGCCCCACACTACAAGAAGGATGTGGATAAATTGGAGAGAGTCCAGCGAAGGGCAACAAAAATGATTAGGGGTCTGGAACACATGACTTATGAGGAGAGGCTGAGGGAACTGGGATTGTTTAGTCTGCAGAAGAGAAGAATGAGGGGGGATTTGATAGCTGCTTTCAACTACCTGAGAGGTGGTTCCAGAGAGGATGGTTCTAGACTATTCTCAGTGGTAGAAGAGGACAGAACAAGGAGTAATGGTCTCAAGTTGCAGTGGGGGAGGTTTAGGTTGGATATTAGGAAAAACTTTTTCACTAGGAGGGTGATGAAACACTGGAATGCGTTACCTAGGGAGGTGGTAGAATCTCCTTCCTTAGAGGTTTTTAAGGTCAGGCTTGACAAAGCCCTGGCTGGGATGATTTAATTGGGGATTGGTCCTGCTTTGAGTAGGGGGTTGGACTAGATGACCTCCTGAGGTCCCTTCCAACTCTGATATTCTATGAATCTATGATACTAAAAGGATGCCATCCAGTCAAAGGGGAAAATGAGTCACACTAACTCTTCATGGACCATCTGCCCTGCAGATATCAGGGATGTTTTTACTGTTATGAAATTCATAAGTCATGGCCTTCTTGCCTTCCAAATCCAACATTTCTATTCTCATTCAGCCTTGCCCTAGCAAACCAAGCCATAAATTCAGACACCATTATACAGATAGTAGGGACAGCCACACAAGGAGCAGAGAGATATCTACCTTCTTATATGCATTTTATTTTTTAAACCTCTGATTTTTAAAAAAGTAATAGGAGTCCTTAAATTGTGTAATCCAAACTGCTGTTAGCTGCTGGGAAGATACGTACGTATGAATATCTAATATAACCATGTGTGCATTTCTACATATTTGGGAATATTTGTTCTTGCCTTTGAGTGCTGATTAAAAGTTTGATTCCAGGGCACTGACACTAATTGTTTCAAGTCCTCAGTTTCAGTAAAACAGAATTAAAAACAATCAGAGGAAAAGAAAAATGTCCTGGGAAAACTTCCAAATGGCACAGAAGACAAGACAAGTGTCTTAACATGACCTTTCAGGCCCAGAGAGTTCCCCCCCTCTTGCCATCATCTCTGTGTGAGAAGATAAAAAGCTGCTCTGGCAAAATGAACTGCTCTCTATAGAAACACCAGCAATAAGAGCAGCCTCACTGTGATGCTAAAGGAACAGTCTGCCCACAGCCTCTTTATCAGGGTGCTGCTAGCCCCTTCTCTATCCCCCCTCCCAAAATGTAGTTGCAGCCACTTTAGGTTACTGCAGATCCCTCTCTCCTTCCCTCCCCGCAAGGGGGTCTCATTCACCAGCATTTCCGTGACGGCAAGCCACCAGTGCATCTGGCCCATAGATTTCCTTGAAGCACAGGTTCAAACCCTGGCACATTCAGATAAGCCCTCCAGCTCTCTAAGGTAGATACATTTAGTACCATAATGTTTACTTTGCATTTTGCACTGCCTGGAAATTAATGATCCCATGGTAATTGGCTAAAGGCGTTTGTCAGTGGCCAAAATTTTCCTCTATTATTCTCTATTGTTGTGTACCATGCTGTGTGCCAGTTGGCTGCTAACCGCCCACCCCAGAGTTGGCTACATTTTAGGGCTGCTGTGCATATACAATTTTAAACTGTTTGCGGTTTCTTCGGCGGAACAACAGGAATGTAAGAAAATATTCTCTCTCAGATCTGATCACGTGCCCCAGAGATTTCTACAATACTCGCTTTTGCTGTAGGACAAGACTTTTAGACTACAGCAAGCACAATGTTTGCTAAAAAACACTGTCAATTTTAGAGGATGTATAAACTCAGGACTCGTTCCAGCTCGCAGTGAAGTCAATGGGAGTTTTGCTTTTGTTTTCAATGGGAGCAGAATTAAGCCCTTGGTTAAAGTTCATAATGCAGCTAGGAGGGCTGTGGAAGCAGACGTTTAATTTCTGTAGGAAGGGACTGCAGTGACCAATTTCCTCCACACAAGCATCTAAGTCACATCCAGCCTTCTATGGCCAGGATGGGGACCTCAGTTAATGACCTTGAGGACAAACACAGTGTAAAATAGGAGTATGCGGAAGGGAGGAAAAGGGGAGCAGCCAGAAGGCTCTACAAGGGACGTGAAGGGCCTATGGAGAGAAGAAGAAAAGCTTATCATGCCTACTCCACTATGATGATCACTGTACACTGCTGAAACATTATCTGCCATCGTTTTTATTTCTCCATATTTAGTACTGCTCTTTACCTGCCATTTCTGCTAGAAATGTTCCTTGGAGAAATTTCGAAATCAGACAGCAATGAATCTATTAAAGAAAGAAAGAAATCAGATCAATCGCATATAATTGTAACCCACATTCACAGAAACCCCAATTTTAAAGGCATTTTAAAATTTTCCACGAAGTCCACATTTTTTCAAAAATTCATTATTCTAGCTCTTGACTGCCAGCGTAGCGTTTCCAGTGCACACTGTTTGTTTCTAACTGTACAGAGTAGGCAGGCTCAAACAGTATCACTAAGAGAAATATGAATTACCCCATTTGTATTAATGGGATGCCACATTTGAAGGCTTAATTAATTACAACCTCACGGTCAACAACTTTAGCAGCTTTATTGCTAAATGTACCTGGCACAGTCAGAGGTTGCACAGGAAACTGCTGCCAGAACACATGCACATTCCAGCTGAAGGCAGACAAGTTGAAACAAACGAGCCTGGTTTGGACTCAGGTCCAAGCAAACAAAAACTCAGAGGGGAAGAAACTGGTGCCAGACCAGCAGACATAATGATTTGACTGTTCCCCAGCTCACCATGGCACTTTCATAACTGTTAGAGTATGAGTATGCTTAAAACGCTACAGCAGCAGCTTCGCCGCCATAGTGCTTTGATGTAGACACCGCCTATGTCTATGGGAGAGGTTCTCCCATTGGAATAGGTAGTCCACCTCCCCAAGAAGCGGTAGCTAGGTTGATGGAAGAATTCTTCCGTTGATCTAGCAATGTCTACACCGGGGGGTTAGGTCGGTATACCTACCTCTCTTGGAGGCGTGAAAATTACGCGGAGAGAGGTAGTAGTTATACTGATAAAATTTCCCACTGTAGACCAGGCCTCAATTATTAACCCATTGTTTGCTAAGAAAAACATCCCTCCCTCCCTCCCCTCCCCCACCTTCGAGACACCACTGACTTCCTGAGGAAACTTCAATCCATCGGTGATCTTCCTGATAACACCATCCTGGCTACTATGGATGTAGAAGCCCTCTACACCAACATTCCACACAAAGATGGACTACAAGCCGTCAAGAACACTATCCCCGATAATGTCACGGCTAACCTGGTGGCTGAACTTTGTGACTTTGTCCTTACCCATAACTATTTCACATTTGGGGACAATGTATACCTTCAGATCAGCGGCACTGCTATGGGTACCCGCATGGCCCCACAGTATGCCAACATTTTTATGGCTGATTTAGAACAACGCTTCCTCAGCTCTCGTCCCCTAAAGCCCCTACTCTACTTGCGCTATATTGATGACATCTTCATCATCTGGACCCATGGAAAAGAAGCCCTTGAGGAATTCCACCATGATTTCAACAATTTCCATCCCACCACCAACCTCAGCCTGGTCCAGTCCACACAAGAGATCCACTTCCTGGACACTACAGTGCTAATAAACAATGGCCACATAAACACCACCCTATACCGGAAACCTACTGACCGCTATTCCTACCTGCATGCCTCCAGCTTTCACCCTGACCACACCACACGATCCATCGTCTACAGCCAAGCTCTGCGATACAACCGCATTTGCTCCAACCCCTCAGACAGAGACAAACACCTACAAGATCTCTGTCAAGCTTTCTTACAACTACAATACCCACCTGCAGAAGTAAAGAAACAGATTGATAGAGCCAGAAGAGTTCCCAGAAGTTACCTACTACAGGACAGGCCTAACAAAGAAAATAACAGAACGCCACTAGCGGTCACCTTCAGCCCCCAACTAAAACCCCTCCAACGCATTATTAAGGATCTACAACCTATCCTAAAGGATGACCCAACACTCTCACAAGTCTTGGGAGACAGGCCAGTCCTTGCCTACAGACAGCCCCGCAACCTGAAGCAAATACTCACCAACAACCACATACCACACAACAGAACCACTAACCCAGGAACTTATCCTTGCAACAAAGCCCGTTGCCAATTGTGCCCACATATCTATTCAGGGGACACCATCACAGGGCCTAATAACATCAGCCACACTATCAGAGGCTCGTTCACCTGGACATCCACCAATGTGATATATGCCATCATGTGCCAGCAATGCCCCTCTGCCATGTACATTGGTCAAACTGGACAGTCTCTACGTAAAAGAATAAATGGACACAAATCAGATGTCAAGAATTATAACATTCAAAAACCAGTCGGAGAACACTTCAATCTCTCTGGTCACGCAATCACAGACATGAAGGTCGCTATCTTAAAACAAAAAAACTTCAAATCCAGACTCCAGCGAGAAACTGCTGAATTGGAATTCATTTGCAAATTGGATACTATTAATTTAGGCTTAAATAGAGACTGGGAGTGGCTAAGTCATTATGCAAGGTAGCCCGTTTCCTCCTGTTTTTTCCTACCCTCCTCCCGCCCCCCAGATGTTCTGGTTTAACTTGGATTTAAACTTGGAGAGTGGTCAGTTTAGATGAGCTATTACCAGCAGGAGAGTGAGTTTGTGTGTGTATGGGGGTGGGGGGGGATGTGTGAAAACCTGGATCTATGCAGGAAATAGCCCGACTTGATTATGTAAAGAGTTGTCACTTTGGATGGGCTAGCACCAGCAGGAGAGTGAATTTGTGTGGGGGGGTGGAGGGTGAGAAAACCTGGATTTGTGCTGGAAATGGCCCACCTGTTGATCACTTTAGATAAGCTATTACCAGCAGGACAGTGGGGTGGGAGGAGGTATTGTTTCATATTCTCTGTGTGTATATAAAGTCTGCTGCAGTTTCCACGGTATACATCTGATGAAGTGAGCTGTAGCTCACGAAAGCTCATGCTCAAATAAATTGGTTAGTCTCTAAGGTGCCACAAGTACTCCTTTTCTTGTTACAGTGTGTATGATAACACATATTGTTTCATGTTCTCTGTGTATATAAAATCTCCTCACTGTATTTTCCACTGCATGCATCCGATGAAGTGAGCTGTAGCTCACGAAAGCTTATGCTCAAATAAATTGGTTAGTCTCTAAGGTGCCACAAGTACTCCTTTTCTTTTTGCGAATACAGACTAACACGGCTGTTCCTCTGAAACCTATATATACATAGTACATGAAAAGATGGGAGGTACCTTACGAAGTGGCAGGGCGGGGGGGGGGGGGTGTCAGTCCAATGAGACAATTCAATTAACAGTAGACTACCAAGGGAGGAAAAATCACTTTTGTAGTGGTAATGAGGGTGGCCCATTTCAAACAATTGACAAGGAGGTGTGAGTAATAGTAGGGGGAAATTCAGTTTTGTAATGTCCTGGTCATTACAAAATGTAATTTCCCTATATTAAGGTGCCACAAGGACTCCTCATTGTTTTTGCTGATACAGGCTATCATGGCTACCACTCTGAAACCTGTCATTTTGCACCAGTATATCTATTTTGCTTAGTGATATGATTCTTTTTTTTGGGAACACTGATCTAGTTATACTGGTACAATCCTTAGGCTATGTCTACAGTAGACACCTCACAGTAACGATGCAGCTGCACTGCAGTAAGATCTCCCATGTAGCCACTCTATGCTGGCGGGAGAGAGCTCTCCCTTTGACATAATTAAACCATCCCAACCCCCATCTCCTGCCAACAGAGCGCTGTCCACACCAGCGCTTCTGTCGGTGTAATTTATGTCGGTTGGGGTCACACCTGAGCGACACAAGTTTTAACAGCAAAAGTTAAAGATAGTGCTGACATAGCTTTAATGTGGACAGTTATACTGGTACAAAGATGACTCATACTGGTATAGCTTATTCCTCTTCCCATCCAGGAAGAGAGATATGGGGTATAAGGCATCTTTATACTGATGTAACTGCATCCTCACTAGGGAGGTTGCATCACTAACTATACTGGTTAAATTTAGCGTAGACAAGACCTATGTAAATTGTAAGTCTTTCGAGGCCTGACCTGTCCCTTACTATGTGTTTGCATAGTGCCTGGCACAATGGGACCCCAATCTCAGTTGGGGCCCTAAGGACTATCAGAATACAAACAACCAGCCACCGCCGCCTCTTCACGCTCCGACAGGCATTTTAAACTTAAAACATGGATTCATAAATTGAGGCTTATTTTTTTGCTTTGCCTTGTTCCTTTTGTATTGTGTAAACAGGAAATAAAGCACGAAGACAGAAGTTCAAATTAAATTTGGCCCTACCACACGCAGCTGCTTTTGACAAAACATAACATTTTTTGGAATGAACAAGTCACATAATTCAACCAATTACATTAAAATGTCAATAGAAAGAAAAATCTATTACCGAAAGAAAGATCAGTAAACAAATGAGGTCATTTTTTCAGGCCGGAGGGATGCAGATAGTGTGCTACCACGCTAATCAGTCCTTAAAGTCCTAACGGGAGGGGGAACAGTATAGTGCTTAGAGCATGCAACTGAGGAGAATTCCTGGATTATATCCTTGGCATTGCAGAGAGCCATGTCACAACATCCCAGAGTTTCAGTTTCCCCATATGTTGTTTTCACTAAAAAGTGTTATAATTAATTAAAAGCATCTTAGAGAAGATAACTCTTCATCCTCATTAACCTTCCTAGGGTATATCTGCACTATGGGGACTATACCAGCATAGCTATGTCATTATAGCTATGCCAGCATAACCCCTTAGTGTACACACTGTACACTGATGGATGGGATTTTACCATTAGTATAGAGTAGACCACCACCTCCCTGAGCGAGGTCAACAGAAGCAGTCTTCTGTCAACACAGCAGCATCTACACTGGGTATTAGGTCGGCACAGCTATGACGCTCAAGGGGTGGGAATTTTTCATACCCCTGATTGAGGTAGCTATGTCAATCTAAATTTTAAGTGTAGACCAGGCTCAAACTCTTACGAAATCTCACATATGATTTTATACCACTGCACATGAATGAATACAGCAGCCTGCCCTGTTCTGCAACCCTTACTTACTTGAGTAATCTCACTGAAGTCAGCGTTTTCACTCCAAAAAAGGTGTTTTTTTGAAATAGCAATTTCAATAAAAAAAAAACAAAACAAAACCAAAAAACCTCCACCTTTTTGCAAGGAAGACAAAGCCAATGAGCAAGTTAAGTGTTGCAGGATCAGGTTCCACAATTTATTTAGATTCCTCTCATTTGTTCGCTTTGCCATGGACTTCAGTAGAAGCAAGCTCAAACTCTTTGTATGAGGATATGCACTACATTGTTGGCTTGGACCTTGAAGTACTTTTCTTTAGTGCTCTGAAATGGCTTGGTAATTGAGTCGTTATTACACACTCCCAACTTGTCATTTATTTTGCCAGGGACTCCTGCAAATACATGACTGCATGTTCGAGGAGAAGACACCTTAGATTTATGATAAAACAGAAGAAAGATCCTGCTCCTGCAAGGTGACAACGTTACTCAGTTCTCACTGACTTGAGCATATATAGCCCATACAATGCTATACTTCTATTTGAAGAAGTCTTAGCCATCAGTGAACTCCAGCTGCAAGATACAAGTGTAGTGAAACAGCTGAACTGCAAATATTGATAAGCAGTTAAGCAAGAAGACATATGGATGAGCATTTACATCTGCACACAGATACCGTAACTGACTTATGTCTTGTGATACAGTTGTATGAAAGATACTAACAGAAACGTAAGTTCTATTGTACATTCATATAGAAACTTTAAGTCAACTGAAGAGAACAGATTAAAAATGCATCACCCCACCACTCTCTGCAGCCAAGACTTTTCAATTAAAATCCATCTTGCTGGGGGGAAACTAAAGGAAACCTGGATGTAAAATGCTCTTCCCTTTTCCACTATGCTCCTAAGCAAACATGAATAACTCAAAGTTTACAGTCCAATTCACATGACTCACAAAACCAAGATGGGGTTCAATGAAAGCTGCTACTGTCTCCATTTCAAAAATACAAAATGCCCTTGTATCCTGTTGAGGGTAACATTTTCTGTTTTAAAAATGCAAGAAACAGGACACTGTTGTCTGCACAGGAAGCAGGCAACAAACTACATTAAAGGGATACATCATGTTTAAAGTCATATGTAATAAATACATGTATTTCTTTACCTATGTTGTAATATCTTAGGTTGTCAGAAGGGAAGGTTTTAAATTGGATTTATTTTTCGCTGTTTGTGCCTTTCATTGATCTTTTGAATTTCTCTTAGCTTGGAGAAGGGACAGTCCGGCTGTTAGGATGCTAACCTGAGACTTTTAGATTCATAATCATAGACAATAAGGCCAGAAGGGACCACTATGATCATCTAGTCTTACCTCCTGGATAACACGTTATAGCACTTCCATCCATTAATTCCTGTTTGAACTAGAGCAGATCTTTTAGAAAAATAGTTAATCTTGCTTTAAAAATGGTCTGTGATGTAGAATCTACCACAATCCTGGGTGAATTGTTCCATGGCTAATTACTCTCACTATTAAAAACTTGCACCTTATTTCCAGTCTGAATTTTTCTAGCTTCAACTTCTAGCCATTAGTTCTTGTTCTAACTAGGTCTGCTAGATTGAAGAACCCGTTATCAATATTTTGTTCCCCATGTAGCTATTGCTTGCCCCAAGATAAGACTCCCCTGACAACCTGCAAGTATGGCCTATGCGCTTTGTTCCTAGATTAGAGAGTTACTTGGGAGAGCCAGGTTCAATTCCCTGCTCTGTCAGAAACTGCCTGTGAGACCTTCAGCAAGCCACTTAAGGCCAGATTTTTAAAAAGTATCTAGGCACCACCTAAATCACACTGAAGTCAATGGGAGTTAGGCACCTAACTACTTCTAAATATCTGCCCCTTAGTCTCTCTATGCCTCAGCTTCCCATCTGTACAATGGGGATAAAAGCACAGCCCTACTTCACAGGGCTGCTGTGTGGATAAATACATTAAAGATTGTGAGGCACTCAGATAATGGAGGCCATATGAGTACCGAGAAGAGAAACAGAAAGATGGACAATCAAAATAAATGAATTCAATTTCACTTTTGTTTATAGCCAGTTTCACTGTCAGTCTAGAGAGGGAGCATAGTCTTAACTGACAGGCTTTCACCTTTGCACCCTCCTAATCCTGAGTTGCTGGAAAGATGGGACAAAAACACCCTCTCTCTTCTGTCAATTAGACAGCCTAGAGACTGCTCTATGTTAATTAGATTTCCAAGGATGTCTATGGCTTACAGTCAGGCTCGGAAGGATGTGGTTTTTACTGATAAGTGTCAATTTCACCACACACAGCCAAACTGACAAAAAAATATTTCCATCAAGAATAAGCAAAATTTACAGATCAGAAAGAAAGAAAAATGGTGCTTGAGAACTTATTAGAATTTGATTGAAGGATATTTATTTTGACATGTGATGCTGACAATTTGTGTTTTAACAGTTATAAAACTTCAACTTTTTGAATCTTGATGTTTACTGTCATTAATTATTGCCTGCCCCCCATAATTTCCTGCAACTGTAAAAATTTAAATTGATACTAAGATTTAAAATGCTTAAAATAGACATTAATATTATCTGTCAAAATTATAAAAAAATAAAAACCAAGTTTTGCCAAGCCTACTTACAACATATGCTACTGCTATGCTCCCTCTCAACGCCTATCTGGCACTTGCAGAAGGCAGTTTATGGAAGCCCAACACAACACCTGTTCTGGAGGAATTTACAGCCCCATATCCTACCGCAGTAGCTCGAGCAAGATCCCACACTACAAAAACATGATAGACAGACACTGGCTTCAATGGGATTACTCCTGTGAATAAGCCTTACTCAGAGGAGTAAGAGATTGCAGCAGAGGGCCCCAGAGGAGAGAAAGACTTGCTTTTCCAACTTGTGTGTTTCTGTGCTCTCACACTGCATTATAACTACTACTCCTGGGGGAACTCTGTGTTAAAAAATTAAAAATTTTATGCACAATATTTTAAAATTCTGCATATTTTATTTGTCAAAACAACGCAATATAATCATGTTGGTTTCAATTATTTAGGTAATTTATTTAAAGTACAATACAGTGGATGGAGCATGGGAGGAAATCCCCAAACCTCCTTGCCTAACAGTAATGTAGCTAGGTTTGACCCTTTATTTCTAGTTATTAGTCAACAAATATATGCAGCCATATGCTCAGTGTTACATCATAGGCAACTGAAGAGCAAGTGAGGGCTGGGGAATCAAACTCACAATTTGTACTGGCTACTAACCATCTCCAGAGAAGTCAGTAGCAAACAGTTCATAGAGCACATTTTGATAAGAATTCTTTTCAGTCCAATAATTTAGACCAGTTGTAATCAGTAAAGCACCATACGCACTTATAAGGCCATACTGTCCTTTACACCACTCTGACCATATAAAGAAGCCTTAAAACTTTTACACCTGTTTTATACTCCTGGGGGAATTCACAAAGACAACGGGAACAATTCACTAAGCGGGCAGGCTGCTACGTTCTGCTCTTTCTGAGGGGACAGTCTGCGCCACGCCTGCCGCCTCAGACACACCCTGAAGCCTTGCCCCTCCAAGCCAAGAGTGCCGCAATAGGGAGTGAGAAGGACAGTGTCTCTCTCACAACTTCCCACCCCTTCACACACACCCGGTGGTGATTTACGTCTCTATTGGCTGCTCTAGGCGCTGAACCGACCTGCTTGTGCTGCCAGGAAGGTGTGCGTGGCTGCTCTTGTGGCTTTCCTTTGCTCCCTCATCAGAAGTCATTTTTCTGCAGGAAAGAAAAGAAATCTGCAGGGGGCGGGAACATGAATTCTGTGCACACGCAGTGATGCAGAATTCCCCCAAGAGTAAACTACTCAGATTGGCCTAGCTACAAATGGGACCTCTGCAGCAGACAACACTAACACCCAAAGTAAAATTAAAAACACACACAAAAATAAATCATCAATTATTTACATATCAAATGTCTACAGTACAGATAAATACCACAAAGGTCTCATCACTACAGCATGAGAGAAATACTTTTTGCTAAATATATTCTGAAAGGTTTCAGAGGAACAGCCGTGTTAGTCTGTATTCGCAAAAAGAAAAGGAGTACTTGTGGCACCTTAGAGACTAACCAATTTATTTGAGCATGAGCTTTCGTGAGCTACAGCTCACTTCAAGTGAGCTGTAGCTCACGAAAGCTCATGCTCAAATAAATTGGTTAGTCTCTAAGGTGCCACAAGTACTCCTTTTCTTTTTATATTCTGAAAGTGTTTCACAGTCAAGAACAAAAAGGGGGGGGGGGGAGGAAAACCATTCCTCTTAGAACTACTAGTGCCCAAGGATACGCTTTGAAAAAACTTCCACCCTTCTTGCAATCACCACATGTGCAAAACCCCCAGGCATTACAGATGTGACTTTCCCTTACGTTCCCTGTACAACCAGCCTCTCCTTGCACCTGCACCACATACAAGACAGCACTCCCACCCTTACTTGCTGTACATTCATAATACAGAATTACCTCAACTGTCATACATGCAAACTGGTCATTTTCATCCACAAACCAGGAAGTTACACACCCAACTCACCACAAATCACAATGCAACAAGGTGCAAAACTTGGCAGAGAAAATATGGGCGGGAACCTGCCACTGACAGATGGTTGCTGAACAGTCAGACTTGGGGGGACAGATCATGGGGGGGGGGGGCGCAGAAGTGTTTCCAATCCAATCAGTCCCCAGTGCCGAGAGGGGGAGAAGAGGTCTGCCTGGTTACACCCCCATTAATTGCTCACTTGGGCTGAAAGGGGGACTGGCCTGACTGCACCCCCCTCCCCCACTAATTGCTCGCCTGGGCTGAGGAGGGGGGCTGGCCTAGCTGCACCCCCCCTCCCCCACTAATTGCTCGCCTGGGCTGAGGAGGGGGGCTGTCCTGGCTGCACCCCCCCACACACTAATTGCTCGCCTAGGCTGGGGGGGGGCTGGCCTGGCTGCACCCCCCTCCCCCATTAATTGCTCGCCTGGGCTGAGGAGGGGGGCTGGCCTGGCTGCACCCCCCCCACTAATTGCTCGCCTGGGCTGAGGAGGGGGGCTGGCCTGGCTGCACCCCCATTAATTGCTCGCCTGGGCTGAGGAGGGGGGCTGGCCTGGCTGCACCCCCCCTCCCCCATTAATTGCTCGCCTGGGCTGAGGAGGGGGGCTGGCCTGGCTGCACCCCCATTAATTGCTCGCCTGGGCTGAGGAGGGGGGCTGGCCTGGCTGCACCCCCCCTCCCCCATTAATTGCTCGCCTGGGCTGAGGAGGGGGGCTGGCCTAGCTGCACCCCCCCTCCCCCACTAATTGCTCGCCTGGGCTGGGGGGGGGGGCTGGCCTGGCTGCACCCCCCTCCCCCATTAATTGCTCGCCTGGGCTGGGGGGGGGGCTGGCCTGGCTGCACCCCCCTCCCCCATTAATTGCTCGCCTGGGCTGGGGGGGGGGGCTGGCCTGGCTGCACCCCCCTCCCCCATTAATTGCTCGGCAGCGGGGGGGCCTGGTTCCTAACCGGGGCGAGGGGCCACTCCCGGGCCGCCAAGCCATTCCCGGCAGGGGGTAGCCACCCGCTCGGCTGTTTGTCGCCCTCACCTCCGCACCAGCCGCCGAAGCCCTCCGCTCCCTCCCGGCCTTAGCAGCAGCCGCGGGGCACGCCGGGAGTTGCAGTTCCAGGACGGCTTATGGCCGCCCCCCCCGGCCGCGAGGATGACTACCTCTCCCAATATGCCCCTCGGCGGCCACGGCGTCATGTGACCAAGGAGCGGGCCAAGGGGCGCGGCCTGAAGTCAGAGGGGCGTGGCCTGAAGCGGGGGGGCGAGGCAGGCGGATATTGGCCTACGGCGGCCGGCGGGGGACAATTTTATAAGGGAGGGGAGGCGCGGGGGTGCGAACGGCGAAGCCAGGGCTGGCCTTACCCTGAGGCGCACTGAGGCGGCCGCCTCAGGTGCCAGTAGGGGGGAGCGAGGGGGGTAATAGGAGCCTGTGTAAGAAAAAGACCCAAAAATCGGGACTGTCCCTATAAAACCGGGACATCTGGTCACCCTAGGTGCCAGACGGGGGGGGGGCGCCACTAGGCCCCAGAGTTTAAAAGTTTTGGCCCAAGCCAGGGGACGTGGGGGTGGGGCCGTCGGGGGGGGGGCAAGTGGGGCAATTTGCCCCGGGGCCCCCAGGGGAGCTTTCGGCAGCACTTTGGCGGCGGGTCCTTCCGTGCCGCCAAACGCACCCAGAGCGAAGGACCCGCCGCCGCCCCTTCCTCCGCCCCGGGTCTTCGGCCCGGTGTTCGGCCAAGTGCCCCGACGACCCGGGGCGGAAGGACCCCCGCCGCCGAAGACCCCAGACCCCCTGAATCCTCTGGGCAGCCCTGCGTGGGGGCGTCACTTGAGCTCCCTGTCTCAGGTGCCAAAATGCTGTGGGCTGGCCCTGCCTGGGGTCACTGATGGGGCTGGCGTCTGCACCCCCCACCCCCTTTAGGCCTCTGCTCCTTAGCACCCCCACCTGGTCTTCAAAAAAAAGAAAAGGAGGACTTGTGGCACCTTAGAGACTAACAAATGTATTGGAGCACCTGGTCTTGGCAGCCTGCCGCTCCGGGGCCGCCACACCCCTGAGCCAACAAGTCAGAGCGCTATAAAATGTAAGTGTAGCCAAGCCCTGAGTTTATGAAAGGAGCTGTTGACACTGAGGGAAATAACTTTGCAGTATTTCAGGTTTCCTGTGTACCCTCGGTTGTGGGGCTTTGGCACATGCTGTGTCTCACATTTGGGTCTTGGTAGACGGACAGGCTTGGGCTGGCTGGATCTCACTGCCCTTTGGCAGCAGTAGGCAATGCACCAACTCCCCTCTGGCACCATGAAAGGAAGGTCTGGCAATTAGCAGCCACTTAAGATCCCTTTTCTTCTCCAGCAATGGCACCTGCCCAGGGCCAGCCATAGGCTTGTTCTTAATTCGGGTTAGCTAACTCAGGTTAAAATAGCAATGAAAACACTGCAACTTGCCCTTTAACTCTGGTTAGCTGCTCAAGCTGCCAACCCAAATTGCAGTGTCTTCACTGCTGTTTTATCTGAGTTAACTAACACAGGTTAGCTAATCTGAGTTAAGAATACACCTTTTTTTGTAGTGTAAAAATACCCAATGAAGCTACTCCAAGCTTAACAAGTACGCAAGGCAGAGGAGAATCAGGTCCAATGTCTCACGTCCCTGTGTGAGAATGGCTGAAGCAAAGTCAGGATTTCAGCTCTAAGCCAGCAGAGCTCATTCTGTCTCTCGTACAGAGGTCCCCAAACTGTGGGGGTGTGCCCCCCTGGGGGGCATGGCAGGGCCTAGGCCACCCCCAGCTCTGCTCTGGTCCCGCCTACAGCCACGTCCCTGGCTCTCGGCCCCACACCTGTCACTGTCCCCGTCCCCAGCCTCGGCGTGGCTCCACTTCTGGCCCTGCACCAGCCGCGGCCCCAGCCCCAACGCCCAGCTGCGGCCCCAGCCTCAACCCCCTTATCCCTGTCCGCTTTCCCCCTCCTTCCACGGAGCTGTGGCCCTGATCCTGCCCTGGCTCCGGGGAGGTGTGACCCTCAAAAGTTTGGGGACTGCTGTTCTAGTGAAGCATCCGAAAACCCAGAAGGCTGGAAGCTTGACTGGGCTGCAACTGGGGAAGAAGGAGAGTTACATTGCACAAAACCTATCGCTACCTTTTAATGTGTCCCTGTTTATTGAGGAGCACTTCCAATATAATTAAATTTTTAGCCAGTTTACACACATCTGTGGATATTAAACATTCATAATGGATTTCCAGCTTGTTATATGTAGGGCTGGCTGGCAAGAAAAATTTTCAGCACTTCTTTTTTGATGAAAAAGGTTATTTCAAATGGGAATGAAGATTTTCTGATTTTGAATGTATTGAAATTTCCTGACAGTGTCCATGAAAAATCAGAAACTGAGCAATTTCGATATAAAGTTTCAGTTTTGTAAAACTGAACATTTTTACTGAAAGCATTTTGTACAAAAAAACCCCCCAAAACAAACAAACCCCAAACAAACACACAAGAATGAGAGTCGCTTACTGTTTAAAAGATGGCTTAGTCTAAGTGCTCTAAAATCCATGTGCCAACTCAGAGTGTCTCAAAACGTGCTGGGCTTCATGTGGGCATAAGGTAGAGGAAGTGGTCCAAATTTGGGGTTATTTGAGCCAGGTGTTTGTGAGGTATAGCCCGCTAAAAAGCACATGTACAAAAATCGCCTGGTGTGAGGGAGGTATTGTTCAAAGAGGGCACAGTTAAGGCTGTGTTGCAGGGGTGAAACGATGTGCTAGGAGTTTTGGGCTGACTCAAGACAGACAAATCCCAGCTCAGACCCTGTCCCTGGGCAGCCCCTGCTTGAGCACCCTCCAGCCCCACAGCAGACATGCCTGCCTTAGCTCCTCTTTGATTCTCCTCTCTAAGGAACATTGTCTCTCAGTAGGAAATTCAAACCCTTTTTATTCATGGGAAGTACCACAGCCTGCAGATCCCTCATAGGAAAACAGTTCCTCCCCAAAACAAAGTGACAAGGCAGCAGCTCCTCAATCCCATTCAAAGGTCACTTTTCCCAGGTCACCCACCTTACAGTCGTTAATCACTCTGTCCCCGTTCCTTTAGCCCCTGTTCCAGGGCCCCACTCTCCAGGGCATCCACCTGAGAGTTCCCAGACTTGCTTCTCTCCCACAAGTCTTCTCCTGTAGTCCCGAATCAGGTCTCCCATGAGAGGGCTCCCTGCAATATTTCATTCCCCCAGGCCTCCTCCCCTTTGATTGCTACCCCCTGCTCAGGGGAACCTCCCACAACCCTGCACTCAGGTCTTCTGCCAGAGGGTTCCTTGCAGTGTTTATACTCCCCAGATCTCCAAACCTGACAATCCTCCTACCCCTGCTCGTGGGTCTCTCCCTCTGGAGTCAACCCCTTGCTTCTGGGTCTGCCTTACACTGACCATGCAGGTTCTTCCGCTCATTCCTAGGGGACCTGCACAAGCTTCCCTACCATCTGGCAGGGTTCCCCAGCTCTATCCAGGCCTCCTTGCAGGTTTCCTCAGATGTCAGCAGCAGCTCACGTTTCCCTAGATTCATAGATTCTAAGGGAGGATTGTAATCATCTAAGTCTGACTTCCTGCGTAGCCCAGGCCAGAGCACTGCCCCCAAATCGTTCCTAGAGCAGATCTGTTAGAAAAACAGCCACTCTTGATTTTCAGCGATGGAGACCATGACTCTTGGTAGATTGCTAATTAAAAACATACACGTTATTTCCTGTCTAATTTGTCTGGCTTTCAGCTTCCAGCCCTTGGATTGTATTGGACCTATCTCTGAAAGACTGAAGAGCCCATTATTAAATATTTATTCCCCAGGCAGGTACTTAGGACGGTAATCAAGTCACTCCTTAGCCTTCTCTTTGTTAAGCTAAATACGTTGAGCTCCTTGCGTGTGTCACTCTAAGGCAGGTTTTCTAGTCCTTTAATCTTTCTCATGGCTCTTCTCTGAACCTTCTCCAATTTATCAAAATTCTTCTTGAATTGTGGGTACCAGAACTGGACAGTAACTCACCACGTACAACTTCCCTTCAGCGCTTTCCCTCAGGCAATTTGCCAATTCAACCAGGCACGTAAGCATATGCCTAACTGTAAGGATGTGAATAGTACCATCGGTGCTTAAAGTCAGGCATTGAGTACCTTGTGAATGGGGCTTCAGTGACAGCCTGTCCCAAAAAGCCCCTTGAAATCCATGAAAAGACTCTCCCTGGATTCAAGTGGGCTTTCTGCTAAGAAACAGGAGTCAAATTCAATACTTCCAACACATTTTCCTCCTGTAAAACAGACTTTATTTTTCTTTCCATAAATCTTGTGCAATATACATCTATATCTCTATAGAATCCACCTCATTAAAAGGTCGCCCCCATACATTATAGTACTTTTATGAAAAATCCAAACAAAGCCCCCTCCCCCGCGCCTTAAATGAACATTTCCCTTCCCCCACCCGCCCCTTCCTAGCTGGCCAATTCATAAGAGGAAGTTTCATTATTTTCTAAGGTTTTTTTTTTTCCTTTAAAAAAATAGAAATTACAATCTTACAAGATTCAGAGTAGCAGCCGTGTTAGTCTGTATTCGCAAAAAGAAAAGGAGGACTTGTGGCACCTTAGAGACTAACAAATTTATTTGAGCATAAGCCTTCGTGAGCTAAAGCTCACTTCATCGGATGCATCTTACAAGACAGGACATTCAATGAGAACAGAAGTGTTTTCCTAAGTCTAAAAAGTAAAACATTTCCATAAAACCTGTCTGTACCTACAGGTGGTGGTGGTGGGGGTGTGTGTGTTGTGTTAGATGGAAAAATGCTTTGCATTTCTTCCTTTCATTCAAATAGATAAAAAATAACATAAAACTGACTGCAATGTTCTATATTTTCTCTTTTGCACCAACATTCACAAGAATATATATTAGCCATTTCTTCTTTTTATACACAGTGTGAGGGGTCTAGAGGTGGAAAAACACACTCAGCTAAATGTTCATATAAAACAATATATTAGATCTTTATCTGGGAAATAGTGAGCTCTCACTTTTTGTTTGGTTCCACAATTCAACTTTTTTTTTTTTTTTAAATAAAAAAGGAAAGCAAATGAAAGAAACTCATCCGACTATCTAAAGCCTGCTCAGCCTGGAGCTATGAGTCAGAGATATTTGGTGTGAAATTTTCAAAAGCACCTGACTTAGGCTCTTAAGAGTCATTGGCCAAAATGACGTGGAAGCCTAAGACTCATTGAAAGTTAGAGGCTCCTAAGTACCCAAGTTTCTTTTGAAAACAGCACTTAGGTTCCTAAGCCCCCATTCTCAAAGGGATGTAGACGCCTGACTTCCACCAAAATCTGTAGTATTCAGACCAAGAGCCTCAAAGGTGTTTAAGTGCCTAAGTCACATAGGCACTTTTGAAAATGTTACCTGTGATCTTACCTTTATATTGCTTGGTGTGTGTGTATGTGCATGTATCCACCAGGTCTGATTCCCACTTACACTGAGCCTCATTTAATCCACTCTGACAGCATAAAGGGGCCTTAAACTGTGTGTAATTGCACTTTAAGTCCACTTCATATTGCCAGAGTGGTGTAAAAAGGCCTTAATCTCATTTACACTAAGGCCCACCATGTATACTGGCATATAAACTGAGAAATGTATGTATACCCCATTGGTGCAGCATATGTTACAGGCCTTGCCTCTAATCTCTTACCCACATAAGTGGATAAGAGCCATTATTGCTACCAGCCTGTGGAGTTACTCCTTTAGCTCAAGCAATAGAGGTCCCTACTTTCAGCCCTGCAAGTCCCAGTTTCCTTCCCATATGGGGGAAGGGGCACATTCATTACATTTGTTAGAATGCCAAGACATTAATTTGCGAGGCAGGTGGGTGAAACACTCCTATGCCACTCTAGTACGGTGATTATGATAACCCAGTGACTGAACCTGGGGCCCGATCCCGCAAGGTGCAGAGCACCGTCAAGTGGCATACAAGTCAGTGGGAGATGAGGGTGCTCAGCAGCTAGGTGTATCAGGTCCCACCGGCAAAACTATCCTTGACTACACTGGGAATAACATTGAACAGAAAGGGCAAAGGTGAGAGAAGCAGAGGGAAAGGTGTATAAGGTTCGGAAAGCTTGGGTGGGGGGGTGGAAGTAGACAGTGCAGCCAGAACAAGAGTATAGGGAAACTGGCCTACGTGGGACACTGAGCTTTGCAGTGCTAAATTAGGGGGTGATTTATACAAGGGGTTAGCTTATATGCAAGTATATACGGTACACATGTAGGTGGAGATTTGCAATAGCGCCTAGAGGAGTTAGATGTCCAACTCCCATTCATTTCAACATGCCTAAATCCCCTAGGTGGCTTTGAAGATCTCAGCTGTAACAGGTTGTTTAAAATAATCACGCATGCCCTACTCTCGTTCAGCTGTTGGAGGTTGATGTCACTTGTGAAAAGGGCCAAAACTCTATGAGTTTTGACAAACTGGTTTATGTATTAAAAAAAAAAAAATTCATTTCACCAACAATTCAGTGCCTTGAAAAAGAAAAAAGTCCTGCTTCCTGCACGTTGGCAGGTTGGGTTACAATGTCTTATGCTTCCAGTCTTTTGCTTAAATTTCCCTGTGGGCTTTTATTGCTCAGAATCCAAAATGTCTCCCCCTTTGACATACGCTGTGTCGCAAGCAGGGAAATTGCCATTTCAGCGGCGAGGGCTCAGTCTTTCCAGATTTAAGGTGCTCTCTTGGCCTCTTCGCTGATGAAATGAAAATGGCGACTTTCAACCTAGTGCACATTGTCCGGAGAACATCAAAGACACAAGAGGGGGGAGGGGGTTGTGCCTTTTTTTTCAAACATTTCGGAACAGCTGTGGCTATTGCCTTTAAGAAAGGGACTTCTGTCCTCTCGCAGAAACTGACAAAACCTCTTTAACAAAGCACCTCGCTCTGCTCGCCCCCTAAGGTCTGCCTTCCATCAAGGAAGATAGCCGATAAGCAACTGGTGCTGTGGGAAATGAGTTTTAAAAAGGCACAACCCGATGTATGAAAAAGGCAATACTGACTTTTCAAGTCCACAAAGCTCTGGGATCGGAGGGTATAGCAAAAAAAGGAATATTACGTCCCCACCCCAGCTAACACTGCCTTGGAGAACAATATATGGCACTCGATACTGCAAGGGGCTACTGGGAAAGCCAGCAGCCTTCTTCTGAAAGATGAGTGAATTTGGGAACATGCCATCAGTGGAGAAAAATGCCATGATAATAAACGGAGGTGGAGAATTCTGATATGCCCCACAAAAGACATCTAACAGTGGTTAACAAGAAAAGAAATAATGCTCAGCTTTATTTTGTGTATGGTGACTTTAAGGGAAAATAAAGCCCCAAGTTCTGACTCCATTTTTACTCCACCTTTAGTCCGGCAGAGTTTCCACTGACTCCATGGGGAGGTTTGCCTGAATAAGTGCCAAGCATGTTCCTCTCCAGGAGCTGGGCCACACGCAGAAGAAAAACGAGTGACTAGTGCTCGCTAATGGAATTACTTGCTCACCTCAGGAGATGGAGCGGGCTGGACTATAGATATGAAGATAGTAGGTTCAAACCTTCCTGGTGACTTATAGGATGGGGGAGGTTAATTACGTAAGGAATAAGTACGAAAAAGGGCAAGGAGTTGGAACTTTGATTATTTATCAGTAGGAACCACTGTTCCTCTGGCAACCAGGTTTTCTCCTCGTACGATTTGGCATTGACAACAATGGGAGCAGGAGCAGGAACTAAAAAATAATCCACAGCAGGTGACTGTTTAATCTCTCCCGCAGTATAACCAACCTCTGGGCTGTGCGTGGAAGGAGACGGTATCCCTCCACCCAAATGATTGCACAAGTATAGTCCCTCTTCTTTTTCCTCAGAGGCATCACCTTCTTCCAAAACTGCAACTCTGGGGAGGGGAAGATGCTAGAGGGGGGAATAATAACCTCTGCCCCCATCCCCGCCTGGTAACTTTGCTGTTACTAAAAAGATCCACTGAGAGAGAACCCTGCTTTCTGTTCAACTCAGAGAGCGAATCCTAAAAGCTAGGATCCGAAAAGCTAAAAGCTCCTGAAAAATGGGGTCAAGGATGATTCAACCTCCAGGAACAGAGCAGGCAGAGCCACCGCTCACTGCTTTTTCCTAATCCTGTTACACTTGGCAGGTACTGCGCTGTGTAGCGTATGTTGCCTGGAGAACGAGAACATTAACCGCCCTTACAGGGAGGTACAAGGCTTTGTGTGGGAACCAGCACCGAAGGAGGCCCGGGATGCCTTGGTAACACTGCTTTCCCAGCTGAGTGGGTTGCACTGAGTGGGTTACACCTCTGGGAGAAGAAGGCTTAACATGGCAGCGCTGGATGCAGTTAGGGAGAAGAAAAAGTCACCGGACGTGATCTGAGACGGGGAATTTCATGGGAGAGCGTTAAAAGGGGACTCTATACAAATAAATAAATACAGCAGCCGTGGCTGGAACGAATGACTGCTTACAATGCCAACAGTAAGTGTGGTGCTTGGCACCCCAAAGCACAGACGCTATGTACACACAGCACCTCTAAAATGCAGCTGCCTCTGGGAAGGACAACGCACAGCAGCACTGTACAGGAGCCGGAGAGCGGTATTTGGCCACAGGTCGAGCGGCAAACCCCTTCTCTTAGAGAAAGTGCCCGGGATTGTACAGGGCAGAGAGGGACTTTCCTGAAAGTCTCACATGTATGGCATTCGGAGGGGTGAGAGGAACAGCTGACCCTGCATTCAAACCACTGATCACAGGGAGTCCACCCCTGTGCAGACCCCACTAAAGCATCCCTTCTGGTTAGGTTTGGACACTTACCCTGCTAGATTCTTCAGAAGGGGATACGACGTTGAATTTCTACTTCCCTGTTTTCCACAGAGCGGCCCAGTCATTACAGGCCTGGTTCTGTTCCCCTTCTCCTTGGGTAGTCATTAACCCCAGGGCACATTAAAAGTAAGATGCTATTTTTGTCTTCTTTTCCCCCACGCTTCAGTCCAATTCAACTCCGGACTTTATTTCTCTTCCCAACCCCTGCCTGTTTTTGGTGAGCCACCTATCCCACCAAGTCTGTATTGCCCCTTTTTCATTCCATCTTTCTGGTGTTTATTTCATTTAAAACGAACAAATACATATGAAACAAGAGGAGAACAAGGGCTGGTCCTGGGATGAGTGCTGGCGGCTGGGCTCCTTTGCTGTATTGCATGAGCGTGTGTGTGCCCCATGGTGGTTCATGCATTAAGGAAAGGTATTGATACGGTACTGGAGTGTCTCCTCGAGGGAGTGGAGATTTCACATTCATTTCACCGGTATGGCAAAGTCAGTTCACTTGTCCTTCAAGGTGCATTACATTCAAGAGCTATTGCAAACCACAGTGAGGAGGTGGGGCAGAGGGGCAGATCACCTCACCCCGTAGGGTCTCTCGGGTTTGGTTATTTGAGTTAAATGAACCTCCTCATGGCCCCCAATGTTTCTGTTCCTCTCCAGGCTTTGGGAAATGAAACAGGGTCTGGCGGCTCCAAGCCTTAGCTCTCTCGCGGGTCGCTGTACTGGAGTTCCGAGTTGAATACTTCCTTGTACAGGGGCGGAAAGTTCATGGCTGTCTCCGGATGCAGGATCCGGAAAAACTCCAACTTGTCCAAGTGCAGGTTGCAGATGGTTTTCATCAAGGGCAGCTTGGAAATCAACTACAGAGGAGAGAAGCAGGGGAAGGAAGTGAGACTTGGGCTTGCGATCAGCATTGCTGTGCACCAGTCACGCCCAAGCTTTGCGGTCACTGGATGGGGCTTCGCTAGCCGTGGCGTGGTGTCATGACAGTGATGCGGCGACAGCGGTGTGAAACCCTGAAGATGGCGTGCTGCGTCTGGGTGACTGCCCCTGGGAATGGACCAGGACTGAGAGGCACCAGGTCAAGCCCCGTTTTGAACTGGTGCAATGCATCTATCCTAGGGGCTTGCTGTTTTCAGGGGGAAATGATTTGGCTCCCCCTGGATAACCATGCCTGGGAGAATAAAGGGAGCAGCTGGGCTGGTTTTCAACACCCTGAAAATTCAAGGCTGAGGTTTCCCCCTCTTGCTCACTGTCGCACCTGCCCAATGGTACCATAATCCCTCGATCCTGAGAGTAACAAACGAGCCTTTGCGCTACAGAGGGCTGATACATAAACCTCACCCACACCTGGTACTCGAACCGTAACCCCTCCGTTCTTAACACACAGGCCTCTTGCACTTGAGTGAGAGGAGAACTTCCTTGGCTGGTCCCTGCAGCAGGTTCCACTATAATTAAGCAACAAAGCTCATCCCAGGCTGTGGGAGAAGAACTCTGTGGTGATGCTCTGCCCCCTCCCAGCCCAGGCTGTATGTCATGCCAGAATAAAGCCTCGATGAAGCACCGTTAGCCCTTTCACTCTATGCTAGAGGCCTTGTGCTATGCAGGAAGTCAGGTTAGAAGATTCTAATGGCCTTAACATTTATGGAGTGAGACCTATTCCCGTAGGACCTAGTGAATCCAGCCAATGCAGGAGGATCCCTACGGTCTATCCATGAGGGGCTTTGTCCAGTTTAGTTGTAAATGTCCCCAGGAATAAGGCTACCCTCCCCCACTGAGAGCCAATCCCACAATACAATGGTCCTGGGTATCAGGACCATTTTCCCTTGACGTTCAGCCCTTGTTTTTCCTTAGTGCAATTCCACCCCTGTTCTGCCTGGCTGCTCCCAGTCAGCTCCATTACCTTCGAGAGCTTATCCTCGCTGGAGTGTTTCTTCTGGATCTCGTGCTGCAGGGCTATGTAGATCTTGTCCTGGAGCTTCTGCACCTTCTTGGATTCTGTGAGCCAAGGGCGATCTGCGAATCGATAGCCAAAGCTCACGTCAGCCCTGGGAAATGGATCTGAATCCTGCATAGCATGGCAATGCTGCGGGGGAGGGGGTATTTCCTTAACTGATTTTCCGGCCCTTCGTATGCAGGGAGCTACAGGTCAACGCTTTGCTTTGTGATCATTTGCCACCCCCAGTGATGTGTCTTGGCTGGAGAGGGCTCCAAATTCCAGAGCCGGATCTGGTGGGAAGTGGAGAAAAGGGGTTGCAGAGGGGGGGTGGGGGGGATGGGACGCTCAGTACAGCATTTAAGGTTACAAGGATTTTCCACTGGGACGTTGGTCTGACATGCTGCCTCTGTTGGTGGCGAATGTCTGATGCTTGAGAACAGTTTAGCCCCCACTAGTGCCCAATTGTGTACAGGGGCAGTTCTTTCCTGACCCCAGCCGCCATTAGTTTTACACCCTGACGCATGAGAGTTAATTACCCTTGTATACCAGGCTTTGAGGCTTGAAAGAGGAGAGCAAAGTTGGAGAAGGTCAGGATTTTGGAGTGGGATTTCTGTTTAGTACAAGCCTCTTCAACTAAAGGGCTCAGTCCCTCCAGCAAAGAGCTGAATGATATGCAACATGCAAGCAACTTCCGAAGCAACTGCTTTGCCCCTTGAGGGCAACCTCTGCTACCCCTAAAAGCAGCAGAAGCTCACGCTTCAGTCTTGCTCTCCCTGGGGAGTTTTGCCATGGACTCCATCAGCAGCCAGCTCAGCTCCATGCGCTTAATTTGTTCCACCTGACAATGATCTAGTGGGTCTTCAATTTCTTTAATAAGGTTTCGGGTTAACTCTCCCCAGAATCACAGCCAAAACCCTCTTTCCTGGAGCTCGTGGCTCTGCGAGCTCCTTGAATGGAGAACAGACATTGCCATTCGCCTGTCCCCCTCTGCACCTACCTGGAGCGAGCAGGACGGCTGCAGTGAACAGCGCAATCTCCTCGTCCGAGAGCTGTAGCCGGCACAGGTTCCTCCCCAGCTCAAAGACAGCATTGATAAGGTCGTCGCAGCCTAAAGAGAAGACATGGGAATGAGAAGCACATTACGTGCCAGTGCCACAGACCCCTTCACTGCAAGAAATTTGCCTCTGTCCACACAGGGCAACTCCTGCTCACAATGACAGCCAAGTCTCCGGGCTCCTCTCCTGAAGCAGGAGGGGGAAGGGAGTCACTTAGAAGATTCCCGGAGACTAAGCAGGCAAATGGGGAGGAACCCAGCCGGTCTCCAGTAAAAGAATCCCTTCATCACAAGCCAAAGGCACTGGGGTGAATGCCACCTCCACATGGCTGGAGCTCATACCCCAGGCCATCCTCTTTGTTAGTAGAAATAAGACAAGAAGCGTTCTTCCCCATGCAAGCCGCAAATGCCCTTCTGACAGCAGCCCAAGCAGCCGGCGAGCTTCCATCCAAGTTCTGGCCCAGCCTAGCTCAGGAAAGCCAGGAAGAGCTCAGCCCCACATAGGACACGTCTTCGGCAGGACTAGCTCTTCTGAGAATTCAGCCTTTCAAAACCCACCCACCCCTCCACCAGGCGTGCAAGAAGCGCACAGCACCCTGCAGGGCCACTGAGACCAGCATGGGAAAAGCGCCCCCTAGTGGGCCCCAGTGCCACTTTCTGGAGCACCCTGGAGGTCTCCCCCTCTCCCCCTGGGGATTATAGCCCAAAGATGTACGGCTGCAGGCTTTCTGCACCATTGCCCAGGACAGCTCATAATCTGCCTCCCCGCTCCTATTTGCTATGACCCTGTGAATTCCCCCAAGTTAAGCAGGTGCAGGCTAGATCAGTAGCTGGCGGGGAGACCTGCAAGGACACTGAATGGCTGGTGCTCCAGAAAGTGATATTGCCCCATTTGCTCCAGTACAGAACTAGCAGCCCAGGGGGACGCTGTGCTCTACTTTGAATGAGTCTAACTCCGCGGGCCTGCCTAGCACTAGTTGTTTAACGATCCCCTGGCCCTTTTTGCAAGAATTGGGGTATCAATGCTGACTTGGCCGAAGTCCAACGTTAGTAATTTTGCTCGGCCTCCCTAACCTCTCCTGTGGGTTCAGGCAGAGCCAGCGCTGTTCACTGCCTGCTCTAAGATGTTGTGTAGCGTTGCTGGGGGTTGTTCTACCTCAGAGGGAGTGGCACTGCAGTGGTGGGTTAAATAATCCCTAGATATCTGAACCTCGTAAGGGTGTCTAAGGGATCAGAGAACTAGGGCCCGATCTGTCATTGCCCTACATCAGATCAGAACGGTAGCATTTTAAACCCCCTCTCCACGGGTATAACTGACCATCCAGGCTGGGGTTTGCATAGACACATAAGGGAGCTCGATGTCCAACTCCCAGTAACTGAACTCCCCGATGCATCTTCAAAAATCCCAGCCAGAGTGTGCAGGGGAATGGGGAATCAGGCCTGGCTGTCTGCAAAGTACTTGGAGATCCACAGATGGAAGATGCTAGAGGACGACTTTGAGCAGGGGGTTGGACTAGATGACCTCCTGAGGTCTCTTCCAACCCTCATCTTCTAGGATTCTATGACTGCAAAAGAGCTTGTTTCATTTGCTCTTGGGACTTTGCAGGTAGGTGCGGAGCCACAAACTGAACATTACGGGGCACGTGAGAGAGAAGCGGCAGGTGAACGTGAAGTAACCAATGTTGTGGTTCATCTCCAACCTCCCCGCCAGTAAAGATTGGGAGAGAAGGGGAAGATCCCAGGAAGCAGACATGACCTAGGGGCAGTACAGAAGCAGTTACCATGGGTGAGAGGACTCAGGGCTCTTTGGGTTGTGCCTTCTCCTTCTGCCCCATCCGTCGGACCAGGTGCTGCCCAGGAGCCATGCTGCTGCTGACGTCAGTGGGAGATCCTGGGGGTGAGTCAAGGCCAAAGTGTGGCCCATGGGCAATATTTCCCCTTAACTGTGTTTAGTGCACCGAGCTGTCAGCCCTGGAGGACAAAGGGCTCCTTCCCCAGCACGCTGCAGCATAGGCAGCAGCAGATGGATTTTTCCGGACACTGCTCCACTGATGTACCTGAAGGGACTGCCTCTCAGGGCTGCGGGGTTTGGCCTCTGCCACCTGTTTGTGAGATTGCCAACAAGGGAAGCCAGCATGGCTCCCGACCCTGCAATTGCATATGCCCAGGCAGAAGCCCTGCACCGCTGCCAATGCCCATTGAAATCACTACACTTTGTTAGCACACGTCCACTAGGACCCAGACTGAGACCCATCAGTTTGTGGCACAAAGAACAACCAGCCATTAGCTGGAGGCACCCAATCTAGGCTGGGGTCAGAATACAGCCTAGAGCCCATTAGCCATTGTCCCATATGCTAGCCAGTCTCTGAGAATATATACCATGGGATTCTGCAAGAAGAAGCACTAGACAGTTATGGGGAGACAGGAGGACAAGACTCAGTGACTTGCATTGTGTTCCTAAATCCCCTAGGTGCTTCTGATGCTCTCCCCCTTACGCCTTGCCATGAAGTTAATGCAGTGACTGAGACCCTTCCTGTAGGATTCACTGCTGGGTGTTCACCATAAGAAGCTTTAAAGAAGAGTCATAAATCCACCCCCATCACCCCGTGAGGACAAAAGCAAACAAACCAGCTCTTACCAAGCGACTTGAATATCTGCATGCCACCGTATTTCCCCTCGAAGAGCACCGTGTTATTTAAAGGGTTGAATGCCCGAATCATTCGGATCAGAAGCACTTCCAGGCAACCTAATGCAGGCAGAAAGATAACAGACCATGAGGAGGACGAGGGAAAGGAGGAGGGTAAGGGAGCATTTCCGTCATCCAAGGACAAAAAAAAAAAAAGAAAAAAAAATCCAGACCAACAACCCCACCATCCGCAATTCAAGTGTAAATTCCAAATGATTTTTTAAAAAGAGTTTAAAAAATCCCAATTTTGTTTTTTTAAAGAGCAATTTGTGACCATGATATTTCAACAAAGGGAAATATGACCTAGTCGGTTAGCAACGGAAAGCACAGAGATCAAATGGTCAATGTAATGGTGGATTACAAAGAAAGGAGAAGGTAAAAAACAATTTAAAAAATGGAAGGAAGAAATGAAGAGGTTGGTTAGATTCCATGCACTAAGACATATAAACTAGGCAGCATTTGGTTTTAAGTGAAGCAACCTGCATGGAACTTGGAGGGAGAAGCATGGGTTGCAGGAGGGAAGACATTGGTGGAGGAACCAATGCAGGTTGCTATATAAACAGATGTAGCCAGGAGGTGCCCAGTTATCTGTATTATCTCTCTCAGCCATGCGCAGCGGCAGGGTGGACGTGGGGTGTGACGGCAGTGTGCAGTACTAGATAGTGTGGCCGTGCTCTAGGAAGTTGGGTTCCTGTGGGATGACTAACCCAAGATTGCACAGCTTGCAGGTAGCCTGCACTGAAGACATGGCCTGATTCTCCATCACGCCTCCATCACCTTGTGTGGTGGTTTATATTTGGGCAAAATGGACGGATGCTTTTCCCTGGTGTAAATGGCAGTGCAATTGAGAATCAGACCCGGGGGAGCTTAACACCAAATTTTGGCTCCCCAATCCCACAGTCTGATCTGCTAGCATGGACCTGACTGTAGGATCGGGGCCTTCATGTGTGAAAATCTACCAGGAAGGGAGTGTCGGAGACCGTACACGTGGTGCGAGCTCTCAATGGTAAATGACCATCAGTACGCAATCAGAAAGCACACTGGATTGGCTGCAGGCCCCAGGGTCAGAGGCTCCTCCTTCACCTTTCCTCCTCAGTAGCAAAAGTGCACAGATGTTCCTGTACTTCTGCTATAGTTTATAAATGGCAGTGAAAGCAGGGTTTGCATTTTAAGCCAGTCCCGATGTGCTGGGATTGCACCAGCGCTTGATGCAAACAAAAAACTAATTTGGGACTTCAGAGTGGAACACAAAAGTGAAATCGATTAATCTGTTCCCCCCGCCCCAAGAGCAGAATATAGCACAGAAAGCCAGTGAGTACCATCCACTCTCTTAAGTGCACCAAGGGGTTGTTAGAAACCTAGGGGATTTGTTTCTCTGTTTGCTGGTTCTTAAAAAGAACAACTTTTAACCTGGCACTTTCCCGGTAAGATTCACTGCCCTTGAAACAAAACAACAACAAAACAATGGACAGCTGGATGTAAGCTAGCATCCAGCCATAAGGAAGCGCTCCCACCAATTCAAATCGGCTGCTAAGAATCCATCAACAGTTTTTGTGTGCCACATGGGACCTGTAACATTGGCTGAATGAACAACTGCAGCTTCCTCATTTGGACCTGATCCCATTCGAGTCAATGGCAAAACTCTCCTTGACTTCAGTGGGTGCAGGACTTTCCTTCAAGGGAGTGACCTTGCTGATGCAATGCAGACCAGGGCCAGCTTTGTGATCTGAGAACCTGAAGGCTTGGAGACAATCACTGTGGCACTTTTGCTACTTGGACCTCTGCCTCTTTGGGGCAGGACAACATCTTGCACAGGGGGACCCGATCTGTGAGTGGGGCTCGAAGGCCCTCCTGCCACCCACATCAGAAATAATAATAATAAAAGTGGTTTCTCGGCTTGGCTCTGGCTGCTGGGATATTTCTAGAGGGGAGAAGGTCAGAGCAGTCGCTTTAGAGTTCAGAGCGGACCAGTAGTTGTAGTAATGGGAAATTTGACCCACCAGCGTGGGGTTAGTGTCTGAGCCGGTCAGGAAAGGAGTCTTAATTCCCAGGGAAACGTAGACAAGAACAAAGAATGTGTCATTTTCGCTGATATTTTTCTTCAAAAGTTTTCTGGGTGTTCAATTAAAAATTTCAGTAACATCCGACAATTCCTAGGGAAATTTCCACTTTGACGAAAAAGCCATTTTTTGTTCGCAACACCCCCTTCCGCCGTTGCAAAGGAAAAATTCCAACCAGCTTTAGTTAGTGCCTGAGAGCTGGAAGGTGAAACTGACTAGAAACCCAGGGCCTGATTCTTTAGTACTTCTGGACGGTTATTTACACCAGTGCCAAGTGCTGCCGGATCACAGTGGGATCATTTTATACCCGCTGTGCGCTGGCAAGAGAGAATCCGTGCTATGCAGGCCTAAAAGTGTATAAAGCAGCCAGCATTGTCACTACAACATTTATACAGTGCTGCAGATGTGTAGGGCACTGCTCAGACGTTCACTAAGTTACCCTCACAACACCCCTGGGAGGTAGGTATGGGAAACTGAGGCACAGAGATGGGACGCGATTTGCCCCATGAGTCATTGGCTGAATCAGTATTAGAACTCAGGTCCTTTCAGACTCTATGAGGGCAAAGATACCAAAGAGACGGATGCTGTGAGAACGAGCTAGATTCACAGGGGTTTTCAGAAGGGCTGAGGATCTTCAGCACCCACTGACACAGCTCGAGTTGGAGCACTGCTGAAGATCAGGGCCCTAGGAGGCAGAGATGGAAGAGACTTATCAGGTCTCATCCAGGATTATCGGGGCAGGATCGTTCCCTTCTGTCTATTCCTCGGTGGTCGTGGGGTGCGAGGGAGATCCCCAGGGGTTAAGAGGTTGGAGCTGGAAGCTGCAGTGAGACAAACCTGGTGCCCCCCAAGATCCCAACACCCCTGTACTTGTGGGGAATGGGAGGGCATTGAAAACCAGACCTGGATCCAAAATCTGCCACTTTCTCTGAGCTTCCTAATGAGCCAAAGCGAAACTCTGGATCTGAACCCCTCCAAACCTGGTGGGGCTGAACTCCAGACCTGGACATTAATAGTTAAGCCCATCTACATGCAGGACCTTTAATAAAGGTGGGCCTGGGAAGGGGGAAGCTTGGTGAGCAGGGGGGAATGTGGTTTCCCCTGACTCTGCTAATCCCGGAGCATTCCCAGCCTGGCACCCTGGGGCGCGTTACCTCTGGAGGTTAAGGACCATCAAGGCTGTGGCTCTATAAGATCCTTCACGTTTCCTGTTCTCTCTCCCTTACCCAGCACCACCAGCTTCTGGTTGTGATCAGGAAGAGGCCAGGCAGGAAGATGCGTCTCCAAGCTGCCCAGGCCACCAGGCTGACGGCAGAGAGGCTGCTCACGGCATGGCCCACTCTATGTGTGCGAGACACACCTCGGGGATACCTCCTTCTCTCCAGGAAGGGGAGGGTGCTGGGAGGTGCCCCTACTCCGTAGCTCCTCCCAAGCAGGAGAGCCAGTGAGGAGGCTCTTGAGCTGGGTGCCCCATGCTGTGAGATACCCCCTGGGCCTCCCACTATTACCAGTGGGATCTGAGGGACTCCCCCATTGGCTCTGGGCTCCAGCTCCTGCCAGTTCTTTGGATCCTCCTCCCCATCCACTCCACTGGCCCACAGTGGGAAGTGGGACCTGCATGCGTCATGGGGTGGGAGATTCGGAGGGGCAGCGGGGCTCAGTGTGTGCTAAGAAGATGAGCCATACCCACCTCAGCCCGGAGATAAGAGTGAGGAAGAAGGAGGGATGCAGATGGCAGGGGAAGGAGGAGGGTGGGGGTGAGTAAGAGGGAGAAGTGTTGGTGAGGGACAGAGAGAATGGAGGAAGGGAAAGGCAGAGCAGAGAAGGGAAGGAACGAGGAAGTGGCCCTGCGGACGCCCCCGTGTTGAAATCCCAGGCTGAGCCTCCAGAAGGTTGGACTAGAAGACCTCCTGAGGTCTCTTCCAACCCTAATCTTCTATGAGGCGCAGCACGGTGGGGAGAAGGCGGCTTTCAGCCATTCTTCAATGTGGGCTGCTCTGGGAATGGCCAGGATGTAAATCAGAGCAGCCCCAAGGGGCTCGAACGTACAGCAGCCTCTGGAGAGCAGCTTATGGGCTTCTCCATAGACCAGAGCAGCCCAGAGAGTCTCCATAGTGCCCTGTGCTAAATGGCCCTGAAGCCTCCCACACTGGCTCCACCCCCTCCCAACCTAGCCCCGCCCCCACGCAGCACTGAGGTTCCGATGGGGGCATGTGAGAGGACCTGTGCTTCCTGGGAACAAGGCCAGGGGCCAGACTGTCTATCAGTGCCTAGAAGTCTGGGGGGATTTTGCCACCCCAGCAGGGCGCAGGGAGGAACCTGTCTGCGCGGTGGGGTCCATCTCCCCGCTCTCTCACCTGCTTTGAGGAGGATGATCTGGTCGTTCTGGCAGAGCTCCATGAAGCCGTCGATGCGCTTGGCGAACTCCACCACGTACTGAATGGCGTTGGAGATCTGCAGGGAGCACTGCTGCCACATGGTCTCGCAGCTCTGCGAGCACAACGGGGGAGCATCAGGCACAGCCCGCTCCCTTCCATGCATCACCCCGCCCAGGCCACAGGGGACCAAGCACGGGGGCTCCTTTTTGTACAGTGCCATCCTGCGGGGTGCGCTGCATGGGGTTCGGCACCCCGCCCCCCAGAATGCACACCTCCACCCGCAAATCTTCATGCATCTCCCTTCCCATGGTGTTCAACTCCCGCTGAAATCCAAGGCGTCCCTGGGCCATTTGCTCCATCCCAAGACAGAATCGAAGCGGGGGTGGGGAAAATAAGCAGTGGTTCTCTCCCAGGTGCCACTCACTAACTAAGCTCCGCCCACTGGTCACCAAAATGAGACTCCACTCGCAGTGGATCTTCATAATATGATGGATCTGCCTCTTTTTTGCTTTGATCAGCCATTTAAATTGGCCATCATTAAACTTCAGAGCGAACGACCCCTTGAAATAGACAGGGGCTTCATGGAGCCCTTAAAGGCAGTCTTTCACGCAGCCTGCAGACTCAAGCAGACATGGCTTCAGCCGTGACACTCGGTTCTGGGACATTACGTCTATTTCACAATATTAAGTGTAAAGGCATCTGGTTCCCTCCCCTCCGCAAAATGTTAGCTTGGATTTTGGAGCTCAAGGAGATAGCTTCCGGAAAGAGTCCTGCCTTGCTGTGACCCAATCTGGTTCATCCCTGTCTCCACTCTCCTGCCCCACTTGGTGATGGTCTGGAACGCCAGGGTACGTAGTCTGGGGATTCTGCCCCACCAACCCTAGGGCATGTGTACCCCCAGCCACAAATCTGTGCTCCTCCACCCGCAGATCCACGCCAGGGGGTTCTGCCTCTAACCGCAGGGCGTGCTCAGCCCCATGAGGCAGTGACAGCATCCTCATCACAGCCGATATCCCTTCCCCAACCCCATCCCCATCCCACTCCCGGGGCACCACGTATGATGCAGCTGGCACCATGATGAGCTCCCGTACGTGTGCCCTGACCCGGGAGAGATTAGTGCCGGGGATTGGGTATCTAGAGCAGCCTGTTGTGTGGGGCAGTGAGGCACGGACCCCGGGGACTGGTAGGAAGCAAGGGGAAGTTACCTTGTTCTGCAAGCTCCTGATCTCCTCCTGGGTGTACAGCATCCACGCTAGCGTCTTGAGCTCCTCCGTCGTGTACTGGCAGGTCTCCAGGTGGGACTTGACTACGTTCTGGGCGATGCGGTCTGCCGAAGCAAGCACAAAGCGCAGCTGAGACTCAGGGCCTGGGGGACAGGGCATTGCCTGCTACAGGGGCAGACAGGCTTCCTCGAAGACAGAGCAGCCCCAGGGCTCCTGGCGCGTTGCCAGCATGGCCTCTCAGCTATGGACGTGTTGTGATGAACTGTCACATGTCTATATGTGCCACTGCCTTCTCTTGGGTGGAGTCAGAACTGATCAAGCTGTGTGCCTTAGGCCCTATAGTGACAGCGGGGATTCTCCTTAGCTCAGGTGCAAGGAGCCTTGTGCTTTCAGAGCAGGAGGATCTGGGGTCTACCCTTCTACAAAGTTCTTAGCCGCCTGGGGTTTGTTACAGGATTTGTGTGTTGTGAGTGACTGGAATTCAGGCAGTTGGCTGACCGGGGGGTGCGGGCTGGACTGCAGCTTAGCAGGGTGTGGGGCATGTTCTGGGTCTCAAGAACACTACGAGCTGAGTTTGGGGGGACTATTTTCCTCCTGCCGCTGCTCAGTTCTGGTGGGAGTGGGAGAGGACAGTTCCTGCCACAGCTGCCCTATCCCCCCCAAGGGCTTTCCTGCCTCTTGGGAGGACAGGGAAAGGGGTTGAGGGGCTGCAGACCAGTCTTAGAGCTTCTTCTCCATCCTTGTAGCTGGGGCTGCACTAGTCCTGCATGGACACACACTCCCAGAGTGGGGCGCTTTAGGTGGCTGGGTGCCAGACTCACAGGGAGGGGACTGCAGGAGGCTCCAGGAGAGAGCAGGACCAGAGACTGGGAGTCCCCACTTTATCTTCCGCTATCAGCATGTAGCCCCCTGTTTAGGGCAGGCCCACATGACATGCTAGCCTACTACTGTTCCCCACTAGAAGAAATGCTCCTTTAGCTGAAGCAGTAGAGACCTGCGCTTTCAGTGCTGAAGGTCTGGGGGTCAGCCCTACCTATGGGTGGTTGCTCTGAGCCCTGCAAAATTCAGCTCATGCCTTCTCTTACGACTGGGGTTGCGGGGGGGAGGGGGGGGGTACTGACCGATCTCGAGCATCGAAATGTCCGAGGCGAGCTGGCTGCCCTCCAGGGTGCTGTGGGCAAAGAGGCCGGGCTCCAGCATCAGCTCGTAGATGGACTCCTGCTTGATGAGCTTGGCATCGCTCACGTCCACGCTGGACTGGTCGGGCGAGGGCTGGGCCGAGGTCAGGAGGTCAAGATTGTAGTAAGCGCTGCCTCCCTCGGGGGTGAGGGGGAAGTCGAAGAGGAGCCCGTCCGACAGCGGGGAGATGTCGTCCAGGTCCGAGACCCCGCTGCTCACGCTGGTGGGGTAGACCCGGGCCAGGGCCTCGGAGTCGTCCTTGGAGACGCCGTTCTGCTCCTGGCTCTGCTGGTGCTTTTGCACCTCGGCATACAAGCTGTCCCGCTGCTTCTTGGACATGCGGCCGAACTTCACCGCTGGGGAGAAGGAAGCAAGGCCAGTGGGCTTGGGCGAATGGATGGGGCCCAGTGGCCAATGAAGGGTTAACAACAACGCCACTTCCCCCAGGCAGGGGCCAAAGGAGTAGGAGGGGGGCAGGGCAATGCCCCTGAGGCTCCAGGGCTGGGGTGATTATTTTGGTTCATTCTGATGATGGGATTCTTCCCTCCTTTGGTAAGCAGCAGCGAGCAGAGCCCCCAGCTGGGATCAGGGCCCCCACCTTGGTAGGCGCTGAGCACACAGACTGGGGGACAGTCCCTGCTCTGACGAGACTTACCCCAGGTCCCTGGCACTGCCAGGGATCCAGGAGTCCTGGCTCACAGCCCTATTACTATTTCCCACTGAGTGGCCCAGCCCGCAACTCCCCGGTCCCCCAGGGGCCCCGCCGCCCCCCAGGCCTTGGGAGCAGACTCACCATCACGCGACATGCCCAGTGCCAGACATTTCTGTAGGCGGCAATGTTGGCACCGGTTCCGGTTGGTCCGGTCGATCAGGCAGTTCCTCTGGCGCGAGCAGGAGTAGCTGGCGTTATTCTGCTGGCTTCTCCGGAAGAAGCCCTGCGTGGGAAGGAGGACGGTTCAAAACTGGGGGAGGGGGCGGAGAATCCCCCACATGGTCTCCACCTGCCTGGGGAGTGACTGGAGGAGGGGGTCTTCCAAGGGTAGGGACGGAAAAGGCCCAGCGGGGGCACCTGGCCCAGCCCAAGCTCGTTCCTGGGGAGACGGTCTCTTGCGCTTTGTCCAGCCATGGCCCACGCAGAGGGAACCAGGGGCTGTCACAGAGTGCGGAGGGAGCAATGCCAGACCCAGGGAAGGGGCAAATGGGTGGGGGAGGGCACTAGGCCAGCAATGGTGCTGGTAGGATGGTGACCAGAGCCAGGGAGGTGCCATGAGATTTGTCCCCAAGCAGCTCAACCAGGGTATCCGGCTCCTGCCCGGCAATGCTCCTAGGCTGGGACCTTCAATGGGAGCTGGCGTCTAGCCGGCATACGCGCTTTTGGAAACCTCTGCCCCAGCACTGGGCGTGCAGACGGCTCATGCCAAAGAGGTGTGTAAACCAAGGCCACCATCCCCTGAATCACTGGGCTGAGAATGCCCAACTCATTACATTTGCTGAATGCCAGGGCCGGACATAACCCATCGCTTACCTTACAGCCTTCGCAGGTGATGACACCATAGTGAATCCCTGAAGACTTGTCTCCGCAGATCTTACATGGGATCACTTCAATTTGGGCTGCAGCAGGGAGGGGAACAAAACAGACAAGCCCAGGTCAGTTCACTGTGGCCTCTCTCTCTAGGGACCAGAGCAGTTAAGACACTTGGCCCCTGTGTGGAGACAGGGTCCTCACAGAGCTTTACAAACAGACATTGACGAAACCTTCTGGGAGGTGGGTAGCATCATCCCCATCTTGAGGGAAACTGAGGCACACAGCAGGGCTGTGACTTGCCCAAGGTCACCCAGCAGGCCAGTAATGGAGCTGGGAACAGAACCCAGGTCTGCCAATGCTGTGCTCTAGTCAGTAGATCCCACTGTCTACACCAGGGGTGGCCAACCTGGGGCTCCGGAGCCACACGCGGCTCTTCAGATGTTAATATGCGGCTCCTTGTCTAGGCACCGACTCTGGGGCTGGAGCTACAGGTGCGAACTTTCCAATGTGCTCAACCCCTGGCTCTGCCCCAGGCCCTGCCCCCACTCTCCCCCTTCCTACCCCGTCCCCTGAGCCTGCCGTGCCCTCGCTCCTCCCCCCAGAGCTGCCTGCACACCACAAAACAGCTGATCAGGAGATGCAGGGAGGAGGGGCAGGCGCAGATCAGCGGGGCTGCCGGTGGGCGGGAGGCACTGGGAGGTGGAGCTGATGGGGGGCTGCTGACGTGTTACTGTGGCTCTTTGGCAATGTCCATTGGTAAATTCTGGCTCCTTCTCAGGCTCAGGTTGGCCACCCCTGGTTTAAACCCTCCGAAATGATCCTCTTAAGAGTCCAGCCCTCCTGCTCCGCGCTCCTGGGAAACGAGCAACACCATCTACTCAGCTGAGCAAGCAGCCGCTCTCTTCCCAGCCTCACGCCAAGCACCGCAAGACCCCGCCTAGGCCCCGTTCCAAGTGGCCACAGAATCCCCTCCAGGTTTTCCTCTTCCTTATTCCTGATGGTGAGTGAGGAGGCTGAGGGACTCATTGACACTTGGCTTGATTCTGTACCTGTACTGGCCGCACTTATAGTCACGGGTGGATCTGAGCACTCAGAAGGAACGGATCTCTGCCTGCCTGGATCCCACACACCTGCCCTGGCTGGGTCTCTTTGCAGGAACTGAACCCTGGAACCTCTGGATCCAAAAGCCCATATTAAACATCCAGACCTGCTCCACCCCATAGTGGGAGACAAAGCCACGCACTGTGCTAGCTTGAGGTACACACCCAGGTGCTGTCTGTCTGTAGCACTTAAATGGCCACTTTTCTCCATCTTTTTTATGGCAGGCTGGCAGCCTTTCAAGTATTTGGAGACCTCTTAATTTCCTCTTTTCCAAACTAAACATACCCAGTTCCTTCAGCCTTTGCTCATATGGTTTGCGTTCCATCCCTTTGATCATCTTGGTCGTTCACCTCTGGATCCTCTCCCATTTCTCTATGTCCTTTCTATACCCTGCTGACCAAAACTGGACACTCTTCTCCAGCTGCGACCTAACCCGTGCCAAGTAGAGTGGTACTATCACCTCCCGTGGCTTGCATGCTCTGCCTCTGGTAATGCAACCTAAAATTGCATTTGCTTTTTTTGCAACAGCATCGCATGGCTGGCTCCGGTTGAGGTGGTGATCCACCCCAACTCCCAGGGCCTTGGGCAGCCCTTGCCCTCAACAGCATGGAAGTCTTGAGTGGTACAGATGGACAAGCATTACAGACTGTTGGGGCAGCATTCTCGGTAGCGGGGACTGCAGGGGATCCAGAACCTGGGTGACCTGCCTATGCAGGATATAATACAAGAGCAGAGGACGAATCAGTATAGTGAAGAGGGCTGCAATTCCCCACATGCTCAGGGGATGGCAGTGAAGTGCTGTTCCCAGCCATTAGGAGCTCTAGGGTGGATTACAGCTGGGTGGGCATGTGAGGGGAGAGGTCTCTTACAGCAAGGCAAAGACAAGGATTTCACAGCTCAGCTGCACAGAGACTCCCTGTCCCCTGACGCCCAACACCCACCCCTCCAGAGCCACATCTGCCTGTGCTGAAACTGGTTCCCCAACCCTCCCCATAGCTACCAGTTCCCGGCACAGGGCTGCCTTGCATGTCCCGGACACGGGGTAGCGTGCTAGGTGTGCCAGCAAGCCCTGGTGGTGCTTCAAACCCTAGGCCTCCTTATCCTGGCTGGGCCCCCATTGTGTGCACACGCAGCTAGCAGGGAAGGGTCTGGCAGGGGAGAAAGGGGCAGGTCCCAGAGGCCATGAGTGTAGTTAGTTGGAGGCACCCAGGGACTGGATATCATCAGTCAAAGGCAACAGAGAATGCAGCAGGGTGGCCCCGTGGAGCAGGAATTCCCACGTCCCCTGTAAGCGTCCCCAGTGTGGCAAGAGGGAGGGCTGGGCTGGGCTGGATCTAAAAGAGCTTGGCTTGTTTAGCCTAAGTAAAAGCAGGCCGAGGGGAGAGCTGATTGCTCTCTATAAATACATCAGAGGGATAAATACCACACAGGGAGAGGATTATTTAAGTTAAGCGCCAATGTGGACACAAGAATAAATGGAGATAAACTGGCCATCAACAAGTTTAGGCTCGAAATCACATGAAGGTTTCTAACCATCAGAGGAGTGAAGTCCTGGAACAGCCTTCCCAGGGGGGCAGTGGGGGAAAAAAACCCCTAACTGGCTTCAAGCGTGAGATTGATAAGTTTCTGGAGGGGATGGTCTGAAGGGACTGCCTACAATGGCGTGTGGCCCATCGGCGACGGCCAGTAGCAAAAATCCCCAACGGCTGGAGATGGGACACTAGACGGGGAGGGCTCTGAGTTACTGCAGATAATTCTCTCCCAGGTGTCTGCCTGGCAGGTCTTGCCCACATGCTCAGGGTTTAACCAATCGCCATATGTGGGGTTGGGAAGGAATTTCCCCCCAGGTCAGACTGGCAGAGACCCTGGGGGTTTTTCGCCTTCCTTTGCACCATGGGGACCCGGTCACTTGCAGGTTTAAACAGTGTAAGTGGTGGATTCTCTGTAACTTGAAGTCATTTAACCATGATTTGAAGATGTCAGTAACTCAGCCAGAGGCTGGGAGTCTCTTCCAGGAGGTTCTATAGTCTGCAATGTGCAGGAGATCAGACTAGGTGATCATGATCGTCCCTCTGACCTACAGGGGAGCCTGGACTGAGGCTGCTGGACACAGACAGACCCTGTGGTCCTCTCTGCCTGTCCAGCTGGCAGCCTAGAGTCACTACACAGGGCAGCCCTAAGGCCCAGCCTGGATTTGGCAGCCACGGATTGGGATTGCTGACTGCACTGTCGTTCCGGGGGCACTGCCAGCGAGCCTGGTCCCCACCGTATGTCAAACTACCCCTTCAAGCCCTTTCTACCTGCAGCCCTTAGTGTCCTGGGGTGCCACCTGGTGTTTGTGGGGGTGGCGCCTTTCATGCCATCTCTGCTGGTTTGCTCGTCACGTGGGTAGAGCACTCGGACTCCAGTGACCTGGGTTCTAGCCCCAGCTCTGCTGCTGGGTGACCTTGGGCAAGCCATCTCCCCTCCTCCTGCCTCAGTTTCCTCATGTGCAAAATGGGGAGAATGATACTGCCCTCCTTGGTAAAGCGCTTTTAGATCTAGAGATGAGAAGTGCTATGCGGTATTTATTTGCACTACAGTAGCACCAGGGACCCTAGTCACAGACCAGGATTCCACCGTGCTAGGCGCTGTACAAACACAAGGAAAAGATGGTCCCTGCCCCAAAGAGCTTCTGGTTGAAATATAAGACAAGAGACAACACATTCAGACAGACAGACAGACGGGGAGCACAAGGAAACAATGAGCCAACAACAATGAGTCATCTCTGCAGCAGCTGGAGTCATTCGCATTTCCCTGGTGAGGTTACTGGCCTGCCCATCGGATGAGCATCGGGATGGGGACTGGCTGCAAAGGTGATGCCGAACAGGCCTGATTCTGCTTTGTACCTTCTGCGCTGATTTCCATGGCACTCTTCAGGATTGGGGCCCGCCGCAGTGGGGCTGCATGTCGACCCGCCAAGGCTTTGGTTGTGTGGTTTTAAAACCAAAAGCCCAGGCAGGAGGCGACACGAGGCAGGTATCAAGGCAGCCAGTCAGCAGACTGGCCCAGCTGGGCAGGCCCAGGGCACCACAATCATGACAATAATGGCTGGAGGGGTAGAGGCAGGGATCTGGCATGCAGGAGAGACACCTGGAACTCCCAGTGCCGGGGTCAGTGGGGCCCAGCTGTGTCTAGAATCATAGAATCATAGAGTATAAGGGTTGGAAGGGACCCCAGAAGGTCATCTAGTCCAACCCCCTGCTCGAAGCAGGACCAATTCCCAGTTAAATCATCCCAGCCAGGGCTTTGTCAAGCCTGACCTTAAAAACCTCTAAGGAAGGAGATTCTACCACCTCCCTAGGTAACGCATTCCAGTGTTTCACCACCCTCTTAGTGAAAAAGTTTTTCCTAATATCCAATCTAAACCTCCCCCACTGCAGCTTGAGACCATTACTCCTCGTTCTGTCATCTGCTACCACTGAGAACAGTCTAGAGCCATCCTCTTTGGAACCCCCTTTCAGGTAGTTGAAAGCAGCTATCAAATCCCCCCTCATTCTTCTCTTCTGCAGGCTAAACAATCCCAGCTCCCTCAGCCTCTCCTCATAACTCATGTGTTCCAGACCCCTAATCATTTTTGTTGCCCTTCGCTGGACTCTCTCCAATTTATCCACATCCTTCTTGAAGTGTGGGGCCCAAAACTGGACACAGTACTCCAGATGAGGCCTCACCAATGTCGAATAGAGGGGAACGATCACGTCCCTCGATCTGCTCGCTATGCCCCTACTTATACATCCCAAAATGCCATTGGCCTTCTTGGCAACAAGGGCACACTGCTGACTCATATCCAGCTTCTCGTCCACTGTCACCCCTAGGTCCTTTTCCGCAGAACTGCTGCCTAGCCATTCGGTCCCTAGTCTGTAGCTGTGCATTGGGTTCTTCCATCCTAAGTGCAGGACCCTGCACTTATCCTTATTGAACCTCATCAGATTTCTTTTGGCCCAATCCTCCAATTTGTCTAGGTCCTTCTGTATCCTATCCCTCCCCTCCAGCGTATCTACCACTCCTCCCAGTTTAGTATCATCCGCAAATTTGCTGAGAGTGCAATCCACACCATCCTCCAGATGGTGGGCTTGTTGCCAGGATACTGTATGGGAGGGGGCTGGGAGTCTTCGGCCAGAACGACTGGGCCAGATTCTGACCTCACATTGGTGTTAAATCCAAAGTATGGTCAACGGAGTCCCACCAGTGTGAGACTCAGGGTGTCTGTGGGCTCGGCCTGTCTACAGCATGTCTGTGTCCCGGGTCGCGCATCATGTGGGGTCATGGAATCATAGAATCATAGAATATCAGGGTTGGAAGGGACCCCAGAAGGTCATCTAGTCCAACCCCCTGCTCGAAGCAGGACCAATTCCCAGTTAAATCATCCCAGCCAGGGCTTTGTCAAGCCTGACCTTAAAAACCTCTAAGGAAGGAGATTCCACCACTTCCTTAGGGAACGCATTCCAGTGTTTCACCACCCTCTTAGTGAAAAAGTTTTTCCTAATATCCAATCTAAACCTCCCCCACTGCAACTTGAGACCATGGAGCGGGGAGGGAATGGAGTGTCCTATCTGCACATCTCCTCTGCACTCATTCCCCGGCCCCCAAAACTGCCAGGGTGGAGGGCACCCCTGATGAGGGACATCGGGGGTTTGGAAACATTCCTTTCACACAGCTCTGTCTTTGCAAACATCCATGCACTGGGAGAGGGGGCAGAAACAGGCCTCCAGATGGGCTTATCAGAACCTGATTAACAGCTGCATAATAACCAGGCTTTTCATTAGAGCTAAGGCATTGCTGTAGGGAACAGCTGTGTGTAGAGTGGACGGCTGCCTTCAAAGTGTCCTGTGCCTTGGAATAAACCTCTCAGCAAATGCTCAGCTTTGCTCCCTCCTTCCCTTCAGTGCAAAGTAACATCCTCTGTTCCTGGTGTACTAGCGGGATTTCTGAATGCTTTACATGCCACTAGAAAAGCGATCTCTTCACCCAGCACTGCAATGCAGCCAGCTCTGTGACAGAACATGGCAGCTGTTTAACAATGCACAGCACTGGTTTAGCACAGGAAGTAAAGAAAAGCACTGAATCCACCAAAGGGAATGTCTAGAGGGAGACTGAATGGAATGAGCCAAGCTGGCATCTGGCCACAACAGCAGAGTTGTCTCGAGCAGAAAGAGCCATGGGATCCTGAGAGATTATAGTGGTTAGAACCTGGGTTTTACACCTCACTTGTGCAAATGCCTGGCAGAGAAAGGAGCCATGGCAGAGGGAGTGCAAAGAGAAATCCAGTCCAGAGCTTGCTTACAACTGTCCCAGGTGGCACAAGTGAGCTCCAGCCCAGTTTAGAACAGAATAAATAACTGGGGGTGGATTCCCCTGCCCATGTGCAATGGCCTTGGGAGGGAAAATACCCTGGAGTGGCTCTCTCTTCTCCCCTGGGCCCTGATCCAGTGGAAAGTCTCTCACTGACATCAGTGGCCTTTGGAACCAGCCCCTCGAATGGCTCTCTGCCACTAAAGCCCCATGCAGCAGCATGGACGTGCTGAGTCTGGGGCTAGAGAGTGCCTCCCAGCAGCCGGAGCATGGCCCTCTTCCCTGCGGCTGCTGCAGTGGCTGGGTGCCCAACCACGGAAACAACTTGCCAGTTGGATTCTCCATCCCTGCAAATCTGGCAGCATTGCTAGGAGAGCCGCTGTAGTTCACACAGGACAGAACACAGGGAAGCCACATTGGTCCCTTCTGGCTTGGAAACGATGACCCTAAGGGGTCTGCTTGCAGCCCCTTCCCTGTAGCAGGCAGCCACCTGGGACCGATATGGAAAACCGCCTTGGCATTAGGCCCCCCAGCAGCACTGCCCTGCATCCGCTCTCCCAGCCCGGGGGAGGGCTTGGCAGCCGTTCCCTGCTCTGCTTGAGCTGAGCTGCTAACAGTCTTCAGCCCCTCCTTCTTCCAGGCTGCCCCAGATCCGGGGGGTGATCTCCAGCCCCCTAACCCAGGCAGCCCTTGGCCTTCTTGGCAGGCATTACACGGGTCCTGGTGCCTGGGAAATAGTACATGCCATTCGGATCAGGCCTTGCTCATTAAATTGCTAGTGACTCAACATCCTGTTGTGGCACTAGGGGGCGCTAGGCCGCCATCTTTTACATGAGACTTAAAACCAAGGTCCTGGTCATTCACTGTCATTACAGATCCCAGGGTGCTTTGGGCTCCACCATGGTCATGCTTAAATCCCCAGCTCCAGTAATTCCATTCTGCCTCCCTACATTCCCCTCAGCATTTCCAGTGGATTCTTCTTTGCCAGCTGTTGCATGGTGCTGCCTCGAGCTGTGTTCCACCCCAGAGGAGGTTGCATTTCAGCGGCGGGGTCAGCGCTGTGTATCGTTACCCCAGGTGTTTTGGGGTCCGTTGAGATGAACGACATGAGGGAAATCACCTTTATTGTTATTGTTATTCTCTGGCTCCAGAGGCTGATTTTGTACAGCTATTTGTTCTCCCCCATCTAACCCATGTTTTCATAGCACCTTTCACCTTAGAGGACCCCAAAACAATTCAGAAACTAGAAGTGCTGAGCACCCCCCAGTCCACTTGAAGTCAATGGGAGCTGTGGGGGCTCAGCACCTCCCAAAAATCAGACATTATATCCAGGGATTCCTTCATCCACTGCTGACATGCAGCCACCTCTGGGGTGGAATGAAGCAGCCATCCTGCTCAGCGGGTGGAAGTGAGTCCAAGTAGGAAGAAGGGGTGGGACAGAAGGGGGGGAATACAGCAGGCAAGGAAGCAGAATGGGGGCGGGGCAGGTGATGACATACCAAGGAGATGGGTGTGTTATAAACACAAGGCATTGGGTGGGTGGAAGGGTGTGTAGAGGGCGAGAGAGAAGAGTTGTACACTACGTAACAATCCTGCAATTGTGGGTTGTCGCAGCTCTATTTTCTATATGAATACAGCCCAACAACTGCAAACCAATCAATAAGAATTCACCCAGCACGGGATCTCAGGGCAACTTGCCAACCACCGTCGACCAAGCCACACAACCGCAACATTTGACGGAGGGGAAACTGAGGCACATGCTCACGTGCAGCCAGGGCCTCAAGTGTCAGCAGTGGAAATGGGTCCCTGGAGTCTGACCTCCCTCTCGCCTGCCTCCCCACCAACTGCGCACATGTGTGCGGAGCTCCTGTTATTTAAAGCCTCGGCAGCAGGGGGCCCTGGCACAAAAGCCCAGCGGTAGGCCTCTTGGTGCAGTTCGTCACGCAGTGATATCAGTGAGTGGAGTATCTCCCTCACAGTAACAGTATGGGGAGAATGATCTTTTTCCCTCAGAAAGATCGAGTGACTTACCCCAGGTGCCCGGCCTTGAACCCAGATCTCCTGAGTCACTGGCCCAGGCCCCACTCACAAGAGCGTCCTTCCTCCCTACAGCACAGCATTAACCTTGTCCCTTTCTCACGAGTGGCCGACAAGAAGCTTTGGAGATTTCCCCTCGTAAAAAGAACACAGCTAGTATGGTGCAGCGGAGGGGTGCCTGGCTTATTATACTAACCTCTGGCTCTTCCACTGCACTTTCTACCAGGAGATCTGAAAGCACGTTACCCAGGAGCCCAGTATCATTATCCCCATTTCACAGATGGGGAAACTGAGGCACAGAGAGTCGCAATGACTTGCCCAAGGTCCCCCAGCAAGCTAGTAGCAGAGGCAGGACTAGACCCCAGGGCTCCCCAGTGCAAGGCTCCACTCACCAGGATACCTGCGCCTCTGAGGCCAGCCCCAAGCAAAGATAACACAGCACCGCAAAAGGCAGAGCAGTCCACCGATTCCTTCTGTATGTTCTGTGAGAGGGAGACGCCCCGCAAGGCTCATTTCCCACCGCAGGGGGCCCCCATTCCCAGAATGCAATGCTCCTATCATCTGTGTCTCCCGTCACCCCGATTCTCATCTCACCTCTCATTTCCGATCACCAGAAAGATTCTCTTCTCATGTGCACGTGTGCATGTGTTTGTGTGTGTGCGTTTGTGCGTGAGTGTTTGTGTGTGTCCATGCATTTGTGCACGTGTGCGAGCACACGGATTTGTGCATGTGCACTGGTGTGTGTCCATGTATTTGTCTGTGTTTGTGCACACGCGTCGGTGTGTGTCCACGCGTTTGCGATGTGTTGGCGCACGCCCCTTCTTTTAGGCGTGGGTCGTTTTGGGCGAGGACGGGGTGGACTGGGTATGGGCAGGAAGTGGCACAGGGGTGCCAGCTGGGCACGACAACAGTGGGATGGGAATGCTGCGGGAGGGATGCACATTTGAACCTCACTCCCTACCTCAGCCCCTATAAAGGGGGTGCATCCCTCCCACCCCCAGCCTCCCCTCCCCTTCCCTTCCACCAGCAATTCAGAAGGAATTGAGTTTGTCTGAGGACCAAGGTGGGAGACCTGGAAGAGCACCCTGGGCCCAGCTGTGCGGTGAGCGAGGGCACCTCTGAACGGAAGGGGTTGGCAGTCAGGCTGGGAACTCGGAGAGGGACAGACCCTGTGTACTTGTGTGAGCACACGTGGGAGTGCGCAGCTGGAGCTGGGGGGCTCTCTGTCAGCCTGGGGGTGCTGGCAGGAAGAACATGCTGGACAACAGCTGAGACTCGGTGCGTATAAGCCATGAAGGAGTTATTGGGGGAGCATTTCATTCCCTTTTATATCTCTTCTCTTCCCCCATGCCTGGCCCTGCCCCACTGGCAGGTCAGTCAGTAGAGCACAGAGCTTGCTTCCAAAGCATCGCCCATTCATACGTGACCCAGGCCCTGATCCTGAGCCCACGCCTCCCACTGGGCCCAGCTTGGCAGGTTCGGTACCTCCAGGGCTCAAAGTAAGCGGAGCCAAAGAACAACAAAACCCACCTCTGCCAAGCTGAACACTGTCAGATCTTTTGCCTTCTAGACTTGCTGTGATGGCATGGCAGGAAACCCAACAACTGGAACAGATGCCAGCAGGCCCAGCCTGTGACATCACAGCCCCACTGCCATGGAGACAGGTATGACTGCACAGGTAAACGTGGATACAGTTACGACAGTACGTCGATACAGTAGCGCGTAAGTTCAGCCATCTGCAACAGATCAGACTCTGAAGGCACTTTAATTTCATGGTGTAACACACGGTCAGCAAAGAAGGAGCTATATTATCCAAAAAGACCTATAAATAATCCACTTCCCGGAAGAAATGGGGACGGAAACACTAGGTCAGAGTTAAGGTTATTGAGGGAATTATACATTTCCAGACTTGCAATCTTTTTTTAAACTTGAATCTTAGCTGAGAATTTTTTGCCTTTCGAGCAGCTATGAAGAAAAAACAAATCAAATGTATTTGTATCACGGTAGCTTCTTCGAGTCCTAATCAGGATCGCAGCCCCATTGCGCTAGGACACACGGGGACAGTCTAATGAGATACTCTTCTTCGGTAACCGACCTAGAGATACACGCTCAACTCAAACTTTGTGGCGCTTGAGAGTGGAAATGGCCTTTAATTGCAATCCTGTTTGCAACTTATCGCGGAATCATTTTAATGCAATCCAGAGCAGAACTCGTCCCAGTTATTCCCATGTATCCTGTTAACCCACACTTGAGAGTAAACAAAAGGAGGGAATGAAACCAACAGCTGGAGCTGGTGACTTCTTGGAAAGGAAAGGGCTCATTTTTAGTATAAATATCAAATCCGACTTTCCCGCAGTGTCAGTTCTGCAGTAGGGGCTACAGCCGTGGGAGAGGTTAGCGTGACCAACGGGCCCGATCCACGACAGCGGGAGCTGGATCGGTGCATTCTCCTGTGGATGTTTAGAGCTCCACTGTGCTCTGAGCCCCTCTCCAGTTGTCAGGTCTTGTCTCCTAATGAGGCACAGAGGAAAATTGTTCTTTGGTCTTTACCTCCCCTCTCCTTACTCCCTCCCCAAGCTCTTTGCTTTCAAATCAACAGAGACATTTGGCAAATTTCACTCCGCAAGGAAAGAGAAGGCAGCGAGGAAGGCTGGCATCGCACGGAGACAGAGTGTGTGGCCTCATACACAGCTCTGCAGTGCTGGACAACAACGAGACTCGTGACTCTGCTGTACGGAGGCAAGGAGCCCTCAAACGCAAGACGGCCCAGTGGGTAGGGTGCTAGCCAAGGACTCAGGAAAGCTGGGTTGAGTTCCTGGCTCTGTCACCCTGGGCAAATCCTTTAGCTTTTTTGTGCGTCTGTTCTCCACATGTGAACTGGGCGTAGTGGCCCTGCCTGACCTCATCGGGACACTGGGAGGAGAAATACATCATGTTCAGACTGTGATGGCAGCCAGTGGCTAAACCAAGGGGTTTTATGTAACGCAGAGTAGATAGGCGACACCTGGCACCCATCACACTGGCTGTCCTCCCCAGCCCTGGCAGTGAATGAGAGGGCAGGTGCCCATGAAGTGGGTCCCATTAGCCCCTGAGAGGTAGAGAAATTTTACCCCCTTTCATAGACGGTGATCTGAGACTCACAGGAGCTGTGGATCAAGGCCAGCACCCTACCCACCTAACTGGTCAAGGAGGGAATCTGATGGCTACAATAGAGACTGGTGCATCCTCTGGGTCAGTTGCCTGCTCTGCCACAGACATCTCGGGTGACCTTGGGAAAGTTACTTAGAACCAGATCCTCAAAGCATTAGGGACCTAAATATCCCTGCGGAGCTGATCCTTAGCCTCTCTGTGCCTCAGTTCCCCCTCTGTGCCATGGGGAAAATAGCCCACCCCTGCCTGCCAGGGAGCGGTGAGGATCAACACGCCGATGATCAGGAAGCACTCGGAGATGGGGGCCAGAGAGGTGCCTAGGACTGACAGCTGGAGCCTCTTTCAAACACCCAACTGGCGGCGTGTCGACGCAATGAATTATCCTGGTTCTTAACCAAGTGTTTATAGGACAGCAGGCCCTACCCCATCAGTGGGGAAAGAAGGGATCAGAATTAAAAATAAAAGAAACAAAGCCAGCAATTAAAATGTCCCAGCCCTGGGATTTGCTCCTTCCCACTGTCAACACCTCTTGCCTAACTCCCCACCCCACTGGCATCGTGGGCCTGAAACTGCAGGGGTTATATAACCAGCCTGAGCTCAACGTAAGGCTGACGACACCAGCCAGGACCTGCCCCACTTCCGCACGCCCGCTGGGCCAAGAGCCTTGTTTGTTGACTCTGTGCGGGCCGCGGTTGGTCCCTGGACCTGTCAGTCAGGCTTGTGCCAAGCTCATGAAGTCATGCTGTCCTACTAACACACTTTCAGCTTCTAATACCACTTAACAATGTGCTTGTATAAGCAGGGCCGCTCTGGATTAACCCTTCTGAAGCCAGGGGCGCTTTCACTGCTTCCTGCTCGCCTTGCCTTGGCGGACTGGGTCTCTCTCCAGCCTGCCCCTTGCACCAGGGCTGAGCCGTGGAGAATCAGAGTTATTTGGGGACTGGGAATCTCTGGCACCCGACTGCTCCCTGGCAAGGAACTGGAAATCAATGTCTTTCAGGCCTGGTCCACCTCCAGTGGCTTCTGCAGGGCGACTCCTGATTTACAGTGGCGTAGCGTAGGGGAGAAGCAGGCCCTGCCTGTTGTTGCCCGCTCACACCTTGTTCCTATCATTTCCTATCCCCCAAGTGAGAGTGCCAGAATCTGAACTCACCTGCACCAGCGTAAATTGGGAGTCACTCCACTGACACATAGGGAGTTACTCCAGGTTCACACCAGCGTGTGACCCAGACCAGACTCTGTCCCAGAGTCTATATGCCTAACAGGGAAGCAGCCCCAGAGGAGCGTACACATGGCTGAATGCAAAGCGGGGTCCCTGCTACGGTGCAGACGGGCTGGGATCTCCTGGGTGCCTTCCTCTAGGGAAGGGATGTAGGAAAGGTGGATATAGGGTTGCCAACAGTCCCTTATTACAAGGGACGTCCCTTATTTTTTCATCTCTACAACAAGATCGGGAGTTGCCAAGTGTTACAAAAAGCAGCAAGAAAAACCCCTGCAAATCTCACCGAACTGGGTGATTGGACAACAAAATGGCAGATGAAATTCAAAGTAACGCACATTGGAAATGATAATCCCAACTATACATATAAAATGATGGGGTCTAAATTAGCTGTTACCACTCAAGAAAGAGATCTTGGAGTCATTGTGGAGAGTTCTCTGAACACATCCACTCAGCGTGCAGCGGCAGTCAAAAAAGCGAACAGAATGTTAAGAAAGGGATAGATAATGAGACAGAAAATATCCTCTTGCCTCTATAGAACTCCAAGGTTTGCCCACATCTTAAATACTGCGTGCAGATGTGATCGTCCCAACTCAAAAAAGATATTTTGGAATTGAAAAAGGTTCAGAAAAAGGCAACAAAAATGATTAGGGGTATGGAGCGGCTGCCATATTAGGGGAGATTAATAAGACTGAGACTTTTCAGCTTGGAAAAGAAACGACTAAGGGGGGATATGATAGAGATCTATAAAATCATGACTGGTGTGGAGAAAGTAAATAAGGAAGTGTTATTTACTCCTCATAACACAAGAATGAGGGGTCAGCAAATGAAATTAATAGGCAGCAGGTTTAAAACAAACAAAAGGAAGTATTTTTTCACACAACGCACAGTCAACCTATGGAACTCCTTGCCAGAGGATGTTGTGAAGGCCAAAACTATAACAGGGTTCAAAAACAAAGTAGATAAAATCATGGAGGATAGATCCATCAATGGCTATTAGCCAGGATGGACAGGGATGGTGTCCCAGGCCTCTGTTTGCCAGAAGCCGGGAATGGGCAACACTTGATGATTACCTGTTCTGTTTATTCCCTCTGGGGCACCTGGCATTGGCCACTGTTGGAAGACAGGACACTGGGCTAGATAGACCTTTGGTCTGACCTAGTATGGCCGTTCTTATGTTAAATGTAGGTGAATACTGGTTATTATTATTAATAATAATTAATAATATAAGAAGGCGGGGTGGGGGTGTTAAGAAAACAGTCCCTTATTTTGGAAGTACAATGTTGGTAATCCTGTGTGGATACTTTTGCAGGCTTGGAAACCCAACAAAGTGTCTACACAACAGGCCCAAGGCCTAGCTAGGAAAGAAACTTTCCTTTCCTGTCCGGAAGAGGTCCCCAGTCTAGGTAACTCTCCCCCCAGCACGCACACATGGCATTTCTCCCTGCACTTCCCAAAACCCTGAAGCCAAGAAATCGCCACCCTTCCCAGTCCTGGATGAGGCCCCACTGAATGGGGACGCGCTGCTCGCAGGAGACAACTCCCAAGGTTTTAGCAGAGCGGGCAACGCCCTCATCCAGGCAGGAATTGGCACCGGCACGGGCGACCCAACTGCATTCCTCCCAGGCTGGCAAAGGTAGCAGGGCGTGCCCTCCACCTCATCCTCTTCCTCCCCCCGCTCCCGCCCCCCCGGCTAAACGTCCCCACTCATTGCTGGGATACTGCTATAAACAAACAGGGCGGGGGCCTCTCTCTCCGTGGTGCCCAACCAGAAGTCCCAGAGCCCCACCCTTGGAGCGGCCGTGATGCTCACACATGCCAGTGCTTTGCTACCCAGCAGGGAACACTTGCCTCCCTGGAAGCGGTGAGCTAGTCCTTGCTTGTCTCACTGTCACAGGGAACAGGAACGGAGACACGGCCCCATGGAGAAGGGCAAAGTTCCCTCCAGGAGTTCCAAAGAGTCATCTCCTTGGCGTCGGGACTGTGCTGGAGGAACAAATACAGCCTGGCCTACTGTGTCCCTGAGGGTGACAGATAATGTGGGCGACCAGCCTTCATGCTTCAGGGCATGAGCTGATGGCGGGCTGGGGTCAGGAAGGAACTCCCTCTGCCCAATGTACAGAACAATGGAGTGTAGCACAGAGGTCATCCTGTAGCAGTGTCCAAGGCAGGATACTGGGCGCAATGGAGTATCAGTGTGTTATGGCAGCATCTCATGCTACATGGAATTTGCCTGGGGGAGGCCATGGTAGAGGGTCCATTGATTTCTGCTGGCAAGATAGGAGGGGCTCCTCATAATTAATCTTACATTACTGAAGTGCGTGGAGGCCCTGACAAAGGTCAGGGCCCCGTTGTGCTAAGCGCTGTACGCGCACATTGGGAGACACAGTCCCTGCCCCCAGGAGCTTACAATCGCTACCGGCCCAAGGGTTGGAGGGGAAACACAAAGAGAGAAAGGGCTCTGCAGACAATCCGGGCTGGAGCTGGGACAAGGCTCCCTGGCAAAGCCTATGGCCCAGCTCCTCAAAGGGGTTTAGGCACCTTTGATTTCACTGAGAGTTAGGCACCGAGATCTCCACGAGGAGGAGCTGGGCCTGTAATTCCTTCCTGGGCCCTGTGCATTCCCGCTCTCGGGGCTGAAGTAGCACCTTCTGCTGTCGTGGCATCCTGCTCTGAGCAGTGTGGCTGGCGAGGGGCTGCGATTGTGTGAGGATGGAGGGTGGGGAACCAGAGAGGAAAGAAGGGGAGGGGGAGCGCCCATTCCCTTCCTGCTTGGGGGGCTGCATTGCCGAGCGGTCGAAGCAGGGGGTTAGGAATCAGGGCTCCCAGCTCGACCACTGATTCACAGCGGGACTGGGGACAAGTTGCTTCCCTGCCTCAGTTTCCCCTTTGACCTGTGTGCATTGTGCTATTGCCTCTCCCTGTGCCCCTGCATCCCCTCCCTTCTGCCCCCTGCCCCGCTGTGGGCCCAGGACACCTCAACTCAAGCACTGCAGCTCCCTGCATCCTCCAACAGAGGTGGAGCAAGAACCAGAAATCCCCCAAAGGAAATCCCCCACAGGCTGGCTGGCCAAACTTCCCACAGACGTTGCGGGAGCTGCTTTGCCATTGCAGGGCTGGCTGGGGAATCAGATGAGTGGGAGACAATCCCAGCAGCTGGGCCCCAGCTGGCTCCCTTTCCCATTTAAATCCCAGCAGAAGTAAAGATTTGTAAAGATTTGGGTCCCCCTGCCTCTCCCCCCGTCACCTCTCCATGTCCCCCATATTTTGTCACTGCCCCACCAGGAATCAATCTCATAAATCCCAGCCACCCGCATGAGGCTTAGACAACCCCAGCGGTCCCGTGGCCACATGAGACCCTTTCAAATTGAATCCCGACTCTCTGTTGTTATTTCATAACTGAACGCCCAGATTGCATGGAGCGGGGCTGGGGTTAATTAAATCAGATGGTGTCTCCGGGGATGATGTAATTACGAAACATCTGGTGGGTGAACAGAAAGGAGGAAAGTTTGTAATCTAGCCCCAGACTCCCTATTGGTTATGAGACACGCATGCAGCGGAGGGGTGCTGGAGGCAACGGCTGTGTGGTCTAGTGGTTGCAGAAGGTGACAGGGAGGCTGGAGGTCTGCTTTATTGTCCTAGCTCTGCCACGGGGATGCTCTGGGATTATGGGGGAGGGAAGCAGAAATCAGGACTCCTAGGTTCTACCCCTAGCGCAGGATCCTCAGCCAGTGCAGTGCTGAGGAGCCAGCCCCTGGGACGCGTCACTGCCCTGTTCTGTGCCTCATCTTCCCCATCTGTAAAATAGAAAGTTAATCGCCTTTCAAAAGCGCTTTGAGAGCCTCGGATGGAAGGTGCTAATGATACCACCAGAGCCTCCAGCGTGGGGGATCCCCACTGCTCTCTGATCGCAGGCAGGCCCTACGGGCCCTGCCCTAACCGCTAGACCACTCAGCTGCCCCTTTGCACAGGATCGGTTGCCCTCGGCCCAGCTCCCCCCTTTGCAAGTGCAGTGCCCCGCGCGGATGCGGGGTTTCTCTCAGCTGCGGGATGCATCATTGCGGGGGCTTTGGGCAGCACGGAGTGGACACTGCCATTATCAGACCCTGACCCTCCCTGGCCCCGTTTCCTACTGGAGGAGTCTGGTTAGGGCGTCATGAGCCAACCGCGCCACAGGGCTGAGGTACCTGCTCCGGTGCTGGGGGAGCCGGTGCCCGGGCCCCCCGGGAAGCGTTATCCTTCCACCCACTGTGGGGGCAAGCAGCTTTGTGGCTCTGCAGCTAATTACCCAGCAGGCCTGTGGGGAAAGTAGGTCCCTGCCCCATCCTGCTGCGGGGAATCAATGCCTCCGAACAGGGCAGGGGAAGCGAGTGGCAATTAGTGTCTGTTCCCCCCTTGCCTTCATGGATCCCACTGCTGCATAACGGGGCACAGCTCCGGCCAAGGAGACAGCGGGGGCGGGGGAGAAATTGGCTTTAATGAGGAAGACGACGCAGCAGCTCAGTGAGCTCCCTGGGGACGAAGGCTGTTCCGTGGAGGATGCTGTCAGCTTTAGCCCCACGGAAGCCCCACGAGGGAGCTTTGCTCCCTGGAGGAGGACGGGGTCTGGGATGTTGGGTACAAGAGGCCGTGACCAGCCTCCTCTGCTGGCTGGCTCGTCCAGGGTAAATCTTGGAGGCTTAGGTGCGTGGGAAGATGGCTGGTTGGGTTTCCCCGCTGGAGAGCCCAGCCGAGATTCCCCATGTCCCAAGAGGTAACTTCCTCGGCTTCCCTGCTGCCAAGCAGGAGCCCCTGGCTCTTTGCAATCCCACCAGCCAGTCTGGGGAATGCAAATCTGGCTCAGCTCATGCCAAGAGGAAACGGGCCAGGGTCGTGGTGGTGGAGGGCGGGGAGAGAGAGCAAGTTCGTTAGCGAGAGATTGGGGGGGGAGGGGATTCCAAGCCACCACTTCGAACCACTGGAAATCAGGACAGGTGAGGAGTCCTGGCTCCCAGCCCCCTCTGCTATAAGTACTAGACCCACCTCTTACCCAGAGCTGGAAACAGCACCCAGTATCCTGACTCCCACCCAACCACTACACCATACTGCCCTCCCAGGGCTGGGGCTGCTACCTAGGAGTTGTGTTTCCCAGTCCCCTTCTTTATCCACTAGACCCTCCCAGAATCGGTGCTAGAACACAGGCAGCCTGACACCCAGGTCTAACCACAGCACTCACATCCCTAATGTGCACGTTGACAGCCATGGGTCCTGCCCTTCGCTGGCAACTGCACCCCAAGAAAATGGGGAGAGTCTGAAACCAGCCCTTAATTCTCTGCTCTTTGCTCCTCCTTAGATCACGTGGGCCTTTTTCGCTGCAATTATTGTTTATCATCATTTGCTGAGGAGCTCAGTGGCCTCAGGGCACAGACGTCCAAGAAAAAATTAAAGTGCTCTGATTAAATATGTTGTTGTTTGTATCTTCTAGGAACCCGATATAGGGGAACTCTGTGATCCCCCATCGACTCCTCTACACTGCATTCCCTATGGTCTCTGAGCATCTGCCTCTGGCGGCTTTCTAGGCTCAGTTGCCCACCCGAGATATCCAATTACATACCAAGAGCAGGCTAATGTGTACATGCCCCACTGCCTTCTGTTGGGTGGGGACTGGACTTCTCAGATGTGTGTCATAGCCCCTACACTGCTACCCCTGCCCTAAGATTCTCCTTTAGCTCAAGTAGTAGGGCCCTGGGCCTTTGGATCAGCAGGATCTGGGTTCTAACCCTACTGTTGCTGGGAAGTTCTGTGTAACAGCCACAAAGTTACTGCTGTAGGTGGGCAGGGCTCTGTAGACCCCTTGGCCTGTATCTCCACTATCCCACCGCACCAGTGGCCAGATATGGGGCCATCCAGAGATTAGGCTACAGTGCAGCAAGGTAGGGGGCATCTTTCCCCCCAAAGGCTGGTAGTCACCCACCATGTTCCTGGGGTCCCACCTTCATGCTCAGAGCGAGCAAATTCGCCCCCAGCGGCTCCGTCCCTCCCCGGTTCTACACGTATCTTTGAGCTGAGATGTTCCAGGCCGTTACAGATCAATGGGCCATCTACTTCAGCACCCTGCTCCAGGCCAGATGTTCCCTCTGGGAGAGCTCTTGATACACCTAAGTGCTTGGTTAATTTTTAATAGCTGGGTCACGGGGGAAGAGCGACGCTGCACCCCAGTGGAACGCCACTGCCTTCCACTGGGGATGGATCAGGCTGTTTGGGGACTCTTCGCTTGCCATTCAAACTTCAGGCATGGTTAACAATGAAGGCCCGTCCCAGCTGGTTGGGTGGCTGGGGTGGTCGTCATCAGCCTGACAAAGTGCAGGAGGAAAACAAAACCTCGAAGAGATGTGGGGGCTGATTCTGAGATGTGCTGCTGCACACCCCCAGCGACTTGAGCACTCCCCAGTGCAGGCTGGGACCCCGCCAGCCAACGGGAGCCTCCCAATCCAAGGGTGCCTCATCCATTCAGGAGCAGCAGAGGCTTGGGGCTTGATGTATGATCCCCCTGCTCCAGGCCCATCTCCCTGCTCCACGAGACTGGACTGAGCCGCTGCTCACGGACCTGTGGCAGGTGCTTCTTCTCTGCCTTGAACAGCTCTTCAGTCCAGGTCAGAATCAGGGGGGTGCTACCAAAAGCAGGCAAGAGCAGCTCGTTTGCACTGCAGCAGTGACCTCCCTAACTGGTTTAACTAAGTCTGGTTAGAAACCGGTTTAATTTAATCAGTGCCACCTCTCTGTGTGCGCGCGGTTTCCGAGCGCCCAATACCGATTTAGCATCAGTTGGTTTCTTCCCAGCTTACGTGAGGTATATCTCAGGTGTTCTTCAATCCCTAGAAGACCTCCCTGCTCTGGTGGTGCATTCGATGTAGCTAAGTCAGTTTCTAAGTCAGTTTAGTCACATTGGTACCGTTTTCTCGTGTAGACAAGGCCTTCGATTGGAAGCTCCTGGGGGCAGGGACCGTCTTTTCAACACACACGTCTGTGCAGCACCTGGCACACCTGGCTCACGGCTGAAGGACAAGACTTGGAGAGTTGTGTCTGTCCATGTGAGGACAGAACTGAGCCCAGCTGATGTAAATTCACAGCAGAGGGAATCTTTCCCCCTCCCTACTCGGGGTGCCAAGAGGACTGGCTGCCTGGGAATCATCAGTTCATGTTGCCACCGTACTGAAGCTCTGACGCAGTTTGTGAGTCGCGCCCTGCAGCGGGATTGTCAGCTTTTCCCATCTGTTTGACTGGTGTCGCTCCAACTTCCTTGACACCTTGAGTGGAGTTTGGGAGGGACTCTGGAGAGAGTGAGGCTCAGAGGCTAAAGCAGGGGGGACTGGTGATCAGGACTCCTGGGTTCAATTCCAATGACTCGCACCATGACATTGGACAAGCCGCTTCCCTTCTCTCTGCCTCAGTTCCTCCCTGGGGATGAAGGGCCCAGGTCACCTCTCGCACTGGCGAGGAGCCACTCTGCTGAAGTTAACAGAGCTACACTGGCATAAGGGAGCTGATATGAGGCTCAACAGGTCTGACCAAGGGGTAGCCAGGGTTCAAGAATGTGCTTTGAGATCCTCGGCTAAATGTGCTAGAACAGTGGTTCTCAATCAAGGGTACACATACCCCAGGGGTACGCAGAGCTCTTCCGGGGGTTCATCAACTCATCTAGAGATTTGCCTAGTTTTACAACAGGCTACATGAAAAGCACTAGCCGAGCCGGTACAGACTAAAATTTCACACAGACAATGACTTGTTCATACTGCTCTATGTACTATCCACTGAACTGTAAGGACAGTATTTATATCCCAATGAATTTATTTTATAATTACATGGTAAAAATGAGAAAGAAGCAACTGTTCAGAGCCTAGTGCGTTGTGACACTTGTCCGTTTACGTCTGAGTTTATGAGCAAGTTGTTTTTAAGTGAGGGGAAACTTGTGCGGGACACAAGACGAATCAGACTCCTGAACGGGGGACAGCGGTCTGGAAAGGGTGAGAGCCACAGGGCTAGAACAGAGTCCAGCCGCTGACAGCAGCTCAGACGGGGCTCATTCGTCTCCTGAGCTCACTAAGCAACGGGCTCTCCTTTAGTAACAGAACGGCGCAGCTGTCTTCCATCAGGGCTCACAGTGCTGGGGCAATCGCTGCAGTACAAGGTGTGACCCCCCTCCATGCAGTATCCCCCCATCTCAGTTAGCCATATGGGAAGGGCAGGGTGGCCGTGACTCCCTGACAGCTGTTTGTGATGCCCAGGTGGAGGGGCCCTGGGATAACGGACAGCAGCTCCCTCCTGATGAGCCTCTGCTGGGAAGGGTCTGTGCAGCTCGCCGAGCAAACCTGTGCTCAGCTAACAGTGCCAGAGGTTCGGGGCGGAGGGTGGGGGACATCGGCTCCGATGTTCCATAAGGCACCTGGGTGCAGGTGCCCTGGTGCTGGCTCCCTGACATGTTTCCAGCGAGGCGGTGCCCGGCCAGAACGAAGACCACGATGCCGTGCCTGACTTGCGGATAGGTGGGTGGAAAAACCACTTGTGGTGGCAGGAACACTGCACGGGGGGCTGGCCAACGCGCATCCAGGCATCGCCATGTGGGGGGCTGGGTAAGGCAGGCGTCACATCAGGTGCAGCAGCCTGGCTCTGAGCACAGCTTCCCCACCTGTCGGCCGCTCAGAGGTCCCCTGCACGGTGCTAGCCAGGGCATGAGTCACTCTGCCCATTAGAGGCCGGCTGTGGGGGTCAGACCCTGTGTGCCTGGGTCACCAGCGCCAACATTTTCCCCGCTCTAGACGACGGGGATCTGAGGCAAAGGGAAGCCCCAGGGTGCAACACACAGAAATGGTCTGTCCTCTGCATCGTGGCTTCAGAGGGAAGCGAACCAGCGGGCGGTTTGCTTTAGATAACCGCATCAGTTAGATCCCCGGCACGGGGCTATCGGTTGGAGAGGGACGCACGGTCCTGTTTCCCTGCTGTTACATTAGGCCCAGATCCAAATTCACCGCAGGGCGAGAGTGAAGCGCATGGAGCCTTTTCACCACGTCCCAGATTTTACGTAAGAGAATCAAGAGGGTGTGTTCAGCTAGGCAGCGTCTCCAGAGCCAGGTGTGCTTACGTACAGTGCACGTGGCTATAAAATGACTCCCACAGAACTGCAAGGGCCCACACATACCAGCCAGCGCTCAGAGATACTGACAAGGTGCCATCCTTGCGTGGACACACACGCACACACGCAGTCTGTATCAGATACCAGCTGGCTGCCAAGGTCAGCCAGCTACATTTCAACCGGGGCTGAAACCTTAAATCTGGAGTCCGTTTTCCCAGTGGCTCAGCATTAGCCGAGGAGATATAAACTGCATTCCAGCCCACATAATCCTAACACACACAGACACCCAAATTATACACACACACACACACATATTACGTATGCACTGACACGCTACACAAACACACCTGGCTGTCATGTGAACACACACTTCTTTTACATAAGCTGAGGGCCTGATCCTGACACCTTTACTCATGGGGGTAAGGGTGACGCAGCTGGGCCCTTCAGATGTAAGCGGCTTGGGGCAGGGACTTGGGTCCCATTATTTGTCTGTACAGCCCCATACACACCAGCTGGGGTCTCGAATCACTACTGTTATCTGACATAGTATACCTGTGGGTAGGGGCGTACAGGCTCTTTTGCGAATCCCAGACTAAGGGAATTGGACACTCAAGTCCTGCTGTATTGCAATAGGGGTTGGGTGCTGAATTCTCTTCAGATTTTTTGAAACTTCCAAGCCATCATCATCTTTGCACCCACACATCTCCTGGGTGAGTTTTAAGCCTCATTTGGTGCTGCCCTAACTGGTTCCCTGGCTATTACCCAGTGGGGAGAGTTACTTTCCCATCCTGGTCAGCACTGGGGTCCCGGCACACAAGATCTCTTTCCTAGTACAGGGTGGGTGTGTTGGCTGAAGCACGCCCTTCGTAGCTCCAGGAAGGCCGAGACTACCGACTACTCCACATTGCGTGCAATGCCGGAGTAACTCGAGCTAGGTCCCTTCTCACCCAGATGAGTGTACACATGCTGTATAAATGGGAAAGGAAGCTCCTCCTACCCCCCCCCCCCCTTTCCGATTTTCCAATGACAGATCTAGGTCACTAGGACAACTTCTAATACTTGCCAAGCCCACAGCACACTCTTAGCCATGCTGGCTTTCAAAACAAGAGGCCAGGAGCTTTATAAAACCAATAGGATTATACAATGTGAGCCTCGCGCGTCTCAGTCTGCACAGAATGCCGTCCTAGCTAGTTGAAACAGGGAAGGGTGAGGAAAGCCACAGAGAGAACAAACAGCTGAGTATAATTAATAGGGAAGGGTATCCGTACACAGGAGGTGGTAAAAAGGCAATTCAGATCAAGACAATTTTTTATTTGAATTCAAACGGAGAACCCAACCTGCACTCGCCAGGTATCTCGGGCCACCCATCCTCCACTGGCGTAAATCAGCGTCACTCCAGACAGCCGAGACAACTAACAACCCCCCAGGAAGGAAACTTCACCCCCCTGCTAATTAATTGCTCAGTGTTTATGCTGTGCTTTGGCCATGCAAAGTGCTACCTAATGTCTAGGCGTTGTTATTAATTGGGAGGGCGTTAACACTCTCCTCCCCGTCAACAAGCCTGGACGTCAGGCCGAGAAAGAAAAGGCAATCGATGGCCACACGGGCCCAATTCCCCATCAGCCTGCACCCCATGCTGTCAATGTACCCCCCTGCGTGTAGAATGCCATTGCTCTGATGTGGCGACATTTTCCATCCACCTCACGCTGGTGCCAATGGCGACACGGGGCGCAGGGAGATGGAGAAAACGAAGACCTCTGCGGCAAGAGGAAAATCAGGCCAATATGTATCTATGTAAGGAGTTGTGTGAGGTTCGTCACACACACAGTAACGTCCAACAGCTCCTCAGATAGCCACCCAGGGAACACCGATCCCAGGAAAGTCACCAGAACGTGATGGAAACAGAAAATCACTTGAAAGGAGGAAAGAAGTCGGCACAACACGACCATCACACTCTATACATCTACCGCGGGGGGACCAGCAGGAAGGGTCCAATCCTCAGCCAGCGGCCAGCAGACCCTTTCTACGCTTCGGGGGCAGAATCAGTCCTGAGCCTTACAGCTGTATCCATTACTTCCTGCAGGATCGTTCCCAATGCAATCTCTCGCTCCTCAATCTTCCCCCCCTTGCACCTAATTCGTTTGATTCCTATTTTCATTGTTTTAAAAAAAGGAAGGCTTTAATAATAACAACAGAAGGGGGATTTGAACTGTCAGATCGTCATGCCAGTGGCTTCTGACCAAGTCAGATATTATCAGACAAGTGTACCCTCAGATGAAGACTAGCTCCCCCCCTCTTTCCTCGTATGAAATCACCTGCTTCAAAACACTTTTGCAGCCTCCCCTTCCATCCCTCCTGTAAAGGAAAATAATCAAAATCCTTAATAATCACCAAAAAAATCAAATTATAACAGGAGCAACATATTGAAAAGGAGCTTAAGAGCTTTTCCTAGCAGTGAAATCCTAAGTGGGGTCTAAGCTGGTGCATAAAATGGAACAAAACAAATAAGAATTGGATTCATAATCACAAACGATTCAAACCCCCCCTCTCCCCGCAAAAAGTCAGATTTACCCATATGCATCTCCACGCAAATGGACAGTCAGTTTCAAACCCCTCCTAGCAACAAACAACTTTAGCAGTAGAAAAATATTTTCCCTTGTCTGCTTTGCCCAGAGCCTAAAATACTGTGCAGCTCTTTTGGAGTATAGAAGAAAAAACCCACGATTCTGTGTGTGTTCTGAGCGCCAAGCGATGGGTGGCTGTATCTTTTGTCCAAATCCCACAAAAACAACCCTATTGTCAGGGAAATGTGCACCGTAACTTACAAAAAAAATTACAAGAAAGAAAGTCCAACCTCCCAACCCCTCAGGAATATACATAAACAGGCTAAATCTCTCCAAGAGCTCTCCACACACAGAGACCAAACAATATACATTACAAGTCACACTCTGCAGTCTGCTTTTTCAAATGCACTTTAAAAAAAAAAAATCTTCCAGACTTTTTTAACAGTCACAAAGGATACAGTTCTTGGACTTGGCTATCCAAGTTGAAGTGATGCACAGCTCAGTGTCTCCGGGCTGCTAATAAGAGGAAAAGGGTCATCTGTGTGACCAAGCAAAAGTTGCCTGCACTGTAGACACGCATGCATCATAATAATCTTACCTCGCATCTTGGGGCTTTCTGGTATTAGGACTGTGTTGAGAATATCATGAAAACAGGCAGTGCAGGTGCCTAGGACAGCAGCAATTCCTTCGATAAATCAAGTCTCCAGGATTGGGTCCTTGTTCTGTGGTGGTGTTTTGCTCTCCTAATTATGGGTAAGTGACTGGATCTTCCTCTTCAGCCACTCTAGGTACCTGCCCCTCTCTCTCTCTCCCTCTCCCTCTCCTGGGCTGCTAGTCCCTGCTACAGCTCTGTTAACCTACTTTCGGCTGGAGCCTATGGAGCATGTGGAAATTCACATGACAAACCCTGCTCAGACCCCGCCCACCTCGAGTCAGTTTCACTTTGCGCCCCGCCCCCTTCTCTCTCTCTCTCTCTCTCCTGCATCCTCAGCTCCCTGTATCCACTTTCTTAGACATATTTCCTCTTCTTACGCCCTCCCCTCTGATATGAATCAGGCCTGGTGGCTGGCTTCTTTTTTAACGCAGGGGAAATGAATGAACAGGACAACCGGGGAAAGCCAGAGGACCTGGGCAAGGGCTTGTCATACCAGGCCTGCACCACCAGCCACCCACGCGTACCCTTGGATTACATGGAAGGGCCTGATCCTCCCGGCAGTTTCCCCCACAAGTAGGTTTATTCCAGTAGGTAGCCCTGCTGAAGTCTAGGGCCTGTCCTGGGCTTCTCAACTTCTTTTGATGTCACCGTGCCTGATCCCTGCCCCACTGGAGCAGAAGGTACTGGGTATGTGTAAAATGATGTGCCAGCCCTGTAAGTGCCTCCTGCTGGCTGGGCATGGCTCTGCAGAGACCTGCCTCAGTTTCCCCTTCTCTCAGGGCCCTTTAAGAACTCCACACAGCCCACAGGTGTAAGGCAAAATTCCCCTGCAGGGGTTTTACTCTATTAAGTCCTGCTAAAGTCTCTTCCGCCCAGACTCAAAATAAAGTCTCCCTGGCCTGTCAGGAGGCTACACAGCTCTGCTTTCTTGGGGCCTGTGTTTCTGTGCTCTCAGCAGCTTCCCCACCTGCTTCCTTCAGGACTCTCCCAGCCGCTCTCTATGTCATTCTTTCCCTGACCTCTTGGGGCTGAGAGAAAGCCACCAGTAGCGGGCCTTGCCTTGCTCCTCTCTTGCCATGTATAAGGCCCAGCTGCCTTCCTGCAAGCCCAGCTAAGCAGCAGGTGATTAGTTCAGGTGCTCTCGTCCCACTCTCTCTTAAAGGGTCCTCCACCCACTGACCGTGTCTCTCAGGATCAGCCTTTCAGCATGGAGCCACACACGTCAGCCCGAGTGTTTGCAGCTCCAGGCTCTGTAACATGCATGCAAACATCCGCCATCGTCAATTTCTCCCTTCACCTTAAAATCCATGAGGGGGACCTGTCCAACATTAACACCTGAGACTGACAGAAAGGGAAAGTTGTATTTAAAAAAGCCATGGATCGAGGGCTAAAGAGTGCATCTGTGCCTGCGTGTTAGCGGCTACAGTTGTCTTTCTATAAGCTGTGCTCTAGCTGAGCTGCAAGTGATGGGCTCGAGGCAGGAATCAGCTGTGAGATTCTCGGGCCTGTGCCACCAGGTCAGACTAGGCCAGTGGTTCTCAATCTATTTACCATTGTGGGCCGCATATGCAGCTCTCTGTGCGTTGTGTGGGCCACATCCACAGAATATATACACTACCTGGATGGCCCAGAGGATGTCGCACGGGCTGCAGCTGTGTGCTGATTGGGCCACTAATGGCCCGTGGGCCATGGGTTGAGAACCATTGGACAAAATCGTCAGAATGGTCCTTTCTGGCCATAGAACCTAGAAACTGCTTATTATTCCACAACGCTTAAGAATGAAACATTAAGAGATTATAATGAAACATTGCTTCCCTGTACTCCCCCATCTGTTGTCTCTTGTCTTACACTTAGATTGGAAGCTCTCTGGGGCAGGGACTGTCTTTTTGTCCTGTATTTGTACAGCACCTAGCACAGGGGGGTCCCGGTCTGGGGCTAGGACTCCTAGGTGCTACGGTCATACAAACAATAAATAATCCTAATCATGAATCTGGGCCTGTATAATTAGTATCTTTGTACAAGAGCCGAGGCTAGCTGCTGTTTCCTAGAGCCAAGAGTGAATGTTGCGGGGTGGAGGTCACTGCTCTGTGTCCTCCGCAGCTTCGGAAGAGACCCTGACGTGTGTGAGCCTGCAATGCAGCACTGCAGCAGAGGGTACAAGACCAATGGGATCCCATGCTGCATGCGCAATGGCATTGCTCCAACTTTTGCTTCTGTGTGACCTGGTGGGGGTAGCCTCTGGCATCAGTGGCTACTGCCCCGGGACATTTTTATAACCCCGACCCATGCCAGCTGACTGGGACCTGGACACAAAGATCAGACTTTTATTATTTTATTATCCTGTGTGCCATTCCTTAAAACAGTGGTGTCAGCAGTGGGATAGCAGAGCGTGAGCAGTCATGTTAAATAGAAACTTGTCATCTAAAGTCCCTGGCAGGCTTGGAAGTTCTCCTGATGTGCTTTGCCATGCTGGGGAGTGAAGTGGGGGGATAAAGACTGAAGGATGAGTTTAATATGCCCTATTCCCCTTGACTCGCTGTACTTTGCCAGGTGCAATGCAAGAATGCTAGTTCCAATGGCAAAACAAGGTGGGACCATGGAAGGCTGGTCTTCATGGCCTGGCCCCAGGTTCATTGCAAAGCTCTGGTAGATTCTGGGGAGCCATTCTTCAAATGCTGCAATGCTTACACTAGTTTATTAGATCACGGGCAGGGGCAGGGGTCAATAGACTTTGAAACAGAAAGGGAGACTGAGTTGCACCAGACAGGGACAGGTGGGGGAGCTGTGAGGGATGCCAGGTGGGGGAGTTCCCATCTCCCTGCTCCCCCTACTTCAACTCCCAGACAGAAAGACGAACACTGTAGTGCCAGCATCTGAGAAGCTTCTTTAGCCAAAGGATGACTCACCTGGAAGCTACGCGGCAGGAAACCAAAGCCAAAGAATAACCACATCAAGAGGGACCAGCAGCTCTGCCCAGTGTGAGGGAGAGGGAATGACAGATCCCAGAGGGTGCAAGGCAACCTGCCCAGGTAACAATCCCGGCATCCAGCATAACCGCCCAAGGGCCATTCCTGCAGAATGGAGAGAAGACATCTGAACAGTCTCAAGAATGGGGTTGGGGGAAGCTCTGCCACTGACCTTGCAGGTGACCTTGGACAACTCCCTTGTCCACTCTCTGCCTGTTTCCCCTCCTGCCCTTTGTCTATGTCAACAGGAAGCTCGCTGGGACCAGGGCTGTCTCTCGCTATGTGTTTGCCCCACACATTGCTGGTTGCAAATCCATCTGAGCTCCTCCAAAAGAAGGGCAAACTACTAGCCCAGAGCTGGGGGGCGGGGGTTGGGATGGCTTGGGGCCTGAGCCAAAGCCCAATGAGGTCGACATGAGTATTACCACTGGACCAGGCCTTCAGAGCACTGGAAAATATACGCTGGAGCCAGGAAGCAATGAGACCTAGCAGCCTGCGGAATAATCTCCTTGGAGAAGTGCTGAAAGCTCCACGAGATTGGACAGAGCAGTGGAGAATATGGTGCATGGAACAATCCTGGCAGGGAATAAGTGTCTGAGTCTCTACTACGGCCGTAGGTCTTTCACAGCCCTGGTTTCCGTAACTCTGGTGGCTGGGGACTTTACATTATACCAGCCTCAGTGTGAACCCTGCCCCAGATCAGGCAGCCAGGGCTGTCCCCACCCCTTATATAATCTGTTCCACACAGATTTATTTCACCCGTGACAGTAAAGTCTTACCCAACGCGCTCATCAGCTAAGTACAGCCTGGAATGGGTTTGCCATATGATCATGTGCAGTTCCTGTGCAAAGGCCCTGGGTGCGGCAGGGTGCTGAGGCTTGGAGGGGATAATACCCACAATAGTTTCCTTGGTCAATGGAAGGGAGAGAGAGGAGATTTGGGGGAGGAAAGGAACTTGGGGGCAAAGTGGCTGGGGGAAAGGGGGGAGACAGAGGGATGTGGTAGGTGCATAGGTGGTACAGGCTTAGACCTGGGTTCGAATGTTGGTCTAGGTCACAAGGTGAGTTTGGTGCATGGACCTCAAACAGCAAACAGCCCCCTTCCCACGCTCAGTTTGACAGCTGCTCGTGGTGAGGACTATGGTCCTGATTCAGCAGAGCACGTGCTTCAAGTTAATCTGTCCTGAGTGAGCACAGGATGGGACTATTCGAGGGCAAGCAGTGTGGCCTAGATTAGGACTCAGGAGCCCCCAGTCCTGGTTTGTCAGCTGGGTGACATGGAGCTAGTCACTGCCTGGCTCCGTGCCTCAGTTTCCCCTTCTGTGAAACGGGGGTGATGATACTGACCTCCCTTTGTACAGTGCATTGAGATCGCCCGAAGAAAAGAGCTAGGCAGTATTACCACTAAAATGGTCCACGTTCTTTGCAGAATCAGGCCCCCGGCAGCCCTCAGACACCCATGTAAACACATATGGGCAATTAACTATCCCCTGACTCCCCACCGGCCCCCGAGGGTTTCCAGGACAGGAAGTGAAACACAAAGTAATGGAAGTTGTGCTGCCCTGGGTGAGTGGAGTACACAGGCGCTCCCAAAGAAGCAGAGCCAGCACAGTGGAGGGAGGGGCATCGAGCCCTGCTGTCCTCAGATGCTGCTGCCTATGATTTTGCTGAGGGCAAATAGGATCCGATTAATTTCTAACGCTGTTCGAATTCGCTCTTTTCCTCCCTCCCTTTCGCCTCCTCCTCGGAGCCTTCTCCGCATGGATAGACACAGACGTAGATGGAGGCTGACACATCCGCTCGGTATTTATAGACTATGCTTCCACCAGAGTCCTGAGAGCGTGTCTCGTGATTCTGGCAAGGTAGTCCTGGCAGCTCAGAGAGAGGGGCATTCCCGCCATGGAAAAGCAGTGCTGAGAGCTTTTTAAACTCCCAACCCACCCTGAGAAAAAGCAGGTGATGATCTTCGCCTCTGTTCTGAGAACAAACAACAGGAGAGTCTAAGAGAACTACAAGGAACCAAAGCAGTCTCCATAAGAGAGAGCACAGTGTGTTTGCCTTAGCACAAAGTGGCCACAGACAGCAGAGTCCTTAATTACACCTAGCTCTTACATAGTGCTGTCCAGCTGTAGCACTCAAAGGGCTTTACCAAGGAGGTCCGTATCATTTATCCCCATTGTACAGATGGGCAAACTGAGGCCCAGAGCGGGGAAGTGGCTTGCCTAAGTAGGCCAGTGCCAGAGCCAGGAATAGACCTCAGCTCTCTTAGACCAGTGGTTTATCCACTAGACCATGATTATTGTTAATTATTATTAGGGTGGCACCTAAGAGCCTCAATCACTAACCTAGACCTCATTGTGCCAAGCTTTAGAGATGTAAAGGTGCTGTAGACGGAAAACAAAAGCATGAGGGTTACATAACTAAACACGACACACTTGTAATTAAAAATGCCTATTACCGGTAAGCCATTGCATGGTGACCCGGAACTGAAATTTCTATAGCACACTGCACCCCATTGGTATTAAGAGCACCACACTGAGGAAGCCACTTGCAGTAAGAACATAAGAACGGCCATAGTGGGTCAGACCAAAGGTCCATCTAGCCCAATATCCTATCTTCTGACAGTGGTCAATGCCAGGTACCCCAGAGGGAATGAACAGAACTGGTAATCATCAAGTGATCCATCCCCTGTCACCCATTCCCAGCTTCTGGCAAACAGAGGTTAGGGACACCCTTCCTGCCCATCCAGGCTAATAGCCATTGATGGACCAGGAACTTCTCTAGTTCTTTTTTGAACCCTCTCATAGTCTTGGCCTTCACAACATCCTCTGGTAAGGAGTTCCACTTCCTTTTGTTTGTTTTAAACCTGCTGCCTATTAACTTCATTTGGTGACTTCCAGTTCTTGTGTTGTGAGGAGTAAATAACACTTCCTTATTTACTTTCTCCACACCAGTCATGATTTTATAGACCTCAATCATATCCCCCCTTAGTCATCTCTTTTCCAAGCTGAAAAGTCCCAGTCTTATTGTCAGGGTTCCCTCCCCACTCTGAACTCTGAGTACAGATGTGGGGACCTGCATGAAAGACCCCCTAAGCTTATTTCTACCAGCTTAGGTTGAAAACTTCCCCAAGGCACAAATCCTTCCTTGTCCTTGGATGGTACCACTGCCACCACCAAGTAAGCTAGACAAAGATTCAGGAAAAGGACCACTTGGAGTTCCTGTTTCCCCAAAATATCCCCCCAAGCCCCTTCACCCCCTTTCCTGGGGAGGCTTGAGAATCATATACCAACCAAATAGGTAAACCAGGTGAGCACAGACCAGACCCGTGGGTTTTTAGGACACTAAAAACCAATCAGATTTTTAAAAACAGAACTTTATTATAAAAAAAAAAAGTAAAAGCACCTCTGTAAAATCAGGATGGAAGGTAATTTTACAGGGTAATAAGATTTAAAACACAGAGGATTCCCCTCTAGGCAAAACTTTAAAGTTACAAAAAACCAGGAATAAACCTCCCTCTTAGCATGGGAAAAATTCACAAGCTAAAACAAAACATAAGCTAACGCATTTCCTTGCTATTACTTATAATTTACACACTGACCTCAGCTGAGTTTTCAGAGAACTGTCCACAATGACTTCAACATCTCTTTCTTGAGTGGTAGTCCCCATTTCTGAAATTAAATGCTACAGTGTTGGGCTGCTGTGGTGTTTTCCCCGCCACAGGGATGTTAAATTTAATTACATTATGGTCACTATTACCAAGTCGTCCCACTATATTCACCCCTTGGACCAGATCCTGTGCTGTACTTAGGACTAAACCAAGAATTGCCTTTCCTTGTGTGGGTTCCAGGACCAGCTGCTCCAAGAAGCAGTCATTTAAGGTGTCAAGAAACTTTGTCTCTGAATCCTGTCCTGAGGTGACGTGTACACAGTCTATATGGGGACAGATGAACTCCCCCATTATTATGGAGTGTTTTGTTTTTATAGCCTTTCTAATCTCTCTGAGCATTTCACAGTCACTATCACCATCCTGGTCAGGTGGTCTGTAATATATCCCTATTGCTATATTCTTATTATTAGAGCATGGAATTACTATCCATAGGGATTCAATGGTACCGTTTGGTTCATTTAAGATTTTTACTTCATTTGATTCCACACTTTCTTTCACATATAGTGCCGCTCCCCCACCAACTGCACGACCTGTTCTGTCCTTCCGATATATTTTGTACCCTGGTATTACTGTGTCCTGTTGATTATCCTCATTCCACAATGCGCAACAAACTATGTCGATCCTACAAAAACCAGGAACTATGAGGGATATTCTTGAGCATCACCTACTGGCACCGTATCTAGTCATTTACACTTACCTATGTACAGCTATAGAGCTCTCCTGGTATAGTTGGAGCCCAGAAAGCAGTACTGATTTGTACCTTTTAAATCACAGACCATACACAGAGACCCCTTCACTCAGCACTGAAATGTAGCCACCTCTGGGGTGGAACACGGCCACTGCTTGGAAGCTCCCAGCAATGCTGTCAAAAGGAGACAACTGCAGTATCCAATGGAAAGAGCAGGGGTGAACTTTAAGGAGGCAGAACAGAACTGGGATTTGGCTGGAATACAGGAGTTAAAAACCTGATTCCTGCTAAAAGGACCATAATGACCACAAGGGACCATGCCCGTTGGTATTGTGGCTTGGCTTGAAGATGATGCCTCCATCATGTCTCAGAGACAGTGTCTCCTAGAGCGTGCTGATGTGCTAGGACAGTGTTGGGTCAAATGAAAGAATATCATCTGCACCAAGCCCACCAACCAGCACCTGTGCTCTTCCCCTGTACAGCCTCCACCCCTAGATCCTATCCCAGACAATCTCTGGTTAACATGGGAGGGATGACAAGCCACCGCCCAGGTGTATCTTGCCCAACTCTGAAGAGGGTTTATGAAGCTGAGACCACCCTTCTCATTTCACCTCTGGGCCACTGGACACCAAGGAGATGGGTAACTTGGTTCTTGGTTCCTACAGACTTGGACTGGATGGAAATGGGAGACGTACGACTAACTTCTGCTCCTAGTGACACTGGTGTCAATGTGGAGTCACTCCACTGGCTTCCAGGGAACCGCTCTGGATTGACGATGGCGTCATAGGGGGTAGGGTTTGCTTTCTAGACGTGAAAGGTTCCAACCCCCCTACTAGCCCCTGGAACCATTTCAATCCAAACACACACTGATGGTCAGTGAGGCTATTGTCAATGGTGTCAGAGCAAAGCCCAGCAGGTCTTTCCCCTTTTGAGCTGGGTGGGAGTCCCTGCCAGGCACAACACAGGAGCTGATGCCGAAGGAATCCGGCTTCCCCCCTTGGTATATATTTCAGCTGCTCAACCCCACACTCTCTGAGGTGTCCCGTCCACCATCTAAAAACAACACTGAAGGAAAACTGGCATGCTACCACTCTGGTTTCCATGGGCATACCCAGTCCCATGAGGGCACCCCCAGTCCCATGGGGCCCAGCAGGAACTTCTGTCCCATGCTGGTCATCTGCCAACATTTCGAGGGATTAATGTTCTTGGCTGGCCTGCTGCCAGCCATGTAACCCAGTGGATCCCTCTGGATGTGGTAATTCAACCATTGATCAGAACTTCCCTACCTCGCTGAAAATCATTTGAATGATTGGAGCTGGCGGGGCAGGTGGGGCATGGGGGGCTGGCTGTGATTCAGAGGGAGGTTTCTTGTTTGGGTCTGACAGAGACCGTGGCTTTGGTTGATGTGTGTTTGGGGTGCAGTTCCTGGGTGCCAGTCTGAGTCAAAACAAGAAAGATGCCCACTAGCAAATACCCTCTCTCCGCAAGCGCTCAGAGCCTATGCTGAAGGGATACCTCGAGAGACAGAACGTGGGTGTGAGGCAGCAAGCGGGATGTCTTGCCCTTGGAAAGGGCACCCGCTGTGTCCTTTGAGACAATTTGGGGAATCATATATAACCAAGTAATGCCAACAGCAGGGTATGGATCGATCCATATCACAGAAGGGAACAGACAGCTCTAGAAATCAGCAATGAGGTCAAGCTCACCCAGCTGGGGAGGAAGTAATTATTCAGAAGCAGAGAAGTAGAGAAATAAAAACTTTACAATGTTGGAATAGAGCAAACCAAAACAAGAGCTGCCCTCCTGGCCAAATTCCAACTTGGCTAATTACATTCTGCTGACCTAAATTCCCCTTGCATTTTCCACTGAATACACTTTTTTTCTTTCCTTTTAATTAGGAGTTGGACATATTAGCCTGTTCGGTTGTGGAGGGCTTATCAGCTCCCTTGTTCCACCCCAGAGTTGGTTGCATTTCAGTGCCTGACCCCTGCGCATAATTTGTATTTCGTTTCTGACGTGCTCTGGCTGCAAGGTTCTATAGGATTCTGCAGGTCTGTCTGGGTTTCAGTTATTCTTTGTGCGTGTTAACAGAATCTTTTTTATTAAAATAAATCTCCGAAGCAGGTTGGCTGCAAAACTAAAAGAATGGGTGCAAACAAACAGGTGAATTACAAACAGTATTTGCAAATAGTGAGATGGATCTTAAAGTGTCTTGGATGTACAGCACATGTCTAAAGTGCATTTAACAGGGGTAGGGAGTAGCTTCAATCGGGTTGTCTAGACTAAGGAAATTTGGACTGAGGTAACTGCATCCATGTAATTACACTGATGGAAATCTCTCATGGATACACGCTTGTGCAAAAGGGGGTTGCACGTTAATCACACTTAGTGCAAGCCCCATGTAGTGCATCTGCACTGCGGGTTTGCACAGGTGAAACTACATTGGCTTAGCCCTACCTGTGCAACCCCACCAGCAGAGACAGAGCGTCTGCCCCATTCTCCAGAGGCTTCTGTGGAGGGGCACAAGCTGAAGAGCCTCCAAAGGAAAAAAAACCCTAAGGGGGGGAGCCTCAGTCTAAGCTCACTGGGACAGCGAGCTACCCCCACCCCTGGACAGCGCCTAGCACACATGGGTCTTGTCCCTGACTGGGGCCTCTGGGCACAACCTTAAGAGAACAATGCATATGTAAGTGGGAGAATGGATCCGCTAGTGTGGGGAACTTTCCTGGCTTTTACACAACCCTGGTGAAATGGGCTAGCGAAAAGATCTGAGTCCTCGCTCCCACTCCCTTTACCCAGATGCTGCCTGACCTCGAGGGCTCCCCTTCCTCCTTCCCATGTGGCAGAGCCCTTGTAACCCTGACAAGGCTGGGCCCAGGTTTCTGGGGTGAGTCGACCCCCAACCTTGGCGTGGTCACTTTGGGCAGGGGCTAGGGTGTCCCCACTCCAGGGTGCTCTCTCTGCACCTGATGCTTCCCTGACCCACTGATCATTACATACAATTCAAAGCACGTACAATTTATTAAACAGAAATCAATTTTAAAAAATAAGGAGAAATGGGAAAGGCTAAAGGAAAACCAGTCACCCTGCTCTGTGGCCCGGGGACGTCACAGCCTGCGTCTCTGGGACATCAGGGCAGTTCACAGTCTGTTCCTCACATGTCCCAGGCCCCTGCCCAGGCCCCAGCTGAGCTGCAGGGATGCTGCGGGTCAGACACTTGCTTTGGTGGTGGCCACACGCCCTCAGGCTCTGGGTGGCAGGGCCCTTTGCCTGCCCCCGTTGGGCTTACAATCCCTCTCCCAGTGCCACCTGCAAGGGCTCTTGGCTGGGGGCATCTCCCTGCGCTGGGCCCGCTGCCCAGGGTCCCCCTCGCTCTTCCCAGCTGCTCATTGCACCCAGCTCCGGACTGCTCCAGCTCCAGCCTCTGCCCCAGCGCCAGCCCCACTCTGCCCCAGAGCTGCTGTTGCCCTCACACATACTAAATTGGAGTCATGCATGCCTGTCCCCCAACAACCTCCTGCCTTATGTCAGCTCAGACACCCCCAGACCCAGCTGCGTCACCTCTGACTCGGGCCCCTGGTGGGGAAAGTTACGTGCAGTCGGGAGAATGCATCCCTCTGTGGGCTGGGCACAGGCACTGAGGGGAGATGGCCTGAGCTTCCCCTAGCCAGAGGCTGCCCATGGCTGGCTTGGCCCCTAGAACATAAGAACGGCCACACTGGGTCAGAGCAAAGGTCCATCTAGCCCGGTATCCTGTCGTCCGACAGCAGCCAGTGCCAGGTGCCCCAGAGGGAATGAACAGAGCAGGGAATCATCAAGTGATCCATCCCCTGTCGCCCATTCCCAGCTTCTGGCAAACAGAGGCTAGGGACCCCATCCCTGCCCATCCTGGCTAATAGCCCTTGATGGACCTAGCCTCCAGGAATTTATCTAGGAATGGCTGGAGGAGGATGTCTGGCCTGTGCTAGGCAGCCTGGATGGACCCTTCTGGCCTTAACAATCTACCTTCACCTTGGGGGCTTGCAGCAGCTGGGGACGGCCAGGGCCTGGGACTATTCTAGCAACAGCTCCTCTCACCCCAACGTGCCTCTGTCCCATCCCGGAATGCCCGTGTCAGGGGCTCCTGCAGGAAAAGCACCTGGAGAGGGGTTCGGCACTGGAGCACATCCCTGCAGCTGAGCCACGGGCCTGGGCTGGAGCCCTCCCAGCCACCCCTTCGACTGGTGGGCGACAGAGTCGGACTCCAGGCTGGAGGAGCTGATCTGAAATGGGCTTGCAAGAAGGTGAAGATCAAGGGGCTGCTTTCACTCTCCAATCAGTCTGCTGTACTCCTGTCTCCTGGCCCCTCCGTGCGTAACATATACAGACCTAGAGGGGCTTGCACCTGGAACTTACACTTCCCCTCAGACTGTGGTCTGGGGAGACCTGTGGGAGAAGGAAGCAGGTAAATGTACCTACTCAAACCAAGAAATATTCCGTGCAGGCATTCGAAAGCAACTCCCAGGCTGTTCTCAACAGTAATATCTTGTGTGCAGTGTTGGTCGCAGGATATGAGAGATAAGGTGCTGAGGTCTTTTACTGGACCACCTTCTTCTGGTGGGAAGGGACAAGCTTTCTGGCTATGTCTCCACTGCAATTAAACACCGCAGCTGGCCTGTGTCACCTGACTCGGGCTATGGGGAGTGCAGACATTTGGGGGTGGGCCTGAGCCCAGGCTCTGAGACCCTGCCCCTTCTCGGGGTACCAGAGCCTGGGGTCCAGCCCGAGCTTGAATGTCTGCACCGGAATTAAAGAACCCTGGAGCCCGAGTCAGCTGACACAGGCCAGCCCTGGGTTTAATTGGAGTGCTGACATCCCCTCTGTGACCTGACAGAGAGCTCTGTGTAAGCTCAAAAGATTGTCCCTTCCACCAACAGAAGCTGGTCCAATAAAAGAAATCACCTGCCCCGCCTTGTCTCTCTCCCCAGTAATAGGAACTTGGTATTATGCCATCTCCCCTGGCTAGTCGGGCTAATTATGAACTGTTTGCTCTTGTTAGACCCCTCCCAAGAACAGGTTAAAAAGCTAAGCCTGTTATTAGGAATTTTCCATGAGGCTCATCCCAGCTTCTGGATCCAACCTCTTTAATTCTGTCCTCCTACTGACGCTCCTGGAACCAAGAAAAACCAGCCCATCCATGCAAAGGCCTGCTGTTGGAGTAGGCGGGTGGCTCAAGAGGTCATGCTGTGGCTGCTGAACTCCTGTCCTGTGAGCTGGCAGGTTTCTGAGAAGGTGTCAGAGGAAGGATGGTCCAGCAGTCAGAGTGCCAGCCTAGCACTGGGCTCAGTCCCCTTCTCTGCCACAGGCTTCATGTGGGTCCTTGGGCATGTCACTTAGCCCCAGATCATCCAAGGTATTTAGGCACTTAACTTCCATTGATCACCCAATGTATTCAGAGGTGCCTAACTCTCATTGACCTAAATACCTTTGAAGATCTGGGCCTTAGTCACTCTCTGTCTCAGTTTCCCCATCTGTGCAATGGGGATAATGGCACTTCCTTACCTCTTGGGGGGCGGGCGGGCGGGCTGTGAGACTGAATACATTAAAGATGACGAGGTGCTCAGAAGCTCTGGTAATGAGGACTGGACTGATACCTAAAATGGACAGGCTGTGGGGATGGGGTGGCTGAGGGGTCAGAAATGAACCTTTGCCTTGGCAGGGTCAGATTTCCAAAAGGATTTAGGTACTAAAGATGCAGTTAAGCACCTAGTGAGATTTTCAGAAGTACCCGGGCACCTCTCTGCATCTTTAGGTTCCTAAGTACCTTAAAAATCTGGCCCAAAGCCCCTGGTGTGAAGAGGCTGCATCCTGCTAGCCTTTGAGACCTGGGCGGTGGCCTGTGTGAAATGACCTGCTGGTCTCAGTCTCCAGTTCCCGGCCTCGCCAGGCCAGGGCTAGCCCAGCTCAGTGAAATCTGCACTCAAGTGACTCCGATGCAGTGTGCGCCCACGGCCGGTTTGCTCGGTGGGTGCCAAGGTCCCCAGGAGAGGCAGAACCAGGGCCTTGACCCTACCGCTCATTCTGAAGTGTCACTAGCCCAACCTTGAGCTCTGCTGCAGATAAAGAGAGGCTCCCTCTGGCCGGCAGTGTGCGGGCAGCCTCTGCTGCCACGGGCTGAACACTCCCTCCCGAAGCCTGGCTGCAGCACTCCTCCTGGGGGAGCCTTCCCCAGCCGGGCTGGCTCCATCGGCTGCTCTGGCCAGGGGAAATCCTGCTCTCTGGATTCCTAATGGCTGAAGCCCAGCCCCTGGGAGCCGCAGATGGCGTCACTATGCAATCGATGGCCCTGGCGGTTGGCGATGGGCTCTCGGGGTGAGCCAGAGGGAAGCTTTCTCTCTGTCAGGCTAGCCATGGAGAAACAGCCTGGTCCAGGAAACCAGGGTTCAATCCTTAGCTCTACCATTGACCCCCTGTGTGACCCTCTCTCGTTACCCGTTGTCTGTCTTGACTCTTTAGATTGTATGTGCTTTGGGGCAGGCTCTGTGTGCAGCGCCCAGCACCGGAGGGCCCTGGTTTCTGTTGGGACCATCCCTGTGAGCCTGCAGGGTCTCCATCTAGCCTGGGTTTAAAGTTAGGAATTTCCTTACTCCCCTGATTCACTCTAAGGAAAGACGATTCCTTCACTCACTATTGAAAAGCAGCCACCTCTGGGGCCACACAGGGCCCCTCTTTAACAGCACACAGCAATAGTGGAAGGCGGGGAACTGAGAAGAAGCCTGGCCACGACTGAAACTGCAGCGCCAGTTAGGGAGGCCGAATAGAGTTGCATGAGTCACGCTTTGGCCAGGGAGAGGGTAACTTTCCTTTTCTCACTCAAAAAGACAGCCCTGGGGGACCTCAGTTTTACCTCTCGTTTGGCATAAGGCAACTCTGCCTTTCCTGCAACAACTCTGCTGGGCATGTGCCCCGTACTGGACAGACACGGTCAAACCTCTCGGGTCACACTCCTATTGCAGGAGCCCCGTCATCTCACACCTGCTCACTCTGACCTTTGTCAAGGTCCATCGTCAGACTCATTAGGATGTTTGCCTCTGCCAGCTCCTAGGGGGAGGCTGTTCCAGGGCCTCCCTCCTCTGACGGTTAGAAATCTTCTTCTCATTTCCAGCCTGTGTTTATTCCTGGCTGGTTGATCCCCATTTGTTCTTGTGCCAACATCGGCCCTTAGCATCAATAGCTCTTCTCCCTGCCTGGGTTTGCCTCCCAATGTGTTTATAGACAGCCATCGCCTCCCTCTCCCCCGTTGTCTGGCCATGCTAACCAAGCCCAGCTCTTTTAGTCTCTTCCGGTAAGATCGGCCTCCGTTCCCCTGCTCATCCTGAGAGCCCTTCTCAGCACCGGCTCCAGCCTGACTTCAGCTTCTTTGACGTGGGTGACCACAGCTGTGCACAGGATTCCAGATGAGGTCTCACCCGGGCCTTGTCCAATGGCATGAAACCGTCCCTCTCTCTCCTGGAAATGCCTCCCCCGATACCGCTTTGGCTCCTCTTTGATCAGTTGCAGGAGACTGTGCAGTGAAGCCTCTTAAACCCAGATCCCCACGTACTAGTAATGCCTTAAACAGAGGGAGACTTTTTATTTTGCTTCTTTCTTGAATCATCTACCAGACCTGAGACATCTGTGGAGGCTCCAAAAAGCCAGTGGGGAGCCCAAGGGTGTGTTGGATGGGCTCCCCTTGCTCCATGCTGGAGCCCTGGCAGAGCGAAACAGGAAAAGTGCCCCAGGCTAAAGAGGATTACCCAGAACACCATGGGAACACAAATCTGAGGACAGGATTAAGGAGGCTGAGGTTTATAGACTGGAGAGCCTGTTTTTTTCCTGGGTGAAGTTCAGCATGCCCCCGTTCGATACCTATGCTCATCTATCGGCATTGCTAAAGCAAAGCACTTGTCGCTCGAGTACACAGACACCCGCTAGGGCCCTGGGAGCACCCAGTGGGCTGACACCTGAATGCAAAGGGCAGCACCGGCTAGCAGACTTGTGTTCTAGACCTGGCTGGCACTAACGAGCTGCATGACCGTGGGCAAGTCATTGCCCCTCTTGGGGTCTTTTCTGGAGCTCAGTGGCAGAGCTGGGAACAGAGCCCAGGTCACCTGACTCCCCAGGCAGGGGGCCTATCCACTAGACCACACTGCCTCTGTCATGCAGCTGAAAATGTCATCCCAGTGGGCATTTTGGGCCTGACCCAAAGCTCATTCAAGTCAATGGAATGACATCTACTGGCATCAGAGAACACTGGTTCAGGCCCAATCACCAGCTAATACTGGAGATGGCCCCAAGCCAACCACCTCCAAGCCTCTCCATGAACTTTGGGGGCATCCACACCTGGACCCAGCTCCAAACCTTCTCACAGGGGCCCAAGTCTGGTTAATGATGAGCCAGGATTCACCCCCCTGAACCACCCTGGATCATGGTCCAGGAGAGCTGTTGATTGGTCAGTGGCTCCTTGTAGCTGGAAGCAGTCTCCATCTCCAAGAGCCAGAGGTAGCTATGGAAGCCACCTAAATATAGATCCCCATGGCTCAGAACCTGGCACCAGGCTTTAAATCCCACCTCAAATCAAGGACACTGGGATCAACCCAAGACCTAACGGCCTGTGTTCCCGTCCTAATAATATTGCTGTTGGCTCCTCCCATGTGGCGCCCACCGCCCACTCAAGGTGGTGGATGGGATCCAAGACATTTTTGGCACTAAGAAAACCATCAAGCCTTGACCCTATAGCTCATTCTAAAGTGTCACCAGCCCAACCTTGACCTCCCCTAATCTGCTCTCCATCATCCATCACGGGGGGAGGCGCTGGCTGCATCTAGATTCCATGGCCAGAACGGACCAATGGGATCATCTGGTCTGACCTCCTGTATCACACAAGCCAGAGCACTGCCCCAGAATCATTCCTAGAGCAGACCTATTAGAAAAACATCCCGTCTTGATTTAAAAACTGTCCGTGATGGAGAATCCACTGGGACCCTTGGGAAATTGTTCCCCTGTTACAAATTTACGCCTTATTTCCAGTCTGAATCTGTCTAGTTTCAACTTCCAGCCATTGATCACGGTAGACCTTTCTCTGCTAGACTGAAGAGCCCATTATTAAATATTTGATCCCCACATAGGTACTCACGGACTGCAGTCAAGTCCCCCCTTATCCTTCTCGCTGATAAATTGAAAATCTCCCTCCTCAGTCCATGAGCTGAAAGCTGCAGCTCCCAGCAGAGTTTTAATCTCCAAACAATGTTATTTGCCTTAATCCTTTTATGTAGAAAAGAAGTACCTTTGCCAGCAAGGACACCTCGCTGTCAAGCCCACACTGGAGACAGATAGACACAAGCCAGGCTTGCATCCAAGGAATGAAGGATATAGAGACACCTACCCCATCGCTCGGGCCTGTCGTCCAGAGAGGGAGGAGGAGCGAGGTTCATTTATCCCAGAGAGTGTGCGGGAACGGAAGCACACTTGGGTCTGTCCCACACAGGGAGTTTGTTGTTCTCTAAAGAAATCGCTTCCCTTGCTTCTCGCCAGCTTTCCTCAGTCTCCAAAGCCACTTGTGCTTCCGCAGCTCAGTTGCCCTTGTCACAGGACCCTGCTGGGAAAATGCTCTTCAGATCTAGGATTAGGTCGGTCCAGATGGTCTCCCACCCCACATTGCCAGGAGGAGGCCGGTTTTCCCTGCAGGATTCCTGCCAGAGGAGACCCATTATTGCTGCAACTACAGACAAACCATTCCCAGATGGGTCATGCTAACCTTGGGAAGCCGGCCGATTCCCCACTCTGGGGGGTGGGGAACGAGCTAGTCTCCAGGATGTTGGTAAGCCAGCAGGGGGTGCTGTATGGTGTGGGAAAGAGGGAGGGCGGCTGGCCTCTGAGAGGCAGAGCTGATCAGGACTGGTGTCTGCAGGAGGGGTCTACCTTGTGGATCTTTGGGAATCCCCTCTCCCCATAGCCTGCACTCCAGGCCTGGCCGCCCCCCTCCTGCAGCAGGACAGAACCTCCTGAGTCAGGCCCAGAGTGGGGAAGGACCCAGCAAGGAGCCATCGGGGTAGCAGAGTGGGGAGACATGCTGTAGGGCAAGTGGGAAGCAAGGAAGCTGTCAGCGCACCGGGTTGGGGGGGAGAGACCTTGCAGGGTGGGGGAGAGTAAAAGGGCAGGCTAGGGAGGCAGCAGGGGTCTTTGCTGATGTGGGCCGGTGCCAGGAGGTGGACAGGGATCCCCTTGGGCTCGTCAGGGCAGAGCACAGGGGCTAGGTGCATTTGGCCTCAGTGCGCTCGCTGGGGGCAGCTCTGTGAAGCAGCTGGTGGGCCCATCCAGCTCCCTTTCCCCTGTCTCTGGTGGGCTCTGGAAAGCATCTGGCCATGCTGGCTGCTAAGGGCCCTACAGAAAAAGAATACACCTGCGGCAACCAGGAGGTTCCCTGCCACCGCAAGAGCTTCCTGAACGTTGGTAGGGGGTGAGGGGGAAGTAAATCATTGGCCCCTCCCTTCACTCCCCACTCCCTGTTCCTCCTGGATGTGCAGCCCTGCATGGCCCCTGGAGACAGGTGGGGCACCATGCTGCAGGAGCTCGGGGAGCTCTCTACCTGGGGAGGGGGCAATGGGGCTTCAAACCTGGGATCCTTGGGAAGCAAGCTTCAGCAACGGGACTTAGGGAGCCTGGCTGCCCGGATCAGCCATGGGGCTTCAGGCACCAACACCCGGCTCCGGCTGCAGGGTTTTGGGCGCTGACCCCCAGCTCTGGCCATGTGGCCCTGGCCTTCAGCCATGGGGCTTCAGTTCAGTCTCCAACCCCTGGCCACGTAGCAGCAGGCTCCAACCCCCGTCTCTGGCCTCGGGCCCCGATCCTGGCGGCAGCTGCTGGTACCGACCCTGGCGGCAGCCGCTGGCTCCAGGCACCGACCTCCAGCCTCATGCTTTGACCCCCAGTCCTGCCCGCTGACCTGGGGCACCAACCTGTAGTCCCAGCTGCGTGGCAGCAGGCGCCGGCTCCGGGCGCCGATCCCCGGACCCGAGCACATGGCGCGTGGCAGCGGGTGCTGGCTTCGGCCTAGTGGCAGTGGGCACTGAGCCCCAGATCCGGCCACACGGACCCCGGCTCCAACACCCAGCTCCGGGATCTGGCCATGTGGCGGCGGGCACTGGCCCTGCTCTCCAACTTCCTGCCCTGGCCATGCAGCTCCTGCTCCAGGTGCTGGCACTTGTCCCCTCCCTGGCTGTGCAGCTCCTGCCCCCAGCTCTGGGCTCTGGTCGCAGGCACCGGGCACTGACCCCCAGCCACATGGCAGTGGGCACCAAGCCCTGGCTCCAGCCACGCAGCTGTGGGGCTCACCACCCACCCTCCTCTCTCTTGGCCCCGCATCTATGTTCCCCTCCCCATCATCCCTGGCCCTGCATCCATCCCACCATGTCCCCCCCTGCCTCCGCCTCCCCCCACCCTTCAATCCAGGGCTTAATTTGTCCTGGGACTTGCTGAGACAAGTGATATTGACAAACATGCAAGTATCACTTTTCACAGCCTTGGAGATAGCTACTAAGAGGCCTATGAAAAGTGATCCATATTAACATACAAATATCACTTTTCACAGTCATATTTGTATTATTGAGTCTGCAAAACAAAAGCCCAGACAAACAAAAGCCACCCTACCTAAATAAATGACAAGGATGTCTTTGTGTGTATTTCTTTTTCCTAAAGTTAATCAAGTATTTTAGGGAAACGTGTCCGAGCGGCCACCAGCAAGAGTTGGTGGCCGCACTCTGAGGCCACCAAAACACCTGTTGCAAGAGCCCCTGTGCTACAACACATGGGACCAGTGTGTGGGCATGTCTCCCCCTAGTGGCTGGCCCCGGGGACTGGAACAGCCTACTGCTACGGCCCCGGAGACAATGGAGAGCTCTGGGCTGCTCAAGCGTTAGGGGCTTATGCTTTTGGGGCATGCAGTCAGGGGATTTGGTGAACATGGCCAAGGCATGATACAAACCCCCCCTCTTTGTGTAGCGTAGCTACTAGGGAGACAGTATGGCCTAAGCTTTCGTGAGTAAAAGATGCATCTGAGGAAGTGGGTTTTTTACCCACGAAAGCTTATGCCCCAAAAAATCTGTTAGTCTTTAAGGTGCCACCGGACTCCTCGTTGTTTTTGTGGATACAGACTAACACGGCTACCCCCTGATACTTGAGTATGGCCTAGTGGATAGAGCACCAAACCAACCCTGTGCTTAGGGAATCTGGATTCCATTCCTAGCTCTCCCACTGGGGGACCTTAGACTACGGCCTTCCCTGTTCTGTGTCCCATCTGTAAAATGGGGCTAATGATCCTTTGATGAAGAGGTGGGTATTGTTAGGCTTAGTTAGCAGCATATGAGCAGTGTGAAAGCAAGGATCCCTGAGCCCCAACCATCCTGGGCAAGGGGTTTGGGGCCCGGCAGGTGAGCAGAGGTGGAGCTTGGGTGGTACCTCCCCGGGATGGTGGAGCACCGTTAGGCATGTAGTCCAGCTGCTCAGTGCCAGGTGGGAGAGGCTAGAATGCAGTCTTTTATTTTGCAGTCATCCTTGAGTCGCCTAGATCAGGGGTTCTCAACCTTCTTCTTTCTGAGCCCCCCCGCCCCCCGCCCCAACAAGCTATAAGAGGAGGGGGGGGGCGGAGCTCTGGGCTTCAGTCACCAAACGCGGGGAGGGGCTCAGGGCTACACGGGGGCTTATACCTTCTGCTCTGCAGGTCGCTGGGGCTCAGGGCTTGGGCTTTAGCCCTCCGGGGTGCCAGGGCTCGGGGCTTCTGCCCATGAGGTGCTGGGGCTCGGGCTCCAACCTTTAGCTCCACAGGGAGGGGGGCTCAGAGCTCATGGGCATCTGAAACGGCTCGTGGACCCCCAGTTGAGAACCGCTGTCCTAGATCACAGACACTGGCCCAGACTGAAATCAAGGGGAGTTAGGTGCCTAAATAGCTTTGAAGATTTGGGCCATTTCTTTGCTGCACAGACTGGCCCAAACCAAAATCTGGCTCTGAGCAGCCCAAAAGTCCAGTTCTGAACCTGGACTGTGTGGGCTGACTCCATTGCTTCTCCAGATGCATATTATGAGCCCCATCAAATGGTGGGGGTGGGGGGGGGAAGCTTTATGCTGCATTGTGGATAAAGGGCAGTGTTCTGCTGAAAGGAGCTGATGGCTACACTCAAGAGTCTTTGATCCAAAAATAATCTCAGACCTTGTTAAAGCCAAGGGCGTGCCACGTGCTCTGTGTCAGGCCCCATGGAAGGTGCAATGAAGACTTTTTATGGAATAGAGACAGCTGCAGACAATGGAGGCGACCGCCCAAGGCACATGCCAGATGAGAGCTGAGCCGTGCGGACTGATGGGTTTTCCTGGTTGCAAACAGAAAGGTTAGGGTGCTGGTTTGAGGCAGGAAGGCCAGGAGAGGGAGTTGTGAGTGTGGCTTCTTTGGCACAGAGCTCACTGGGGGCAGACAGGGGGATTTCAGCGCAAGGAAACTGCCCGTTGTCATTTGTTTCTACTGCATTCAGAGAAATACCTGACTCATATCACTGATTTCTCTTGCTGAGCAGGGGTTCTCAAACTGGGGGTCGTGACCCCTCAGGGAGTCACGAGGTTATATCGTGGGAGGGGGTCGCGAGCTGCCATCCCAAACCCCACTTCACCTCCAGCATTTATAATCGTGTTAAATATAAAAAAAAGGGGGTTTAATATATAAGAGCGGTCGCACACATAGGCTTGCTGTGTGAAAGGGGTCACCTTTCACACAGCAAGTTTGAGAACCGCTGTGCTAACAGAAACAAACCAGCAAGGCCCTGAATACTGGCTAACTGCTCAGCCAAAAGGGACAACGGGAGATAGAGACTCCAGTTCCCTTAGACTGGGTCACTGAGTGGCAGGGTAGGACAGGCAGAATCTGGCACCGGCTCTGACGCCTGCAAACCATTCCCGTCTTGCTCCACCTTTATTCAGGTGACTCCAGAGCTCTCGGCTGTATGGAACAGCTGACCACCAGGCTGCCTTGAATGACGAGGCTCTTATGTGTCTGGAAGGCGATATCAATGGTGAAAAGGAGGCTCAAGTGTGCTGGGTTGGACATGTCATTGGAACCCCTTAGCGAACAGCTGAAAATACAGCCGGTTAATAGGTGTCATTTGGGTGGATTTTATATTTCAGAGTGCTGGGCTGCTACTCCGGGAAGCGAGACTACAGAAGTTGGCAAATGCCCCATGTGAAGTTGACTGTGATTGCCAACTGGCAACGTCAGCTGAAACACCATGATTTGTCTGTTATTGCAGCTGATCAGTTTCAAATCTCTTGGGCCCTGGTAGTACGGAACCCAGTTCTGCCAATCTATGACTGGTACTTAACTGTGCCAATAAATCCCCCAATTCTCTCATTTCTCTTCAGAGCAGTGTGGCCTAGTGGACAGAGCACTGGCCTGGGACTCTGGAGACAAAGGTTCCATTCCTGGCTTGGCCTCCTGGATGACCTTAGGTGCACCACTTTCCCTGCTCTCTGCATCAGTTTCCCCATCTGTAAAATGGGGATAATGATACTGACTTCCTTTGTACAGAGCTTTGAGAGCTAGTGAATGAAAGTGCTGTATAACAACTAGGGATTATTATTTAACAAAACATAAGAACGGCCATTCTGAGTCAGACCAATGGTCCATCTAGCCCAGTACCCTGTCTTCTGACAGGATACTGGCTCGTGCCAAATGCCTTAGAGGGAATGAACATCAGAGGGCAATTATCAAGTGATCCGCCCCCTATCATCCAGGCAGTCAGAGTCTGAGGGATATCCAGACTATTGGGTTGTATCCCTGATCATCTTGGCCAATAGCCATTGATAGACCGAACCTCTGTCAACTTATCTAATTCTTTTTTGAACCCAGTTATACTTTTGGCCTTCACAGCGTCCCCTACCAACTCTCACGAGCTGAGCCAAGGGTTTTGAGTGCCTGCAGGAGGCCCTGTTGCAGTGACATGAGAAGCTCCTCTGATCCCTTGATTTTCAGGGCTGGGCACTCGGGTGGAGCTCTGTGCTGGTGCCTTGGGGCTAGAGACACAGACCTGCTCTGCCACAGAGCCCTGCCTTCATGTACGGCTCTATGGGGGAGAGATGGGGTCCTGGGGCAGCAGGAGCTGTGGGGGTTGCGGGGCAGGAAGGTGGTCCTGCTGGGTCCCAGGCAGAGAAGTCCCATTGATGCTGGGTCAGGACAGTAATAGACAGGGCTGGCGGCTCCCTGTCTCTCAGGGGCAAGGCGAGGAGGATCTGTGGCATCTCCATCAGAGCATCCAGAGAGAGACGGGCATTTTTGTGCCCATTAAAGTTTGACGTTTCCACCTGAAATTCTCACCCGCCCATGGGCAGAGGCGAGTTAACAAGTCACAAGACAGACTAAAAACCACGATTCGATTGTTTAAAAATAAACCTTATGATTTTGGGGGCCAATCTCCTGATTTCTGGGTCCGACTCATGTTTTCCATCTCTTAATGGTGACAATACTGGCTTTGTATCAAAGCAACCAGAGCCAGCATTTAACAATTACATCTCCCTCTATGCCGACAGTCTAGCGCCCTGAATCCAGAACCTGCTGCAGGTCCACGCTATGTCCCCTGCAGCCCGGCCTTCCAATATGGAGGGTGGCAATTCATCTCTGCAGCCACACCCGACATCCTTACACTGATACAGGGGCATCTGCCTTGTGTTGTTAAATGGACAATGAACCAACCTGACAAGAGCATCTCCTCGGATTCTCTGCAGTGTTGTCCAATTAGGCAGGGGCAGCATGGGATTTCTGTCTACCTCTGAAGCCTCGGTCATCATTGTCCACTGCCAGGATATTATTATGATGTGGGGATAGGAGGGATGCTGGGAAGGGGGGCAGGGGGGATGCAAACATGGGATGTATCAGCAGGAGTGTTGTAAGCAAGGCACGAGAAGTAATTTTTCTGCTCTACTCCACACTGATTTAGGCCTCAACTGGAGTATTGTGTCCAGTTCTGGGGGCCACATTTCAGGAAGGATGTGGACAAATTGGAGAAAGTCCAGAGAAGAGCAACAAAAATGATGAAAGGTCAAGAGAACATGACCTATGAGGGAAGATTGAAAACATTGGGTTTGTTTAGTCTGGAGAAGAGAAGACTGAGAGGGGACATGATAACAGTTTTCAAGCATGTAAAAGGTTGTTACAAGGAGGAGGGAGAAAAATTGTTCTCGATAACCTCTGAGGATAGGGCAAGAAGCAATGGGCTTAAATTGCAGCAAGGGCGGTTTAGGTTGGACATTAGGAAAAACTTCCTAACTGTCAGGGTGGTGAAGCACTGGAATAAATTGCCTAGGGAGGTTGTGGAATCTCCCTCATTGGAGGTTTTTAAGAACAGGTTAGACAAACACCTGTCAGGGATGGTCTAGTTACTACGGAGTCCTGTCTTGAATGCAGGGGACTGGATTAGATGATCTCTTGAGGTCCCTTCCAGTCCTACACTTCTATGATCTGTAATATAGTAGCACCTACAAACTCCAGCCACCAGGACTGTATTGTACCAAGCACAGTAAAAACCTACAGTGATGGATGGTCCCTGCCTCAAAGAGTATCAGTCCAAATAGACAAGGAGTGGCAGGGGAAACTGAGGCATGGGGGTGTGCCCATGGTCACACAACAAGTTGAGGGCTGATCTGGGCTCAAAACCCAGCTCTCCTGACTCACATCCCATTGCTCACATCCCAGCTGGATCACACAGATCCCCTAGCCGTTGGTCTGATCTGATCTGACAACCTCTGCATATTCCTTGTAGCAGGGGTAGCGGGGCTGAGACCCTGTTTAGGAGCCCAGGATGCAGGGACTCAGATCAGATGGCATCAGACAGTCCAGGCAGCATGGAGCTCGCTGGTCCGTCACACTCCCTGTGCTACGTAAGGCCACATATGCTCCTCTTGGGGCTCTGAGCTAAAACTGGAGCACCCTTTGTTTGCACTACCTGGTCACACAGCGCCCTTCCCTTATGTTATAGCCACACTGCAGCAACTCTGTAAGGGCCCTGTAACCACGGGGACGATCACTTGGCCCTTCATCATCAGTTCCGCAGGGCAATCAAGGCGGACTAATTGGCGCCACGTAATGAAAAGCTAATGTCAGGTAACTGAGTGCGTGTGAACCATTAGCCAGGGCCTTTGATGCAGCCTGACTTACTCGTCCCTCTCGCTGCCGGGATCGTAGCACAGAGGGGGCTGAGGAGCAATTAGCAGCTGTGGATCCCCCGCGAGGGGCTCCGGAGTCATGAAGCAGAGGGGCCCTGATCCTGCCCTGCATCTATGGGGAGCCAGCGAGGTCGCAGCAGGCCCTCACCTGGGAGGAGATTTGCTTGGAGTGTCTTTGTGGGTCGCACAGAGCAAAGCGAGGGGGGCTGACTGCATGTTTCTTACCCACCTGACCTGCTTGTTCCTCTCGGTTGCTACAGGACAATGCCGCCCCCGGAGCTGTGGCTCTGGGCAGTCCCCGCTGCAGCACAACAGAGGTGACTCCATGGTGCAAGGTATGGGGGTGCACTGACCCATGCTTTGGGGAGTCCAGCTCAATGGGGTTCCCTTTGTATGGGGGTGTCAGGTCAGGGGGGAGGAAGATGGATGCCCCGACTACATGGACCCCACCCCAGACACGGTCCTCTGCATGGTTGGCTCCTGCTGCTGCTGTCTTAGGACTGCAGCTTGGCTCTCGCTCAGCAGCCTGGGATGGGACAAGGACGGCTGGGGAGAATTCCCTGGTCCTGCCAAGTCTGGTCAATCAGACTAGGGAGGGTGGGGAAGGTCTGACCCCAATGTCTGGCCTTCGTTTCATTCCAGGATTGTTCCCTTTCATCCCTTGGTCGACCATCACAAACAATAGCCATTCAACTGGACACACAAATGCTCTCCTGCCTTTGGCTCTGAATCATGGTTCACAGGGAAAGCAAAGCCAGTAACTGAAAAGCAAAATAAGACACTTCCTGGTTTCGGGGCAGTGTTTAACTAGCTAGTCCATACCTGCCTGATATGGACTGACGCTGTTAGCAGAGTAATGCCTCAGCATGCACCAAGCCTGACTCAGGCTTCATCTTCACTGCAGAGTTAACTCTGGTTAACCCAGGTCAGCCTAGCCCAGGGGTGAGCAGCCACACTCGAGTTACTGCGTCCTCACTGGGGCTGTGCTCGGCTGTGTCACTTGCAGTTCTGAGGGCACATCCCATAATTCTTAGCACAGCCACAAACTGGACCACTCTGATTCTTTTCCAGTGAAGAGTGGGAGAACTTGTCTGTCCTTCTGGGCACACGGGTGGAGTGGGGTGAGGGTGGTTGTGGGAAGTTGATCAGTGCTTGAGTGATTTAAACCTGCCTCCTCACCTGGACTTTAACCTGCGGTAAAGGAGCAAATGCACTTCACTGGCATCTTCAATAGGTTCCGCACCTGGGGTGAGGAGAACAGCAGGCACCCAGCTGAATTAGGAAGGGCTGGGGCATGTCAAACCACACTCGGCACCTCATTCATCTCCCCAACTCTCCCTGTGGAGACGGATCAGCTGGTGAAGAGGGCCAGCAACAAATGGAAATGCCTCCCACCAGTTACAGCTTCCTTTGGAGGTGTTATTCATGGGCCTTCTGATGCAGAAGAAGCCACCGTTCTTACAGAAACCGCGAGCTCAGTGTGCCCCAGGGATTGGCGCCCTCTCCCCCAGTGTCGGGACTGCCGAAATCCGAATGGTTTGTCAAAAAAATCTGGATTGCATATCTATAAAAAATCATGTCCTAGCTCAACCACAAGCTTTGCACACCCTTTGCACTGGTGTAAAGGACAATGGGAGACTCAGGGCAGCAGAGCCCACCCATGGCCAACTTCTGAGTGCTTATCCGAATGGGTCGCGTGATCCCGCCCTGCCTTGCACCCTGCGTCCTCATTGACGCGTGTGCAAAGTTCATAGAATCATCAATTCCAAGGCCGGAAGGGACCACTGTGATCAGCTCGCCTGCACTCCTGTCTGGTACAGGCCATACCACTCCCTGACTTCATTCCTGTTTGAACTAGAGCAGATCCTGTAAAAAAAACATCCTCTCTTGGTTTAAAAAGTGCCAGTGATGGGGAATCCGCTCCAGCCATCGGTAAGTTGTTCCACTGGTTGATTCCCCGCCCTTTTACATATGCACTCCTTATTTCCAGTCGGATTTCCTGGACAAAGCTCTTCCAGTGAGCGGAGTATTTGGACAGGGCAGCGTTTTTACAGACACTTTGCACAGAGAAGACACAAGGTGCAGCACATGGGAGAATCAGATCCAGGACCTCCAGAGCATCCCCCAGCATCTCTAGTTCGTTTGTAGGGGAGGCGTATTTGAGCCGGATCCCAGTTTGTTTTTGTTTTGATGGGAAATGTTGACGAAGACAAACAAACAGCTCATTTTGGGGGGAAATTTCCCGACGACGTTTCTGACGTTGCGTTGGAAAAACGGAAACTTTTCAGGCCCAGAAACCAACTTTCGGGTCCGGCTGGTATTTCTAGGAGGTGGCAAAGGCCCGGGCGGTTCATGCTCTCGGCTATATACGGCCGGCATGATAAGATCGGAGGTAGGAGAGGGATGTTGAAGAGCTCCAGCTGCGCTTCACCGGGAGTGAAAACAGAGGGGAGGACAATGCCATGCTCAGTGGTTTCCTAGCACCCTGGCCCACTAACCTACTTTGAGCATAATCATAGTTAAGAGCTTGGAGATGGCCATAGCTGCAGGGCTATTATGTTTATAAAAACAGAGAGGGAGAGAGAGGGCCACGCAAGCGAGGAAGCGAGGGGTTGTTTTGTTAAAGCCGATACGCTGATCTCCTGCCTGCAGCTTTTGCAATAGACTGCCAGGGAGAAATTTAACCGGGCAGCAGGACAGAACAGAAGCAATAACAACAGGCCAGCAAGGCCTTTATCCAGGAGCTGGGATGAGCATGGCATACTGCGAGAGCCAAGTGTCATAGTTGCAGGGTAACTGCACCTGTCTGTGGCCCACTCCAGGAATGCTCAGGTCTCTAGCCATCACCTGGATCTGACCAGGGGGTTTTGAAGTCACCCAGCTCCTTGCTGTACACTGTGACATCTCCAGCTAGTCCGTCTGCTTAACAGACCAGTGCCTGTGCCTTGGTTTCTCCCCACCGTCTCTGAGCAGTGTATTGCCAGCAATTACTCCTACCCAGCTCTTTCTAAGCAAGCACCTTTATTCTTAAGGTAAAAGCATTGCCAAGCGAATATAATCAACAGGTCTGAACACACACGCAACATACCATAATGACAGGTTTCAGAGTAGCAGCCATGTTAGTCTGTTTTCGCAAAAAGAAAGGGAGGACTTGTGGCACCTTAGAGACTAACAAATTTATTTGAGCATAAGCTTTCGTGAGCTACATGCATCCAATGAAGTGAGCTGTAGCTCACGAAAGCTCATGCTCAAATAAATTTGTTGGTCTCTAAGGTGCCACAAGTACTCCCTTTCTTTTTGCAACATACCAGGAGTCACCCATCAGGCTTAGGGGACTCTGGAGGGGCCAACATCTTTCCAACCCTCCTACAAGGGTTGGAGCCCCCTTGAACAGCAGGTCCTGCCCATTGGCTGGATCAAAACGAAAGCCCTGAGTCAGTTTAAACCCAGCCTTTTGGTATCAAAAGCCACGTCTTTGTCTGTTGGGCTCTGGAAAGCCCAGTTTGAAGCAGTCTGTGAAAGCCTCCCTGGGGGGCGGTCCATCTCTGGAGCTGTTTACAACCTGAGTAATTCCCCTTAATCACCCCCCCCACCCCCACTGCTTTTGGTTCCTGGAGGAGCTGCGGTAACCTCCCCTCCCCCGAACTGCATACATCCCTGGGTCACAGCGATACAGACACTTAATCCAACATGGTACCCAACGATCGTGCCTGGGGTTGCAATATCTTCCCACTAACAGTTGCAGCTGTGCAAAGGGGCCCCGTGGGGGATGCCGCCCTCTTCCTCAAACACACCCTAGGCAAGGCCAGACTGATCCTTCTCAGGAGCAGGCTGAGCTCAGGTGTTGTCACATACAGAGAACCAGGGATCTGATCCAGCTCCCAGCAAAGGGGTCAGCGGCTCTCTGTGGAGGCGGGTCTGAACCAAAACCACAGTTCCACATGTCTTTGGGGAAGTTTGGATCTGGACCCAGCTGAGAATTGTGCAGGCCGGGCTCATCTCTAGCTCTCAAGAATACATCGATCTTCAGGCCAGAAGGGACTGTTCTGATCACCTTCTAGACCAACCTCCTGCCTAGCACAGGCCAGAGAACCCCACCCAGTCATTCCTGAGTCCATTGTCCTGGATGCTCACTGGAGGGGAGCTGGCAGTGAACAGAGACGGGCTGAGCAAAACCGAGTGGGTGACCCAGAGTACGTGTGTGGATATAAAAAACGGTTCCAGTGTTTTGGGCCCTCGGCCAGGTGGTGACGAAGCCAGGCCAGGCAGACATTGACACGCTAGGTTTGACGGCACTGTTTTCACTGAGCTGGCCTTGTGGAAGAAATGAGTTTTGATGAGTGGGAGTTGGACGAAGAGAGGCTGGTGCCTCGTGCCCGGAGAGAGAGGCAAGGTACCCAGAGGGAGGCAGTGCTATAAAGGTGGGAGTGGCAGGAGGCGGAGGAGAAGCAGGTTCACTGGGGCAAGAGGGAGGCAAGAGTCCATCTGGGGATGAGCCTGGTCAGACCAGTTTGCCATGAGTGGCTGTGGACATTTTGCGTGAGGTGGAGGGGCCCGGGGTGGTTGCTGCTTGGGCTGAACCCTGATCCAGGGCTGGCCAGGGAGGCAGACACCATCCCAGCTCTGGGCTTTCCGAAAAGCGGTTGCAGTAAAAGGCTGGTGGAACAGAGCAGGAGGGAGACCCCCCGCCCCCCAGGAGCACTACGGGGAGCTCGGGCAAGGGAGTCCACGGAGGGAGCCGGGGACAAAACAAGACGGTGGAGCAGCTGCACCAGCCTGGACAGAGGCACCAGGTGGGTTCCTCGGCTGGGCCCAGGAAGGGCAGACGCTGCCAGGTTAAGACAAACAGCAGTGAAGAGACTAGGGGGCGGGGGGCCACGGGAGTTACCCAGACTTTTCTGAGCTGCAGGAACGGTTTGGGGGAGAGTATGGGGGCGCAGCTTCAGTACTGGGTGGGGGAGGACAAATTCAGCTTAAAGTCTGGAGCAAAGTTTCAGTTCAGGGCTGGGGCTGAGCTTGGCTCAGTTTGGGATTTGAAGAAGGCTCCTCCTGGGGGCTGGGTCAGGATTGGGGTTGGATCAGGGATAAGGTTTGGAAGCATCAATTCGGTCTGATGTTTGATTCGAGATTTGGGGTGACAGTTGGGCTTAGGTCCTGTTTTATACAAGTCCCTTCTTTTGCCCCCCCTCACCCCAGTATGCCCTGTTCACATATTATATCTTAGAGACATTATTGATGGTTTCTCTATTCTGCTTTGGTCCATCTCTTGCTCTTCGTTAAGAGACTCCTCTCGCAATTATCTCGCGCTGAAAGCTTTTTGCCTATTGATTTTCTGGGGGATGATGTGTTTTCGCCCCCAGCCGCAAATTGGTTTTGCAGCTTCACAGGTACAGCAGCTATTTCGGGGCCGTCCGCCCTCGGCAGTGCTAAGGTCGCGGCAGTAAATGTCATGGCCGTCCAGGGAAAGACGGGAGCTGTCGGCAGGGAGCCGGGATGTATCACCAAACTTCAGCCAATGGGAAGGGGCTGGACGAGGGATTTGGCGTAACTAGGCAGCTCTCACTCCAAAAACATCACCTCTCCTCCTGGTGACCCCTCTGCCCCACCTCCTGCATTCAGTTGGGGGGAGGGGGGCACGAACCCTAATCCTCATCCAGGAGCTGCACCTCAAGGGCAGTTCATGACACGTTAGCAGTACAGCAGAAGGGAAGGGCTGGTTCACCCCAGCCCCTGGCCTTCCCCTCACCAAACCATTTCCCAGCTGCCTCAGAGGGCCCGTGTGGCAGCTGTCGGGGGTAGCACAAGGACTGGATAGTCACCTGGATAAACCGCGCTGGAATGGTTTCTCCAGGGAGCTTGGTACAAACAAGCTCCCCCTTGCCCCCAGGAGTCGTGCTCGGAGCAAAGCCTGGCCAGCGTTTCTGTAACGGCGCTGACTGCGGTGTGCCCTGGTCCATACCTGCTGTTAAACCACGCCCAGCTGCGCCTGGTGCTGATGTCACCCACACACCTGCTGGGCGTGGGGTTCTGTCCCATCTAGTGGCACCGAGACCACTTAGAGAGAGAGAGAAAATGAGTCTGCTCCACAGCCTTAGCTCACAGCCAGCTGGCTTTTAGCTCATGTGGCAGAGGCTCACGCCCGAAACTCCAGAGGTCCCAGGTTCGATCCCACCCGCCGAGGACCAGGGTCTGGCGGCGTCACACTGACACCTGTTGTCAGTGACGGGTAAATTTGCTAGTGTAAACAGAGCTCTCAGGACCAACCTGAGAGACCACCTCTCCTTGCCACCATGAGCTCCCACGAAAGCAATGTTCCACTTGGACAAAGACACTGCTAACCAGTAGAGGGAGCCAGGTGAATGAGGGAGACAGAAGGTTTGTGGGAGCTGGAGCTGGACTACGGAACTCCTCCCCACAAGAAAAAAGAGACCACGGGCCTCCCCACATTCACAGCTAAACAAAACTCTCAGCTGTCTGGTGTAGTTTTCCCACAAGATCTTCATCCCTAACCCACTCACAGATGCACCATGCACCCACTCACGCACCGAAACAAACATAATAAAAATAAACCCTTTAAATTCATCATGTTATTGCTCCTTCCGGATGGGAAGGAAGAAAGAGATAGATGGTGATTGCTGTTTCTATTGTGAGAAGGTGAAGAGCTACTAAAGTAATGAGGGTTGGGGGGAGATAAGTAGATAGATGGGAGTGTATGGGTAAAGAGAAAGAAAGAAAGAGTTTTATTGATGATAGATAGATAGATTAGAGGGGGTGTATGAAGATGGATAGATAGATAGATAGATAGATAGATAGATATGTATGGGCATAGAAAGATGAGTTCTAAATACTATTTCTTTAAGTGTTTTCCCTCCACAGTATGTCAAAGGTGACTGATTACTGTCCTTCATTTGAATGGTGCTTTTCTTCCATATTCTGAAGGACCCTCTCCAGATATTTGTGCTTTCTATATTTCAAAAAGAACTGGAAAGAACAACACTAGGGGTTTTGTTTGTTTGTTTTTAAACTATATGCAGTGTTTGTTTCCCACCATATCCTCCCCTCTGCAAGTCAGCACTTCGCGGGGAGATGAGATTAATAATCATAATAGTTTTAGCCGTGAGGCTGAAGATCAATGAGCCCCCTAACAAAGTATAATTAAAACGTAATTACAGAGCCAAGTGCCCTGGAATATACTCAGAATAAAACTTAATTAGCTCTTTTCACCCATAGATTTCAAAGCACTGCACAAGCATAATTATCCTCATTTTACAGATGAGGAAATTGAGGCACGGAGCAGGAATGGAACTGAATTCCTCAAGGTCTCGCAGCAAGTCAGTGACCGAGCCAGTACTGGAACCCAGGAGTCCTGACTCACCAACAGCTGCTGGGATGAAAACCCACCTCCTGCCCCACCAAAACACAATACAAACACCAACATGCATCAGAATTAATTACTAGTTAATTACTGCGCCAGAGCCAACAGGTGGCGCTCACATATTGGGTTTTTGTTGGTCACACAAATAATGGATCTGGGTTACTTAAAAATGTTTCTTCACTTTTCAATGGAGAATCTAAAAACCAAATGAACTAAGATATTTGGAATGTGGAAATCTTTCCTTGGCAATTCTAGGTCCAATTTTGGGCCCCCGATCTTTGACTGTGTTTCTTGTAATGCTTCTTTGTAACGTAGTCACACATGCAGGGTCAGATTACCAAAACATCTCAGGGAGACAAGTCAGGGGAGGCAATCTCTTTTAGTGGACCAGCTTCTGTTGGTGAGAGAGACAAGCTTTCGAGCTTAAGGCGTGAAGAAGAACTCTGCGTGCTGTACTCTTCTGAACATTTTATGCTTATTTAGTGCCTCAGTGGGAGCTGAAAATCTAGCACTGATCTCAAGAAGGCTTTGCAAACATTAATGAATTACACCCCACAATAACCCCTAAGACACAGGGAGGGAGTAATATCATGGCTATTTTACAGAGGCACAGAGCGAGGAATAGAACCCAGGAGTCCTCACTCATAAGCTCCTGTCCTAACCATTAGACAATACTTCTTCAAAGCAAACTCCACCACTCACCCCCTTTTGTACACCTAGCGAGGAGCTATGGCCCTGCGCTAGGCCCCACGCCAGCTGAGTTCGATTGCTACCTCTGCTTTGGCCAAGGCTCTTTACTCTCCCACCATTGCCTGTCTTGTCTCTTTAGACTGTAAACTTTCCAGGGCAGGGACTGTCTCTCGCCATGCGTTTGTGCAGCAGCCGGCACCACGTGGCTCTGATTTTGATTAGGGCTTCTGTGCACAGCTGTAATGTTAATAAAAAGTCCAATGACTGTTATCAGCCCTCTCCAACAGCTGCTTTCCAGGGAAATTCTAGCTACACATGCTTATTCTGTGCTTTAACAGCCACCCACCTACAGCCCCGGATAAAGATTTTTATTTGTATGTATCCAGTCCTGTAAGCAACTGTCCCAGGGGAAGGCCCGTGCTGCTGGGTTTGCTGTTCCCAGCACGCCTCTGCACCTGTCTGGGAACCAGGACTCGCACGCTCAGATGGAGCGCAGCGAAATGAACTCTCCAAGGAGGAGCTGATGCCCAGGGGCCAGATTTCCCAGAGTTCACCCGCAAGCAGGGCCGGTTTCTCAAAAGGCTCTGATTTTCAAAAGCGCACCGCACCTCCCAGTGTGACACTTGCAGTTGGATTTTCAAGAGCTGAGCATTGGAAGTTCTTCAGGGCGGGGCCCCTCCGCTCTGCTGGGTTTGTATAGCGCCTGTCTCTAGGCACTGCTGTAATAGACGTGTGATTAATAATAATGGGGGCTGAGCACTTTGGAAAATCTACTCCTAGTTGTGGAGGTTGAGCCATTCTGACAATTCCATCCTTAACTGTTAAGTGCCTGGCACTTTCTAGGCTGCCACCCATAGGTACGCCATATTTTACATCCACCTTCTCTTCATGAACAAACTGGGTTTGTCCCCCCACCCCCTTTTTTCCCCCCCTTCATTATGATGGATAGCAAGGAAGCCTGAAAGGTGGGAAGGGGCTGTTTTTTTTTCTTTCCTGCCTGGCTTATAACTTCAGGTCTTGACCAGTCTGTCTTGGAAGACTCTAGAGATAACTGGAGAACTTGTTCACAAACCTTGGGTCTTATTCCTCTGAAAGCACTTGTAGGGAAACATACAAGAACAGCAGGATTCCCCTCACTGGGTTGAACCATTGGTTCTCCTAGCCCCATTTCCCGAAGTGATTGGACCTGGTGCTTCAAATGCAGCCCGCACCCCACATACGTAGGGCCCTACCAACTTCACGGCTTTGAAAAACATGTCACGGATTGTGAAATCTGGTCTCCCCCCCATGAAATCTGATCTTTTGTGTGCTTTTACCCTATACGCTACAGATATCATGGGGGAGACCAGGGTTTCTCCAATTGGGGGTCCTGACCCAAGAGGGAGTTGCAGGGGGTCCCAAGGTTATTTTAGGGGGGTGGCGGTATTGCCACCCTTACTTCTGCGCGGCCTTCTGAGCTGGACAGCCAGAGAGCAGGGGCTGTTGGCCAGCTGCCCAGCTCTGAAGGCAGGGCCCCGCCAGCAGCAGCCCAGAAGTAAGGGTAGCACCACCGCCACGCACAATAACCTTGCAACGCCCCCACAACTCCGCTTTGGGTCAGGAGCCCTACAAGAACAACACCCTGACATTTCAGATTTAAATAGCTGAAATCATGAAATTTACGATTTACAAAAGCCTATGACCCTGAAATTGACCAAAATAGACCCTGAATTTGGTAGGGCCCTATGCATATGTGAAGCACCTGGTCACTCATACCGGGCTGTAGGAGCCCCGAAGGGCCACAAATCCCACCTTGATGGGGACGGTTCCACCCTCCCAGAAGAAAGGCAGAAGCCCTGTATGGTCCCAATCCTGCACCCCTCGCTCCTGTCAATAATCCTGACTCACCAAAGCCAATAGGAGTGCTAATACGAGTAAGGGGCTATGCATGTGGATAAGGACGCAAGATCAGAGACAGTGGGAACAGGAAATGACCAAGCTAAGGGGCTCGGATCTCCTCTCTGATTGCCCTCAGCACCTCATAACATCCCTCCCACTCCGACACCTTCTCAGCCTTGTCTCACTCCCTTCCCTTGTGCTGGATGTTCTGCAGATCCCAAGGGGAAGCAGATCCCTTCTGGGAAGTGCTGCGCTCCTGCCTCATTATTTTACCTCGTAAATGAGACACATTCAAAAGAAGCAATTTAGCCCCTTCCCTGCTCCCTGTAGCATTTGCTGCAGCAGGCCGAGCCTTTCCCATTAATTTGCTAGAACCAGCCCCCCAGACTGGAATCCAGCCAGCCCCAGGGATTCCCCACAATCAGGCCCTTCCAAGCACCAGGCAGCTCTCCAGCTCCAGCGCGCACCAGCCTCAGCTCGCCAGCCAGGTCTAAGAGTGCCTCTCCGGTGCTCAATCGCACACCTGGCAGGGAGGGAGCGGCTTATGTAACTCACTTTCCTTCGCCACAATCTGTCCCCTTTAGGTGCAGTGCAGAGGAAAACAGCTAAGCCACAGCCTCTGTTGTCACAACACGGTGTTGACTGCCAGTTGCAATTGCCTCGGTCACGGGTGAGCCGAGGACATCCTGGAAAGGGGGCCGGGCCAGCCAGGCACTGGCTATGTGTCACCTACGTACCAAGCAACATTTAAGGGAATGACATTCAGAGAAACTTTTCCAGGGCTTAGAGCAAATGTCTCATCTCCGTCCCATGTCTTAACCTCACCCACAAGCCTGTCCCCCTTTCCCTTCCCAGCAAGCCCCTGGCCAGGCCTGTATTTTAAGCCCGGACTGGTTCCGGGTGATGCCAGCTCTGGATGGGGATTTCCAAGGGAGCTGGACCAGGGCATCGCATGCTCCTTAGGGCAGGGACCGCATACAGGTGGTATCCTGCATTGTCAGCACCTTGGGAAGGAATGGCACCATCTGGGACTCGCTTGCTCCACAGACCTTCCAGTGATGCCGGGATTGTTCCTCGTGGGGACCTCTATGGCAGCAGAGATCCCCATGGGGAAAAGGTGGCTCCCAAGGGAGACCATTGGTCTGTGCTCCCAGATGGGCCTCAGAGAGAAAATAACCCTTGCCCCTTTTTCGAGGGGTGCAGCCATTCCCCCCCCTCGTGGGAACACATGCAGTAACTGTCGCCAGGCCAGGGGCTGTTCCAACACCCCGCCAGTTTGGGCAAGCATCGTAGTGCCAGCCTATGCCAGTGCTTAGCATGCTCCGGAGGGATGGCTCTGAGTGCTGCTCTTCTTAGCAGTTGGGTGCTTCTCTGTTGGGAAAGTGAAAAATAAAGCATGGGTGGGGGGGATCCCCGGTCTTTACCTTTCTGCAAAAAAGCCCTGACATGGAAATGTTATTTTTCTCCATTACAGATGGGGAAACCGAGGCACAGAGCAGGGCCATGACTCACCCATGGCAGAGCTGGGAATAGGACTGTGGGATCCTGATTCCCCCGCCCCAATTTCCTGTCTTGGGAAAATGCCCTCCAAGATTGCTCCCCAGGACTTTGGGGTAGTAAAGTGGGGTAAAACCCATCTACTCACAGGACTGCGGGCTGGGAACTTGTTGCTTGATTTAGTTGCCTCACAGCAAGAGCCTGGTGGGTGTGGGAACTCCCAGGAACTACACAGGAAGTAAGCGGGGAGAGGCTGAGGACCATGGCTCCATCCCATAATACTCTGGGTAACCCAGTTAACCCTCTCATGCCCACGTTGCTATATTTGGAGAACGTGAAGCAGTCAACCCTTTCTTCCCCCACAGAACCTAGCTGGGGTTTTACCCAGAGCCCATTGCATGCTGGGCTGGGACTCGAGTTTCCCTCGTGCTGCGTGGCTGCCTACCCAGCACTGGTGGGACCCCCCCACGCTGGCCCCGGCTGCAGTGACTGGCTCTAGCGCCTTGACAGTGGTGTTCAGGGGGGTCCCTCCCCTGCATTCCCACAAATGCGGCCTGGGGCAGGGGGGGCCAGGAGGGAGGAGTGGAAAGTAGCCCTACGTGGTGGTGGTTTGTCCCCCATCGGATGAGGGTGCTGTGGTCCAGAGGAGATGGCATGAGCCTAGGAACCAGGAAAGCTGGGGTGTAGGCCCAGCTCTGCTACTGACCTACCGGACGAGCGGGAGAAAGACTCTGTGACTGTGTTTTCCCCTCTCCTGTGGAGGAAGGATGGTCTAGCGGGGAGATACAGGCCCGTTGAGAGAAATTTGGGGCCCCGGTCCATCATCTTTGCTGGGGCCCCTCCCCGTCCCACCTCACTCCCAGTATACGGCCTTTGCAGACATTTCGGGGCCCCATGAGCTCAGGGCCCCACTACAACCCTCCCCCTTTTCTCCCTCTCGTCAGCCCTGGTGAGGGCACTGGGACCTGGGAGACCAACATTCAATTCCCTGCTCAGCCGCAGATGCCCTGTGTGACCTTGGCCGTGCCCTTTAGGCCCACGATCTTCAAGCTCTTTAGGGGTCACAATGCTCAGTGTTGCAACATCTCACTGACTTGGAAGCCTAAAGGGGTCGGGCACTTAGGAGTCTAAGCTGCATTGATGGCTAAGGCGAAGATTTAGTCATGGGTAATTTTAGTAAAAGTCATGGACAGGTCACGGGCAATCGACAAAAATTCAAAGCCCTGTGACCTGTCCATGACTTGTACTATATACCCCTGACTAAAGCTTGGGTGTTCTGGGGGGCTCCGGGAGCGCAGCTGCTGCTCTGGAGTGGGGGCTCTGGGGCACCCGCTGGTGGGGCTCTGGGGTACACACTGGAACTGGGGGGGGCCTCCGCGGCACCCACTGGTGCTCCAGGGCGCCCACTAGTGCTCCATGGGAGGTCCAGGCACCTGCTGGTGCTCCATGAGGGGGCAGCCCAGGACTGCCGCTGCTGAAGGGGGGCACTGCTGGCCGCTGCTGCTGGGGAGGGGGTCAGCCCGAGACCACCGCTGTTGCAGGGGGGCCCTTTTGGCTGGCCCCGGGGCCGCCTCAGCTGCTCCAGCACTTCTGAGGTCAGTCACACCTGCCGCTGCAGAAGTCACGGAGGTCCTGGAAACTCATGGAATCCGTGACCTCCATGACCGACTCACAGCCTTATTGATGGTCGATGGGATTTATTCTTCTCAGGGCCGAAATCCCTTTTGAAAATGAGATTTAGGCCCCAACCCAGTTTGGCCTTGAGAAGCTGGATGCAGTGACACCCACACAACTGTCAAAGTCTGGGCCTTTGCCTCTCTGGGCCCCAGGTCCCCACCCGACAGCACGGACCGGCTCATGGGGTATGGTGAGGCACTCGGGCACTATGGTAACGGGGACCATATCAGCATAGGCACTGACTTCCCTGCTTTCCCCTGGGTGTTCGACCCCCCCTCTGCCCCCGGCCCCGGCCCCCTCCACCCCTTCCATGTGGCCCCGCCCCTGCCCTACCTCTTCCCGCCCCTACCCTGCTCCCATTCCAACCCCTTCGCCAAAGTCCCGGCCCCGGCCCCGCCTCCTCCCCTGAGCCCACCATGTCCCTGCTCCTCCCCCTTCCTCCCAGCACACCGCCAAACAGCTGTTTGGTGGTGGCTGGGGGGAAACGCTGGGAGGGAGGGGGAGGAGCAGGGACGTGGCGCACTCGGGAGGGGGAGGAGGAGGAGGAGCTGGTGGGGCGGGAGGTGAGGGGAGCTTGGCTGCCAGTGGGTGCAGAGCACCCACTAATTTTTCCCCGTGACTGCTCCAGCCCTGACGATGCCTATGCATATCAGTACCTCACATGGATGTCTATTTAGATTATAAATTCTCAGGGCAGGGATGGTCCCTTAGGGCGTTTCTACACAGCACACTAAGCCCAGGCTGCCTGCCCAAGCCCCTCTTCCCTCCACACACAAAGCAGTCTGTCTCGGATTCTAATACTTTGCTAGGGAGGTGGATCAGAGCTTGAGTCCCACGGGGAATTGGGTCCAAGCCCTGTAAGTATGCATTGTGGATGTAAACCCAAGTCAAGCTGCAACCCAAGTCAAGCTGCAGGAGGTCATGGCTGGGAGATGCGGGTCCAGCAATTGTAAACCCAAGTTTATATTGCAACGTGGATGCTCAAGAGTGGGCGTGGAAACACTGAGTCCATAAGCCTGGGTCCCAAGACCTGGGTTTACAATGCAGTGTAGACATAGCTTTTGTGACATAGCCCTCGTCCAGTGAGACCTCTAGTGACAACTGCAGCACTCCCAGCCTCAAGAGAGCAAAAATCACGAGTCAGACCCCAAAAAATCATGAGATTAAAAATAAAAAGGTTTGCTTAGTAAACGGTTTTAATTTTATTTTATTAAATGATCTCATTGAACAATTTCCTTTTGATAATGTCCAAATATTAAAATATAATAGAAAACATGAAAGAGAAAACAGATATACCACAGATATAATATAGCCTATAATATTAAACATAATATAACATAATTGATATAATATGAAAAGTTTTTAAAAGTTTTACCAAATTTAAAAGGCCAAATAAAATGATAAAATTCAGAAGAAAATGAAATAAGAAGCTTTTGATTTTGAATTGTTCCCACATTTTTCTGCTGAAAATGTCACTGAAATTGCCATTTTCCCACACAGCAGTTCAACACAACTCCCTTTTCCACAGAAAACCTGTTCTGCTGACAATTTTCTGAGCATCTCTAATCAATCATAATGAGACTTCTTTGTGGATCATTCTCGTGTGAAATCAGGGGGAGAGGGGTAGATAAATGGGGGGGGCGGGGGAGAACCCCAGTATGTTGGCAATGTCTGATATGTATTTCTGTCGTCACATCTGTGGAGACAAAAGACACCCTAGCCCTTTCTGAGAGGAGCTAGCTGAAGCTTTCAGACGTCACCAGCCACCTTTAAAAACAGACTCATTAATAAAGCACTACTTCCGACAGGATGCGAGTGTCCCTATGGTGAGTATCACACAGCTGCCGTGTCTCCTAATTAGTTTGATCTAGCTGCAGCATAGGGCACATGGGCAGCCCAGCTCCTCTGTAGCACCATCCATACCTGAAGCCCAACACGGCTGAGGCTGAGCTGAATGGAAGGAGCAGGGGCGTGGTGATGGGTTTCCTTAGGTTGCATCAGTTAGATGGGCTACTTAAAGGCAAAAAGAAAAGGAGGACTTGTGGCACCTTAGAGACTAACCAATTTATTTGAGCATAAGCTTTCGTGAGCTACAGCTCACTTCATCGGATGCATATTGTGGAAAGTTTAGAAGATCTTATTATATACACACAAAGCATGAAACAATACCTCCTCCCACCCCACTCTCCTGCTGGTAATAGCTTATCTAAAGTGATCACTCTCCTTACAATGTGTATGATAATCAAGTTGGGCCATTTCCAGCACAAATCCAGGTTTTCTCACTCCCCCCCCCCCCCCACACAAACTCACTTAAAGGCAGTGTAGCTCACTTTCCTAGAGTGCTTGCTTGGTAAATAAAGGTCTGGGGGTTTGATTCCCTGCAGGGCTTAATACAGAGTTCAAACACATCCATTTTTACTTGAATTGCAAATCCTGGAGGTTGGGCTGTCCGTTTGTTCTGTGTTTGTACAGCGCCTAGCAGCCCGGGCACTCGAGCCATGCCTGGAGCTCCTGTGTGCTACAGCAATACAATAACATATCACGACCCCCAGGTCCTGGCGCATGGTAGGCTTTTGTCAAGGGAGGCTCTGTCCAGGAGCTCATTCAGGTGTCCAGCTTCCTGCTTGAAGTTCACCAGCTTCAATTCCCTGCTGTGCCACAGACTCCCTGTGTGACTGTGGCCAAGTCTCTTAGTCTCTCTGGGTCTCAGTTGCCCACCTGTAAAATGGGGCTAATAGACTGCCCTACCTCACAGGGGGCTTGGGAGGAAGAATCCACTAAAGATTATCAAATGCAGTGATGCTATGGGGAGGGGCCCACATAATTACCCTAGACAGAAGGCTGTGTATGGGGCTGGATAGATAGAAGGTGGGTATAGGGTGAGATAGCTAGAACCTGTTCAAGGCCTAAGCCCCACTGAAACCTCTAGGTGCTTCTGCAGGTGTTTATTAAGGCAGGAACCTTAGATGCATGGCACTGGGCTGTGCAGTGTCAGAGGGTTCCTATGCCTCCTTGAGCTCCCAGGCATGTAGGGAGAAGATCAAGCTTAGCTGGGGAAAGAGGTCTGGGAGGAAGGATCCATTAGGGGTAGGATGGGGCTGTGAAAAGGAAATGAAGGGGTTAAGGGGAGCCCCGGCAGACTCTGAGAGTTGGAGAAAGTGCCTGGAGAGTGGGGTGTGGAACATTTTCAGGTTCATTTGGTCACTAGCTGAAAGATGAACTAATTAAGAGGCTGGTTACAGGGCTGGCAGCCGGGAAGTACATGGGTTTTGTTCTGCCACTGACTCACCGTGTGGCCTTGAGCAAATCATTTCCTCTCTCTGTGCTTCAGATCGGGGAATTATTTCCTTTGCAGAGGATTAGCTAACTGCTTTAAAGGTGAAGAACACTACAGCGACTGCATATGAGGATCTGAAGCACCCGGACCTTGGGGCCAACACCTCGATTCTGGAAAAGTTCAGATGGCCTCCCTCCAGTGTCATAGCAGCAAACAATGATTGATCCTCACAGCCCCTTGTAAAGCAGGAAATTAATATTATTCCCCTTATACAGAGGCACAGAGAGAGTATGGGCTAGATTTTCAAAGGAATTTAGCTCTCAGAGTCAGGACTGGACTATCTATCTATCTATGATATTTAGGCCCAGCTCCTCAAAGGTATTAATGGAAGCTAGTTACCTACTTAAGGGCTAACTACTAGGTACCTCTCTAAGGGCTTGTCTCCACGGGGTGTTTAGTCCGAACTAAATTCAGTTAGCAGTGTGGAGCATTGTTGGGTGCATGCTGGCCGACAGCGATTTGAAAATGGCACTAGCCTGCCCAGAAAGAGAGGAAACGTGAGATTTTTTTAAATTTGACCCCAAGTCCCAAAATTCCACTGGCTTCCACCTAGCTTCTGCTATGCAGCCCACAATGCACAGCAAGAAAAATCCCAGCATGCATGCTGCTCAGCAGAGAAGCAGTGGATTATGGGACACCGTCCCAGAATGCCACACGCTTAGTACATAGCAACCCCCTGCCATGCGTACTCAGTGATGCAAATTGAAAGAGCCCACACAGCCATCCCATGTGCACGCTATTCATATGGCTTATGTATAGCGCACCAAATAGCATATGTCAACTCAGTGTGAGCAACCCACATCCTCACCCCCCTACTCCCTGGCCTTGGGGTAGACCAGGCCTAAGGTTCTGGAGAGCTCAGCTCCTATTTAGACATCTAACTAAGGTCCAGATTTTTAAGAGTGTGCACACAGTGTGTTAAAAATCTGGCTGCTCATTTCAGTCCCTAAATGGGAGCGAAGCTCTTTTGAAATCTGGCTCCTAATGATTTACCCAACCTTACACACCAGGCTGAGCTGGGATTTAAATCCAGATTGCCTGTGTCTGATCACAAGAGCACCCTGGCACCCCCCACTCCTACAGCTCCTCTCTCTCTCTCTCTCTCTCTCTCTCTCTCTCTCTCTCGTTAAACTCTTCCTCTGTCCCCCTCTGCTTCCAGCCTCCAGTGAGGGGCGTGGAGGGTGTTTTCTAGGTTCCGTTTAAGAAAGCAAAACTCAATCCAATCCATGCCTCGTGTCTGGGGAAATATCTTCATGGGGGTCCCACCATCTCACTGGCCTTGAACTCCCAGAGCTGCAGACACTCGGTGGCTCTCGGCGTTGTTATATCTTCCTTTGGCCCAGATGCCGAATGGTTCAGCTGAATCTCCAGTGTAATAATTAAGAGAGAAACAGGAGAGAGAAAAGGGGTCGGATTTCTTATTTATCCTGGATCCCCTGGAGACAGATAAAAAGGAGAGAAGGCGCTGGGAGGGAGGGGCCTTTCCCCCCACACTTGTTTTTGCTGAATCAAACATTTTCCCTGTTGCTTAGAAGGGTTTTTTCTAACCTTTTTCTAACTGGCTCTGCAAGTTAATGAGGTTTACTGTAAAAGTCTCTGTGCCTCTGTCTTGGCCTTGAGCTAATTTCTAGACACCTTCAAAAGAGTTTGGTTCTCGTGTTGCCTTTTTTCTTTCCCCTTCTTCTTTCTGAACTTCCAAGCTACCATCACACGTGTGCAAGCTTCAGGTGATTTGCTTTTCACTCAATTTCTCTCTCTCTCTCATTTCCCCTCCCTAGCCCCTCCACCCCCCCAGACCTACGTACCCAAGATCAGGTGGGAACGAAGGCTCCCAGCATCGTTCGTGAAAATCTTTAACAGGAGGAATTTCAGAGGTGGAATTGTGCTTACAGCAGTGTAGTTCCTTTGGCATCAATGGGACTTTTGGCATTGAGTTCCGTGGAGCCAGGACTTCACCCACAGTGACCGATTCCAGAGGGAGGGTGGGCGCAGGTGGCTTGATGACGACCCTGGGCCGCTGCAGGGGCCAGCCTGGCCCCCAGCATAACTTAGAGCAGCCTTGGGGGTGGTCTAAGTTAGAGCAGCCTCTCTAGTGCTACCAGCCAGACTGGCCGGGTAGCGTGCACCACAGCTACACTCCTTGTCCTCCGGCTGTGAACAGCAAGTCAATGCAACACCCACCCCTAGGGAATGTTCCCCCAGCAGGCTGCTTATGGTGCCGGTGCCAAAGGAACAGATAGGGGCTGGACCAGAGATCAAGATCCCTGCCATAGAGCTGGGCAAGCATTCTCAACTCCTGTTTTACCTGGGGAGGGAAACTGAGGCACAGAGCGGGGATGGGGCTTACCCATGATACATCAGTGGCAGAGCTGGGCCTAGAAGCCAGTAGGCCTGGCACTCAGCCCTATGCTGAATCTTCCAGGTCACGGCTGTCCCTGAACAGAGTAGCAGAGACTCCCGACTTGTTTGGGGCGGGAATCTTTGCAGCTTCTAGTCCTATCCTCTTCATTTTCACCCTGAACTGAGGCTGAATGGGGTCCCGAGCAGCGATCTGCAGGGAGCTCTTTCCCTTCCTGTGCCAGCAGGCCTGGAGCAGCTAGCAGAGAAGGGTGACTAGTCTGGGGAGAGGTAGCCAGGAAGCCCTGCCCACTCTTATGACTGCACGGGTCTGGGGAAGCGAATTCTGGAGCTCTCCACCTGAGAGTGGTTGATTGTTCTTTGTAGCTCTCAGTTCCTGCCTCCATTGCCCCGCTCCCCTTCCTGCTGCCTGCTATGCTCTCATTTCCCTGCCCCCCAACCCAGATCCTATCCCAGTCCCCCAAAGACAAACTGTAAACTGCAATCGTGGGAGGGAACGAAACAGGGGCATTTGCATCCGTCCGACTCAAGGCTCCTTTGTGTTGCAGCACCCCACAAGAAAACCAAGTGTAAGAGGGCAGAGACCGGTGTAGGATACTCATGGCATACGGGACAAGCATGTACCACCCACCGAGTCAGAAGAAAAACTGATCCCTTGGGTGGCAAGGAGAGGAGGGGATCTGGGCATTGAGGATGGCAGTCACTTGCCTCATCTCTCCTGGCAAAAGCTACATGTTCCCCTCCCTGGGACTGAGCACGGAGCAGAGATTAATTCCCCCTACCACCGCTGCAAGGGAGGAAGTGGGGCCTAGTAGATCTGGTCAGAAAACAGAATTCTCATCCTCCAGGAAATTCCAAGCTTTGGAAATTTCATTTCATCCCAAATCAGGACTGTGGGGTATAGTAGCATAGGCTCCGACTCTGTGGGTGCTCCGGGTCTGGAGCGCCCACAGGGAAAAATTAGTGGATGCTCTGCACCCACCAGCAGCCAAGCTCCCTCCCACCCCATGCTCCACCTCCTCCTCCTTCCCTGAGCGCGCCGCATCCCCGGTCCTTCGCCTACCTCCCAGCTCTTGCTGCCGCAAAACAGCTGTTTCGTCGCGTAACAAGGGGCTCTGGGAGGGAGGGGGGAGGAGTGGGAATGTGGCACGCTCAGGGGTGGAGTTGCGGCGGGGCTGGGGCAGAAGGGGGTCGAGCACCCACTGGCTCCAGCAGAAGTCGGCACCTATGTATAGGCTTAGGGTAATATCTCTGTTTAGGATACGTCTACACAGCAAAGAAAAACCCAAGGCTGGCCCAGGTTCTGTAGACTTACCCTTAGATAGTTTGGATGCCCTCTAATAGCCTGTGATAAATGAAGGGGGTGGGGGTAGCTCCCTGTTGTGGACACCCAGCCAGCCAGTTAGCTATAAAATCCCTCTTAGTAGCTGTTCTCTACTTGCTTTACCTATAAAGGGTTAAAAAGTCTCACGGCTATGCATAGGTAAAAGCAAGGGAGTGGGCACCTGACCAAAAGAGCCAATGGGAAGGCTAGAACTTTTCAAAATTGAAAAAAACCTTCCCCTTTGTCCGACTGTGGTTGTTCTCTTGGGGAGAGGGGGACAGAGCAGTGGTGCTGTAAGACGCTTTGGGCCAGGTATGAAAAATTGGAGTTCTGTGTCTTAAGAGGTTTGTGCACATGGTATTTTTAATTAGCTGGTGGCAACAGCCGATTTCTTTTTTTTCTTTCTCAGCGCTTCCCCGGGGAGGGGTGGAGGGAAGGGGGTGAAAGGGCTTGAGGGTACCCCACAGGAAGGAATTCCCAAGTGCCCCTTCCTGGTCTCTCAAAGGGGTTCTGCACTTGGGTGGTGGCAGCATCTACCCATCCAAGGTCAGAGTGAAGCTGTAACCTTGGGAGTTTAATACAAGCAGTATTAATTTTTAGAGTCCTTGCGGGCCTCCACCTTCTGCACTTGAAGTGCCAGAGTGGGGAATCAGTCTTGACATAGCCTCCCTTCTCTATTGCAGAAGCCAACAGAACATGACAGACCAGCAGGGTACGTATCTCGCTAGTACATTTATATATTGTTAGTAAGTTCGGATACTGGGAACCTAGCTGTGTCTGTGAGGTGTCGGCATATTCTGCTCTAGTTCAATTGGGAATGATTTTGGGAAAGTCCTTTGGCCGGTGTTGTGCACAGGCATGTCAAAATTTGATTTTTTAAAAATAATTTTGATGGAGAACATCAATGGTTATTTGTGAGCATTTTAAAATATGTTTGTCGATTTACATTTTCACAGTTGCAGGAAATTATGGTCAGACAATAATTATTTAATGGTACCTGATGTTGCGCGTCAAACAGCGAAAGGTGCATGACCGTTAACACGTACATTGTCAATGTCACATGTCAAAATACGCAAAGTCAATAGCCTTAAATCAAACTCTCAGAAGTTCTCCAACAGCATTTTTCTCACTTTGCCTATCCATAAATTTCGATTATTATTGATGAACTTACATTTTGGTCAGTGTGTGTGTGTACAGTGAACTTGACATTTACTGATGGTTACCAATAAAAATCGAACCCTTCCAAGCTTAGTTTCAACTTTTCGTGAAAAGTTTCGATTTTGTCAAATTGGTATTTTCTGATGGAAAAAACGTTCCATCGGCAAATTTTAGACCAACTCTAGGGCCTAGCAAATCGCTCGTCCAGCTTCTGGGTCTCTGGAGGTTCACCCCTCGTCAGTTCATTTCCAGGATGTGCTGCAAAAGAGGCAGGCTGCCAGGATGAAAGATGAAATATCAGCCCTAACCCTAAACCAGCTCCTTGTCTGGCATTTGATGTTATTTGAGAGAGGCCGGTGTTAATACTATAGCACCAAGAGGCCTCATTGTGCTGGGCACTGTTCAAGCTTACAGGAGACCAAAGAGCGGTAATCCAGATCTAAGACCTACACTTTGTGCTTGGCCCATCTCTCCGATGAGGTCAACCCAACCCCAGCACTCTCCATTCTTTGGTTCTAGATCCACACGTTGCTCCTGGGGCCCCTCTCAGATTGCTCTGATGTGCTCATGTGTTCATCTCCTGTGTCTTTTGCCCTTGGTGGCACATCTATACCAGACACTCAGCCAGAATCTGACCCCAGGCAGGTTCCAAACTCCAGGCTAGCATTTCTCTGCATCCGTTGGCAGCAAAGAGGGTTTGTGCACAGAGACAGGGCTGCATGCAGACAGGCACCCTACTCCAGAAAAATTGCCATGCACCCTGGCCAAAGACCCCCTGCTATGCCCATCTCCGATTACGGCATAACGGGAATGCGTCTTACTGGGTTATGTTTAATGGCCGCTTTTATTTTTTTAGCCTGCTAACACATTAGGTCAAATTTAGCCTGGTATAAATCTCTATCACCTCTTAGCATTGCCCTGGGCTGAACTTGGCTCGTCGCATTCGACAGCCACCTACTTTGGACCATTTCATGCAATAATGGCAAATTCCTTCTTGATTTGGAAAATTGTCCATCACCCAGCGACCCCTAGCTAGATCTTGTCGAGAGGAAGCTCTTTGCGGGCAATTAATTAGTTTCCATTACAGCTATGAACATTCATGAGGCAAAAAGGATGACACAGCCCCAAAGAATAGAGATGTGTCTTTTTAAGGGTCGAAATAACTCAGTTCTTAATAGATGTTTCCCCACTGCACTATTATCCAGTGACTCAGACCTTCCATACAAGGTATCTGTGATGAAGAATATTCTTTGAGATGAAGAGCTCAGTTGTGTCATGGGGATTGATGGGGGCCATTCAGAGAACCCAGATGCAAGTGCTCCAATTTCTACACCCTTTTGTTCTTGTAAAGGCCACCAGTGGTTGCCCCGGGGATCTAGATTCGAATCCAGATCCAAGGTGAATCCCTGGCTACATCACTGGGAGCAGCAGCTGGAGAAAAGACCCAGTAGATCTAGTCCCTTCCCTGCACACTCAGGACAGTAGCTTTGATGGAGGGCTGTAATACTTGGGTCTAATGCTGGCTGTTGGGGCTGGTGTGCAGGTGCTGGGTGGGGCTTAGTGGCCTCTGATCTACAGGTGGTCAGACTAGATGATCTGGTGGGCCCTTGTGGCTGTAAATTCTGTGGTTCACACTTCAAGCACTACACTTGATCTACCCAAAGGTCAGCTCCCGGAACAACCACCGGTGGCCTGTTGACATCCCCAAAGGCCGGCTACACCAGGATACCCGGCCCCAAAGTTGGAGAGAGCCTCTGATTCGATGATCGCTGGGCCGCAAGGATGCGTCTTGGGCAACGTGGGGGAAGCAGCCCCCCCCACGCTCTATCTGATGCGTCCTCCTGCCTGAGAGGACCGATCAGGGGGCTCGGAGCAAAGTTAGCTGATGGCATCTTTAGAGCTACCAAGCCTCTTCCTGCTCATGTGGGGGTGTCTGCGTGCTGGTGGGTCCATGTCCCACTTAGGATGTGTCTACACTGCAAGCAGGGGTGTGGTTGCGGCATACCTGAGCCAGCTTTGATCTAGCTAGCTCCAATCAGAGTAGCGAAGCTGTGGAGGGCAATAGAGGCTGTACAGCTCCGCCTGGGACCCCGGATACGTCCTCGTGCGGCTAGCCCGACTTCACTGCTAGGGCAGAGCTAGCCCCGGTGCCTCTTCACAAGCTGAAATTGCGGCTCTGATTGCCGTGTAGCCGCACTCCAAGGCTCAGGTTCTCCCCGGTACCCCCAGTCCTCGGGCAACAAGGGCTTCTCCTAAGCTTATGGGCTCCCCTTGGGAAGCCTGAGAAGACCGCACATGCCATTGCATGATGTTCTCTCTGCTCCCAGGCGCCCGCCGAATGCTGCTTTGAAACAGCTAGTGGCATTGCCCCTTGACTGCGACAAGCAGAGGACTCACTCCGGGAGCTAGCCAGGATTTTGCCCAGCGCTTCTGGCAGCTCCATCTCCTTTTGGTTCCAGAAGCTTAGGGGCGGCTGCTGCTCTGCTGACTCCCTGCAGCGGCTCCGAAATGCTCAATTACAACGGAACTAGGGGCTCCCTTAATTGGAGCCATTCGGGAGCAAAAAGGAGGTGGGAGGGGTAATTTGGCCAAGAGTCCATTGGGGATGGGAAGCTCTGGGGGACCAAGGGGAAAAGGTTCAGCAGGGAGGGATGCTGAGAGCTGGGGAGGGGAGTTGATAGAGAAGGGCAGGAAGCAGAGACGCAGACAGAGGGCACAGGGTGGATCCCGAGGTCAAGCCTGGGGTATTGAAGTTCAGGGATGTGGCTTGGCTGATTAGAAATAATAATCCCTAGTTCTTCTATAGCGTTGTTCATTACTAGATCTCAAAGCAATTCACAAACAAGGGCAGCACCATCGTCCTGGAGGATAGGGCCTGCAGGGGCTATTGGCCATGATGGGCAGGGATGCAACTCCATGCTCTGAGTGTCCCTAGTCTCTGTTTGCCAGAAGCTGGGAGTGGATAACAGGGCATGGATCATAGAATCCTAGAAGATCAGGGTTGGAAGAGACCTCAGGAGGTCATTTAGTCCAACCCCCAGCTCAAAGCACTCGATAGCACCGGGGGACTTGATGATTACCTGTTCTGTTCATTGCCTCTGGGGCACCTGGCACTAACCACTATCAGAAGACAGGAGACTGGGCTAGATGGACCATTGGTCTGACCTACTATAACTGTTCTTATCCCGATTTTACAGGTGGGGAAACTGAGGCACAGAAAAGGCAAGCCACTCACCCAAGGTCACTCAGCACGCCTGTGGTGGAGCCAGACATGGCACCCAGGTCTCCTGAGTCCTAGTCTAGTTCTCTATCCACTAGGCCACAGGGACAAACAGTCAATAGAGCTCAGGGCCAGATTTCTAACCACTCCGCAGCCAACGCTCTGAGCTCTTTAGAAAGTTCTGGCCCTGGGTGGGTCTGACATACCGGGGCACAATCCAGAAAAGGGGGGCTGGGTCACCCCTGCCTGGCACCCTTGGGTGCCTCACAATGCCTTGCTAAAGTAGCTCCCACCTTGGCTACTCACATATAGCTTTCCAGAGAGCAAGCCACACCCTGAGGGTCTGAGTGTAATTGCAGCCAGCCAGCCACACCTGGTTTATGCTCTGGCTCTCACCAACCTGGGTTGTATTTCAGGGTGACCCCAATGCCCCCTAAGTCTGGATCTTCTCCTAGAAATGTATGTCCTGGATGGTACAAATATATTAAGTCTGTTATTCCTACAAGAGAATAATATGCCAGTTGATTACCTTAACTAGCTGCCCAGATACGTCAATTTAAACATACTGGATTAGATAAAACACTCCAATCAGTTTATTAACTACAAAGAGAGATTTTAAGTGAGTACAAGTAATGAGGCATAAAAGTCAGAAATGGGTCACAAGAAAAATCAAGATAAAACGCTTTGGCTATGTCTACACTACGCATCTTTTAGCGACACATCTGTGCTGCTACAGCCGTGCCACTAAAAGGTGCGCAGTGTGGCTACTCTTTGTCAGCAAGAGAGAGCTCTCCCGCTGAGACAAATCCCACTACCACCACCGGCGCTTTTCGGTGGTAAAACTTTTGTTGTTCGGGGGTGTGTGTTTTTTTCACAACCCCGAATGACAAAAGTTTTACCAACAAAAGTCCAGTGTAGACAAAGCCGCACTAGGGCCTAACTAAACGAACTGTATTAGATTCAAGCAAAGTTCCTCACCACATGCTCCAGCAGATTACTGAGCAAACATGCACGTCAGGACCACTCCCCCAGAGTCCAACGGCTGTTTCCTTTTGTCTTCTCAGGTGCAGAGAATGAGGTGGGCAGGGAGACAGAGAGGGGTGCCTTGGGATGTTTGTCCCTCCTTTTTAGAGTTTCAGTCCTCCTCTTGCAAAACATTTCCAGCTGGGCACCAGGAGCCAAAGAGTTTGTGTGGAAGGATGTTCCCTGCTAGGTTTTTTTCCCACCTGTTTGAACTTCCTTTGTTTTCCCTTCCTGCTTGATGACTCTGTTTACTGCTTAAACACAAATTAAGGCAAGCACACATTTCTTTCTTGTTTAGGACAGACCTGACTGCTGTCTGGGCAGGGCTGTGGGGTTTGGATTGTGTGTTAATAACACCATACAGGGGAATCTTGTAACCTCACATACCATGTTGCCACACAGATTTTATCAGGACAATACTGACCAGCAAATTATGTGTTTTCAAATGATATCTTACAAGGCACACTTTGTACGAAGATTATTGCAACAGAGTGTGTACAGGGGTGTATTCTGCCACAGTGGGGTCGATTGCAAAATTCACATCCTGGTTCTTCTCTTTCCTCTGTCCCCTGCCCCACTCCAGTGTTGAGGGATTCCTGGCATTGGGGTTCCTTGGCCAGCTGCATCCATACCAAATACCCCAAAGAAGAGAGAAAAACCATGGGCCTCCTGCAGTCTTTTCTCTAACTCTCTATTTTTGCTTCAGCGTTTGCTAATGCAAACACAATTATCCAGCACCAGTGACTTTCCTGTCACTAACACAGAGAGAGACTAATGTTACAGAAGACCCGCTGCAGAGAACGCCACTGAAATTACAGTAAACATCACATAACCGAACTCACATCACCGAGCAGAGCCTGCAACGCAGCTGGGGAGATGGCCAATGAACAGTCCATGGCATGATTATGCCGGAAGCCCTGTGCACATAACAGCTTTGCTTCTCCCACTACCTTCTGGCACCTACTGAAATGGGAGGGGCCCTGCAGAGGGTCAGAGGCTCCCTGTGTTATGGGGCTGTGCAGAGCTGCTCTAACTCACCCTCTGCTTCCCATGATCCCCTGTGGTCTCTGGGAATAGCTAAAGTGCTGGGCAATCAGGCCAGGCCCCTGACTCACCCCAGACATTGGGGGCTGGGAGAAGGGCTTGCGTAGAGCCCTGCATCACCTCACTGTGGTGTGTGTATGGGTCCCCTGAGCATCACCAGTGTGTCTCCACTCTGGAGAGTGATTCAAGGTTTATTGTCTCCCAGGGACCCCCCCACTCAAACATGCTGCAGCCCTTCACAAGAACACACATGTTTGTTCTAACTGTGGGGCCGGCAAACTCCCTCTGCAAGCTAAGAGCCATGCTGGGTCAGTCCCTTCTCACACATCACCACCTGTTATAAAGGCTCTGTAGGAGCAAACACCACCCTCTGTAACACCCATGCACTGGTCCATGGGGCTGCACAGGGGTAAGGGAGGGGAGAATTCAACCCACACTTGGAGCTTAAGAGTCCTGCTGCTGATGTGCAAGCCAGCATGAAATTAAGCTGTTTCAAAAACCTCCCACTGAATGAGGAGTCTCCATTGCTGGGATTTCTGCCCATAAACTCCAGCTCAGATAGTGTAGAACTGAGATCATCAACGTTAAAGTGAGACGTCTAATGCTGTGATAGGTGCAGATGGTGGCTTGAGTGCCCCCTAGTGTTCACTCAAATTATAGTACTTCTTAGTACAGGAAACTGTTGGACTCTCCTGACCCAGAATCCTTCGCAGGAAGAGTGGGGAGTGTTCTGATCACCCCATCTGAGCACATTTCACCAGGAAGTGAAAGACTAACGCAGGGCTACCCCGTCGCCCAGGGTTTGACAAACTCACTTTAAAGTGAATGTTCAGTGACCCCCCCGGAACGCATACATCCCACTTTGTCCAGACCTGCCACCACTTCGACATCAGCTCCCCACGCAGAACACTTTAGAAAGCATTTTCAACCCACAGCATCCACTCCCGGACATTGTTCGCTGTACTCAGGGCCTCGGCAGGAGGAAGCGAGCTCCTAGTTTCGTGAGCGTTTCCCTGCAGTGAGTTCACCTGCCAACTCCATTGCTCCCCCTGAATTTCTCACTTGGCGTCATCCCAGCCAGTTACGTCCTGCCAGCTTCACTGATTGAAATTAACCTAAAGGAATGCTAATGATTTGCGGCCTGGCAATGCAATCCCCTCCTCACACTGGGCCCCACTGTGACCCGGCTACATACCCACTCAAATGCCTGAAGAGGCATAAGCTGTCACTTATTCACCCATGCAAGTTATCCTGTCACCGCTTGCACCATGCCCAGGTGGGTAAGGAGTAGGTAGGCACAGAGTGGGCAGAACTTTGGCTCTGCCCCATATGCCCCAGCCAGTAGCTCAGCTGGCACAGAGGAGGAAGGGATCTGGGTGTAGGGGGTTGGGTTGGCACAGTTCAGTTCCCCGGGAAGAACCAGGGACAAGCTGGTGACTCTCTGATCATGTGGCTGCACAACTCCTCGGGAGCTAAAAGAGACCAGTACAATGAGCCCTGAGTTCACAGACAACATCTCCGGGACTAGGGAGGGTGGCAGTTCAGAGCTGCCATCCCGTGGGAAATTCTGAGATTTCACACTTTAGGTTTGTCCCAAATTAGGACCAAAAGGTCAATTGTTTGAAAATATTTTGGTTCAACCCATTCAAAAAAATAGAATAGAATAGAATAGAATAGAATAATAACTAACAGCCAGAATGAAACATTTGGAGGTTTTTAAGACCAGGATAGACAAATATTTGCCAGGGCTGGTCCAGGTATGTTTTCATAGAATATCAGGGTTGGAAGGGACCTCAGGAGGTCATCTAGTCCAACCCCCTGCTCAAAGCAGGACCAATCCCCAATTTTTGCCCCAGATCCCTAAATGGCCCCCTCAAGGATTGAACTCACAACCCTGTGTTTAGCAGGCCAATGCTCAAACTACTGAGCTCTCTCTCCCCCGCACTGAGCTCTACCTTGTCCTGTCTCAGCACAGGGGATGGACTAGGTGACCTTTTCCTGGCCTACATTTCTGTGACTCTGTGACCTTCTGGAAACTAACTCTTTCAATAATGTCCTACAGAATGTCAACAAAATCTTTACGAAACGTTTTGATTGAGTCAAAACAGCATTTTTCACTGGGAAATTTTCAATCATCTCTCGCTGAGCCCCTCAACGACTCCTCGCTCAGAGAAGATTTGATATTTCAAGGTTTAAAAAAAATCAAGCGAGAGGCAAACCAACCCTCTTTTTGGAGGAGAAATAAAAACGTTCAGGCCGAGTTTCTACATCAGGAAGATGTAAAAACAAAAGGTGCAGCCCCACTTGTGTTGGGGGATTATTTTGCAGAGGATAGTGGATGCTCCAAGGTTTGATAGGGAATATTTCCTCTCTGCAGTGAACAATTTTCAGATGGAGGCAGGGTTCTTTCCCTTTGCAGAGGGTCTTGGTGCAGCTGGAGGAATCTGGTGAGGGAAGGAGCTCTGTTCTTTGCGGCTCCCGGCTACTAATGATGGTGATATTGATGAAGCAGGGGTCAGGCACATAGCAAGCTCTCAGGAGCATGTGCTTTTGGCGAGATCGATCCAGATGGGTGGGGATTAAGTGCGATATGCAGGCAGCTCCTGCTGATTCCTATATACGCCTGTAAAAGGAAAGGACACAAAATAGCAGGTGATAGATTGTAGATAACATTCCCTATCTGTCCCAGAAAACATCTCCACTGATCAATCAGTGCCATCCCGTAATGATATGGTGATCACCCGGGCACGCCCCCTGTGGCCAGGCATGGCGCGGCAGGTGAACCACTGCCTCAGTTTCCCCTAATGGGCTTTCAACAAGTTCAATGGGGCTGTTCTATAGTGAACAGTGCCCCTTCAGGGGTCTAGTTTATTTAACCAAAGGCCCAACCGATATGCAAGCAAGTCTTAACCCCTGGTGTCCTAGCTGGGGGGGAGGGGTTAGTTAATATTAGCCTGCTTTCCCCAGGTGACTCCATCCGCCTTCTCCATCCAGACTCTTCATAGTAAGGCCCTCTCGACCTGGGACCCTCTTCTGGAGCCAGGTCTCCCCCCATCATCTGGGGATGGGTTCCTGTTCTGGACTCAGGGTCCCTTCAAAGGTCCAGGTGTTGCAGCTCTTCTCTGGAGTGGTGTGTAGTTCCCCAGGGATCTGTACCTCTTGCTGCTTACTTTGGGACCGGACCGGGCCTTCCTGGGCTTCTCCACTCTTCAGGGCCTTCCTGGGCTTCTCCACTCTTCAGGGCCTGCTCCTTCCGGGAGCACCTTTCCTCGGTCCCCTTTGCTGGTGTGCTCTCTACCCAGCTCCCCTGAGAAGTCCCTTCTTCTCAGGAGCTTCTCTGTTCGTTCTGGGGCTTCCTGATTGAGTCCTCATAAGCCTTGATTAGACCCAAATTAACTAACCTCTGGTCTAGAGCCTGGCTTCCTCATTGCCTCCTTTGGACCAGAAATTCCATCTGGCCCCCCAGACCCCTCCCCAAGAAATCTTCCGTCAGAACCAGCTCTTTCCCACCAGAGACTTTGCTTACGACGAACCGGCATTTTCTGTTGAAAAACTGTTTCATCGGAACAATCCCAACTTGCTCAGCTCCCAGCTGCCTAAACCTGGGTTCTAGGCCCCAAGCTGTCGGGTGCTTTCTCAGATTCCCAGCTGCTGGGCTCGGAAAGGTAAGTGGCGACTTCCCAAGTCCTGTTTCTAGTGCCTCTGTCCCTCACAGACATGCCCATCTCTGCCTTCTCCCCCACTCCCCTTCCCCAGGGAAGAGGAGCTCACTGGACAGCATGTGTTCCTTTTGGAATCACATACGAATGTCCTCTTCAAGGGCCGCCATCGCGAGTCCCAAGGGAGGTGGTTCAGACACCCCTAGCATCCGGGGTGGGCCCATACGTGATTTAGTTGGGGATTGGTCCTGCTTTGAGCAGGGGGTTGGGCTAGATGACCTCCTGAGGTCTCTTCCAACCCTGATCTTCTCTGATTCACGCAGGTCTAGCCTACATGACTTGTTGTCCAGGTACCCAGAGCCGCAGCCCTCAGTCCTGGATGCCTGTCCCTTTTGTCGTTGTTTCCTCCAGTGAAGAATTCAGCTGCAGCCAAGAAACTCCCCGAGGTTCCTGGGCCCACGGGAAGAGCCAGCACAACAAGGGCATGCCTTGCAGAGACACCGCTTCTCGGAGCCATGGCCGGCAACTTGAGCTTGCCCCACAGCCTTTCGCGGCTGCTCTCAGGAGTAATTACCCCTAGTGAAGTGCTCTGTTCAGTCCTGACGCCTGGCCAATGGCTTGCCGGCGACTGCGTTCATTCAATTACAGCTCTCGCAAAGGACCTGCTCCCCCGCCTTCCATGGCGAATGACTCGTGCTTCCTCACGTGGCAGGCGTGTTGATTTCCCAGGGAGAGAGTTTAGAGATGCCACAGCTTGTTTGTCTTCTGCATTGGGGCCCTGTTTGGTGTGTAACCCTCCTAAGACTCATTCACAACCCTGGGGGGCTTGCTGACAACCCCGTCCGCTCCGTTCTCATCTCACATGGTTGATACGCTCAAAGACATCCATCTTGCCCCTTCGCGTAAGAGGATGAGGAACGGATGATGCTTGTTGTAAGGCATCTACAAAATAAATTTCTTTCTTTCTTTCCCTGTTTCTCTTCCTATGCATCTTTGCTAAATTAATTTCCAGGGTGCTCTTGCCAGATATTCAGATCATGCTAATCGTCCTGAGAGCCTGCAAGCTTTCAGATGCTCCCTTTTACTCCAGGGTTTTTTTTACTGTTTACTTGCTGCTAATTAAGTACAGTATGTGAAAGCAGGGGGAGTGCGCACCGGCAGATGTGCATAGCTGACCCAAGTGAGCACACCAAGAATGCGTTAACTGCAACCTCCAAATGTTTCATTGGCCTTTGCAGCAGGAGGAGGGATGTGAGCTGGGAACTGGCATGCCTGGTGAATGGTTAAAAAAAAGTTATTTAATGGTTACATTAAAGACGATTAACCTATCTGATCACTAGCTACCCCCCTGACTCCTTGTGAGTGGACAGGGGCTCTTCTTGACCTGCTGCTCACAAACCAAGAAGAATTAGTAGGGGAAGCAAAAGTGGATGGGAACCTGGGAGGCAGTGACCATGAAATGGTCGAGTTCAGGATCCTAACACAAGGAAGAAAGGAGAGCAGCAGAATACAGACCCTGGACTTCAGAAAAGCAGACTTTGACTCCCTCAGGGAACTGATGGGCAAGATCCCCTGGGAGAATAACATGAGGGGGAAAGGAGTCCAGGAGAGCTGGCTATATTTTAAAGAACCCTTATTGAGGTTACAGGGACAAACCATCCCGATGTGTAGAAAGAATAGTAAATATGGCAGGCGACCAGCTTGGCTTAACAGTGAAATCCTTGCTGCTCTTAAATACAAAAAAGAAGCTTACAAGAAGTGGAAGATTGGACAAATGACCAGGGATGAGTATAAAAATATTGCTCGGGCATGTAGGAGTGAAATCAGGAAGGCCAAATCACACCTAGAGTTGCAGCTAGCAAGAGATGTTAAGAGTAACAAGAAGGGTTTCTTCAGGTATGTTGGCAACAAGAAGAAAGTCAAGGAAAATGTGGGCCCCTTACTGAATGAGGGAGGCAACTTAGTGACAGAGGATGTGGAAAAAGCTAATGTACTCAATGTTTTTTTTGCCTCTGTCTTCACAAACAAGGTCAGCTCCCAGACTACTGCACTGGGCAGCACAGCATGGGGAGGAGGTGACCAGCCCTCTGTGGAGAAAGAAGTGGTTCGGGACTATTTAGAAAAGCTGGACGAGCACAAGTCCATGGGGCCGGATGCACTGCATCCGAGAGTGCTAAAGGAGTTGGCGGATGTGATTGCAGAGCCATTGGCCATTATCTTTGAAAACTCATGGCGATGGGGGGAGGTTCCAGATGACTGGAAAAAGGCTAATGTAGTGCCCATCTTTAAAAAAGGGATGAAGGAGGATCCTGGGAACTACAGGTCAGTAGGCCTCACCTCAGTTCCTGGAAAAATCATGGAGCAGGTCCTCGAGGAATCAATTCTGAAGCACTTAGAGGAGAGGAAAGTGATCAGGAACAGTTACCATGGATTCACCAAGGGCAAGAAAGGCCTGACTAATCTAACTGCCTTCTATGATGAGATAACTGGCTCTGTGGATGAAGGGAAAGCAGTGGACGTGTTGTTCCTTGACTTGAGCAAAGCTTTTGACACGGTCTCCCACAGTATTCTTGCCAGCAAGTTAAAGAAGTATGGGCTGGATGAATGGACTATAAGGTGGATAGAAAGCTGGCTAGATTGTCGGGCTCAACGGGTAGCGATGTCTAGTTGGCAGTCGGTATCAAGTGGAGTGCCCCAGGGGTCGGTCCTGGGGCCGGTTTTGTTCAATATCTTCATTAATGATCTGGAGGATGGTGTGGATTGCACGCTCAGCAAGTTTGCAGATGACACTAAACTGGGAGGAGTGGTAGATACGCTGGAGGGTAGGGATAGGATACAGAGGGACCTAGACAAATTGGAGGATTGGGCCAAAAGAAATCTGATGAGGTTCAACAAGGACAAGTGCAGAGTCCTGCACTTAGGACGGAAGAATCCCGTGCACTGCTACAGACTAGGGACCGAATGGCTCAGCAGCAGTTCTGCAGAAAAGGACCTAGGGGTTATAGTGGAGGAGAAGCTGGATATGAGTCAGCAGTGTGCCCTTGTTGCCAAGAAGGCCAATGGCATTTTGGGGCTGTATAAGTAGGGGCATTGCCAGCAGATCAAGGGACGTGGTCGTTCCCCTCTATTCGACTTTGGTAAGGCCTCATCTGGAGTACTGTGTCCAGTTTTGGGCCCCACACTACAAGAAGGATGTGGAGAAATTGGAGAGAGTCCAGCGAAGGGCAACAAAAATGATTAGGGGACTGGAACACATGACTTATGAGGAGAGGCTGAGGGAACTGGAGATGTTTAGTCTTCAGAAGAGAAGAAGGAGGGGGGATTTGATAGCTGCTTTGAACTACCTAAAAGGGGGTTTCAAAGAGGATGGCTCTAGACTGTTCTCTGTGGTAGCAGATGACAGAACAAGGAGTAATGGTCTCAAGTTGCAGTGGGGGAGATTTAGGTTGGATATTAGGAAAAACTTTTTCACTATGAGAGTGGTGAAACACTGGAATGCGTTACCTAGGGAGGTGGTGGAATCTCCTTCCTTGGAAGTTTTTAAGGTCAGGCTTGACAAAGCCCTGGCTGGGATGATTTAGTCGGGGATTGGTCCCCCTTTGAGCAGGGGGTTGGACTAGATGACCTCCTGAGGTCCCTTCCAATCCTGATATTCTATGATTTTATGATTCTATGACTCCTACTGCGTCAAGCCCCGCCTGGGAGACTGATGAGTTTGGAACAAGGAGCTAGGGTGGGGAGCCGACAGCCCAGGCATGCTGGGGCAGGGCTCCGACCCATCCAGTTGTGGCCCACACCCTGCTAGGGGTTTGCTGTGAGCCACATGAGAAGCAGGTTGCACCTAAACTAATCCCTACTTGCCCCAGCTGCCTCGGAAGAACTAGAACGATGGGTGTGAGCTCGAGAGAGGGGGATCATGCCATCCTGGCCTGCTTGGGCCAGGCCGGTACAGTAGTTAATAGGAATTATTCCATCCCAGAGGCTGAATGATCTAGTTATTCATCACCTAACCTGCAAGCTCCCCATGATGTGTGCCAGGGAAAACAAGCATGGATCTAGGGCTCTGGGGACTTGCAGGCTTCTCAACCCTCTCGCACCAGCGAGACGGTCACAGGGAGACCTCCACTCCTCACACTCCTCATGTTTACGTGAGTGTCCCCCGGCAGAGAAGGGAAGGGGGGTAATTGCACCAGCGCTCGGGTGGCTCAGGGACTGGTAGGGGCGCTGTTCTAAAACTGGTCGGGGTGGTGGCTGGCCTGCCCGTTCCTGGCAGAGGGGGCAATATCTGCTCTCAGTTATACCCGTATCCATGTGGAATGAGCCTAGCTGCAATCAGTGGACTTTAGTCCAGAACATAAGAACGGCCACACTGGGTCAGACCAAAGGTCCATCTAGCCCAGCGTCCTGTCTTCCGACAGTGGCCAATGCCAGGTGCCCCAGAGGGAATGAACAGAACAGGGAATCACCAAGTGATCCATCCCCTGTCACCCATTCCCAGCTTCTGGCAAACAGAAGCTAGGGACACCATTCCTGCCCATCCTGCCTAATAGCCACTGATGGGTCGATACTCCAGGAACTTATCAGAAATTGACACTGAGTGTCACCAGCTTGGATTCTGCAAGTCAGATGAAGATGAGCCCAATTCTGCTCTCACATCTGCACCTGCTGACACCTGTGGGTCCAATGACTTCAGCTGAGTTACTCCAACCTTTCCCTGCCATGAGGAGATCAGGATTTGGGGCATGGGGCTGTGAAGTCCCTGTGGGCTCTTTCTGAATCCCACTTCTAACAAAGTGTCTGCCTCCTGGAACTCAGCTGGTGACCCTGAGACTCCAGATTTTCCTCCCATAGCTCTGGCAGTGTTAGCGAAATCAACAGATGTGGCTCAAAGAGGTACAAGGAGCATGTACATCAGAGGGGCCTAGGCCTATTTCTAACAGCAACTGTATTTAAGTAGCCTGTAACTGGCTGTTTCAGCCCCCCAGCAGGATGGGGCCAATAGCAAAGTCCTGGCTACTCTGTTCGAGGGCCGTTACATAGACAGTTCTCTGGCTGTGGAGTCTGGGTCGGCATCCAAAGTTCTGGGCTGTTGAGATCTGGTTGTTGCTTATTTGGGCCCCTCTCTAGTGATATCCCAGACCATGAGAAGGGCTTCATTTAGGGCAGCGACTCTCCACCTTTCTAGGCTACTGTCCCCCTTTCGGGAGTCTGATTTGGCTTGTGTACCCGCAAGTTTCACCTCACTTAAACACGACTTGCTAACAAAATCAGACATAAAAATACACAAGTGTCACATCCACACTGTTACTGAACAATTGCTGACTTTCTCATTTTTACCATACAAAGTAATATAAATATTGTAGTTACCTTTCAGTACATAGTTCAGAGAGCAGTATAAACACGTCTTTGTATGAAATTTTAGTTTCTACTGACTTCGCTAGTGCTTTTAACGTGCCTTGTTGTAAAACTAGGCAAATATCTAGATGAGTTGATGTATCCCATGGAAGACCTCTGTGTACCCCTGGTTGAGAACCACTGATTCAGGGCACATTTTGGGGAAAACGTTATTTAATGGTCAAACAACACTATTCTCTTCCAGCTGGGGCAAAATTTCGAAGGCAGTTCCTGACTTGCACCCACAGAACTCTGTACACAGATTTAATTGCTTGGGCCGTTTGGGCACCGATGCACGCGAGCTGGGTCACCATAGACACGCACACTGCACACACACCCCCCCGCATTGTCATGATGATTAAGCACCAGTTTCACTTGTGCAAACATGCACAGCTGGACTGCACATGCCACATTCTCCTTCCCTAGGTTCATAGAGTTTAAGGCCGGGAGGGATGATTACACCATCTTGTGTGACCGCCTGCATTGCACAGGCCAGAGAATTTCACCCAGTTACTCCTATGTGGAGCCCAGTAACTGGTGTTTGGCTAATGCATCTTTCAGAACAGCAGCCTGTCTTGATCTGAGGACAGCAAGAGACGGCGAATCCACCACTGCCTCGGGGAGCTTGTTCCAAGGGTTAATCGCCTTCACCATTCCAAATGTTGCCTTATTTCTAAGTTCAGTTGGGCTGGCTCTGACTCCCAGCCGGTGGTTCTTTTTCTGCCTTTCTCTGCTAGATTAAAGAGCATTTAGTGCCTGATATTTTCTCCCTGTGGAGGTGCTCACGTATCACGATCAAGTCACCTCTTGATTTTCCTTCTCTCCCTCAGACCAGCCACCCTCACACTCTTCCCCTTCCTCCCATCATGCTCCGACCATGCTTTACATTTTGAAGCTGTTTCCTGTCCAGCCACAAAGGTGCATAATGAGATTTTTCCAACTGGCCGTTCTGAGTTGGCTTTGTTAGCCCCGTAGCCAGCGCTGAGCAGTAATAAGAATGCAAACAGCTGCTTCCCTTTATAAGCCTATTTACAGGCGTATGAAATGTATGATCAATGGGTTGTCTGGCTTTTTCCCTGAGAGGAAACAGGACATTGTTTTACCCACAGGGTGTATGTGTGTCAGTGGGCAGGGTTCATCCATAACCCTGAGGAGGGAGGGTCTCTGTCCATGTTTCTATCTGTGTGTGTGGATTTCTACCCGGGTGTGTTCTTCTGCTGACAGGTCTATATTCCTCCATGTGTATGTGTGAACAAATGCACATGGCTCTGTGCGTGATTATTAGGGCCCTACTGTTAAAAACGTGTCACGGACCGTGAAATCTGGTCTCTCCCCGTGAAATCTGATCTTTTGTGTGCTTTTACCCTATACTATACAGGTTTCACGGGGGAGACCAGCGTTTCTCCAACTGGGGGTCCTGACCCAAAAGGGAGTTGCAGGGGGATCGCAAGGTTATTTTAGGGGGGTGGTGGTATTGCCACCCTTACTTCTGTGCCACCGTCAGAGCTGGCTGGCCGGAGAGCGGCGGTCGTTTGCCGGGCACCAGGCTCTGAAGGCCGGGCCCTTCCAGTAGCAGCGCAGAGACCATCCCAGGCCACCCTTACGTCTGCGCTGCTGCCTTCAGAGCTGGGCGGCCGGAGAGCGGCGGCTGCGGACTGCGGGCCCAGCTCTGCAGGGAGCAGCGCAGAAGTCAGGGTGGCGAGACCGTACCAGGCCATCCTCACTTCTGCGCTGCTGCTGGCGGCTCTGCCTTGAGGGCTGGGCTCCCAGCCAGCAGCCGCTGCTCTCCAGCTGCCCAGCTCTGAAGGCAGCGCCGCCGCCAGCAGCAGCAAAGACGGACGGGTAGCAGTACCGCTGTCCCGGAGTCCCCGGGCGATGCTCTGGAGCTGCTCCCCGTGAAGCCAGGCAGGACTCTGGGGCAGTCTCCTCTCGGGGAGCAGCCTGTCTGCAGGACACACAGCTCCCCCGGCTCCACCTTCCCGGGTCTGACCTCGGAGCATTCAGCCTCCTCTGCCCCTCCGTGCGCTTCCCCCAGCGAGTCCGCTCAGGCGGGGTCCTGGGGAAGCCAGAGGGTCCTGCCCCCCAACTCCGCAGTCAGACGTGACTCTCAGCCAGCCAGTAAAACAGAGGTTTATTAGACGACAGGAACATGGTCTAACACAGAGCTTGTAGGTGCAGAGAACCGGACCCCTCAGCGGGGTCCATTTTGGGGGGCAGTGAGCCAGACAACCCCGTCTGCCCTTCACTCCATGTCCCAGCCAGCCCCAAACTGAAACTCCCTCCAGCCCCTCCTCCTCTGGGCTTTGTCCCTTTCCTGGGCCAGGAGGTCACCTGATTCCTTTGTTCTCCAACCCTTTAGCTCTCGCCTTGCAGGGGGGAAGGGCCCAGGCCATCAGTTGCCAGGAAACAGGGTGTCGGCCATTCTCTGTGTCCAGACCCCTGCACACACCTGCCCTCTAGGGCTCTGCAACAATCAAACACCCTTATCCCACCACCTAGATACTTAAGAACTCCCTAGGGGAAACTGAGGCACCCCCACACAATTCAGAGGAAACATTAAGAACAGTCCCACTTCGTCACATCTCTCCCCCCTTCGAGATCAAATGGAGCAGGGTCACTTTAGCCGGTGACCTGGAGAAGTTCAAAGCCACCAAAGTTCCCATGGATGCCCCAGCATCTCTCCCATTCCTTGGTAGGAGTTACACCAGGCCCTTCCAGTTTCATGCCCTCCCTTAGGTCGGGGGTGGTCGATAGTACTCGCAGGCCGCATGTGGGAAGGTTTATGCAGCCCGTGCCCTTTGGCCACCCCAAAACCCCAGGGAGTCAAACTGGGATTGGGTCTTCTCCCCAACAAGCTGGCCAAACACAGCCACTTGGTTATAGGACTGTAACTTTCTTAACAGCTTTCACTTCATCTGAGACCTTTTCAAAGCTATCCACACTGGATCTTTCAACAGGAAAGTCAGTGGATCCATTCACAACAGAAAATTTCTGGCTGTTAGGAACCGAAACTTTCTTGATTAAATCACTTTCACACCCTTCATTTGCAGTAAACTGCTTGCAAAGACTCCACGAGGATTCCTTTCCCTAGGGCTTTTCTATGCAACAATTCACCCCTCACAGAAATTCTGCTCTTACCCTCTTCACCTAGGGCTTGCTCTAGAGGAACACTTTCCTGAGCAACAACAGACGCTTTCTGGGTCTCCCTTACATCCAGAATTACCTCTGACCCATCATGCGGATTCCTACACAATCCCCTTTCAGGCAAACTTACAGACTTCCTAGATAAAAGGTGTGTGGCAAAGGGAAGGAGAATGCTTCTGACAAGTTCAGGAATCTTTTTCCTTCTTGCTACAGGTTTCCACACCCTCAGTAGGTAAGACAATCAAATCATCTTCATGCTCTCCTTGTGCCCTGGCTAGGATCTCACCCTGATTAGACAGAGTTGCGACACCCTTTCCCAGCCACACACTAGCAACAGGCAAAATACAAGCACCAGAATTGTCTGGTCTCTGGGATTTTACATAGACACTAACTGGATGCGACCTAGTTACAGTGCCATTCTCCCGAGCAGACACAAACTTAGGACCCTTCCCTTCCTGAGCTTTAGCTGAATCCAGAACCAGCTCTGAGACAACTGCACGACCCTCAACCATCACAGGCTGAAAGGCCCCTTCTGTCTGCGCCACAGACAAAGAAGAGCCGGACACACTTTCTCCTTTACCAGACACACAGCTTGGGATCTCATTCCCCTTGTCCCAGCATGCAAGACTGGTCACAGACAACTGCTTGGAGATCAGGGTAGCTCCCTCCACAGGCAAGTCAATACCCTGACAGACACAGGCAGGTTTCCTTCCCTGTCACAATTCTCCACCCAGCTAACAGGTAAGGTCCAGGGACACTCATCTTCCACTCTCCTCGCCTTCCCACCCTGCTGACTAGACACAGCCATCAGCTCACAAGGCTGCCTAGGCTCATCCAAACTTTCCTTACCAAGCACCTTGCCACTCCCAACAGATCCCCTGCCCTGCCTGTGTCTCCCCCCACTCAGCTGGGGTCTCAGCTCCCACTGTGCTCAGCGCTGCCCTTGCTGTCCCAGTGGGGGTAGGCAGCAAGCTCGCTGCTTTCCTCACTGCATCAGAGCCAGCGTGAGCCCCTCTCCGGTGTGCAAGGAGGGGTGGGGAGCCCCAGGGGGCTGGTTACAAGCAGGCAGGTAGCCTGAGCGTGGCAGCTCCTCCCCCCTGCCAGCCAGGTGATCTGCATTTTCACTGACCATTTCCCTCTCCACCGATTGGTTCCCTGGATTCAAATTCAAACCCTTGGCAGTTACCGGAGCAGGGCCTGGATCCTGTCCCAAAGAGACACAGTCACCCCACAACAGGGTCTCGCAGCCGGTGTCCTGGAGCACCCCAGTGGTCAGCCAGCCCCACCCCTCCTGGGTCTGCACAGGGATCCGGGCCATAGGCAGGGCGAGGGGCTTCCTACCTAGGACCTTCACCCAGCTCACACAGCCCCTCAGCATCTGGGGGGTTGCACCACCCGGGGCCTGACACCAGTTCTCTCTGTTCCAGGATCTCGCCACCCCAGGAATGTCTCCCCATTGACTATCACCTTCCGCTCCCACTGGAGGTCCGAGGGGCCTGGCCCCAGGAAACTCCACACAGACATATAAGTTGGGGTCAGGAGTGGGAGCCTGTCCACCTCCCCACCCATCTGGCTGACGGAGTCTCTGGCCTTGGGACCCAGCAAGGGCGCTAGACACCGGGGCTTTTCCGTAGGGTCCCCCTGGTTCAAATCGCCAGCCTGCTCAAAGGCAGTGAGGTGGGCATCCACATCCCCCCGCCCTCCTTAACCAGGGGCAGCAATTTAGTCTCGAGGTTCCCTGCGGAACTGGCCCCCCGGGGTCTATCCCCACTCACCCCTGGGGGGTCCCCTATGCCTCTCTGCCCCACCACCGCCAGTTCATGCTGCTGCTGCTTCTGCAGCTCTTTCTCAGGCTCTCGCTGTCTCTCACAGTCCTCTTGCTCTCTTGGACTCAGCTCCAATCCGTCCGTCTCCGATCCCCGAATGGGGAACCCGATCGTGAAGACCCTCGTCTGGTCGGGGACAGGAATCATAGAATCATAGAATATCAGGATTGGAAGGGACCTCAGGAGGTCATCTAGTCCAACCCCCTGCTCAAAGCAGGACAAATCCCCAAATAAATCATCCCAGCCAGGGCTTTGTCAAGCCTGACCTTAAAAACTTTTAAGGAAGGAGATTCTACCACCTCCCTAGGTAACGCATTCCAGTGTTTCACCACCCTCCTAGTGAAAAAGTTTTTCCTAATATCCAACCTAAACCTCCCCCACTGCAACTTGAGACCATTACTCCTTGTCCTGTCCTCTTCTACCACTGAGAATAGTCTAGAACCATCCTCTCTGGAACCCCCTTTCAGGTAGTTGAAAGCAGCTATCAAATCCGCCCTCATTCTTCTCTTCTGCAGACTAAACAATCCCAGTTCCCTCAGCCTCTCCTCATAAGTCACGTGTTCCAGACCCCTAATCATTTTTGTTGCCCTTCGCTGGACTCTCTCCAATTTATCCACATCCTTCTTGTAGTGTGGGGCCCAAAACTGGACACAGTACTCCAGATGAGGCCTCACCAATGTCGAATAGAGGGGAACGACCACATCCCTCGATCTGCTGGCAATGCCCCTACTTATACATCCCAAAATGCCATTGGCCTTCTTGGCATCAAGGGCACACTGCTGACTCATATCCAGCTTCTCGTCCACTGTCACCCCTAGGTCCTTTTCCGCAGAACTGCTGCCTAGCCATTCGGTCCCTAGTCTGTAGCGGTGCATTGGGTTCTTCCGTCCTAAGTGCAGGACCCTGCACTTATCCTTATTGAACCTCATCAGATTTCTTTTGGCACAATCCTCCAATTTGTCTAAGTCCCTCTGTAGCCTATCCCTGCCCTCCAGTGTATCTACCACTCCTCCCAGTTTAGTATCATCCGCAAATTTGCTGAGAGTGCAATCCACACCATCCTCCAGATCATTTATGAAGATATTGAACAAAACCGGCCCCAGGACCGACCTCTGGGGCACTCCACTTGACACCGGCTGCCAACTAGACATGGGGCCATTGATCTTGGGGAGTCTTGGGGTTGCCTGGCTACCACTCCAGCTGCTCCCAGATCCTGCTGTAGCTCCATTTAGGGTCAGGAATCTGTTCCTTAGAGCGGTCATCCTCCTCCAGCTGCACGATTAACTCTGCTTTGGTGAACTTTCCAATGCTCAACCCTCTCTTTCTGCATAGGGTTACAATGTCCTTCTTAAGGAGACAGTGACAGGCCATCACGCCGCTCTTCCCAAGTTGTTGTGGACTCACAGGCCTGTGTGCTCTTAGCTCCCCACGGTTTCCAGGGAGAGCCCCTAGTGTGCCAGCCCTTCTCGAGGTCACCACCTCTTTGCCAGGGTCGAGCGGCAGACTCCTCTGCCCCTGGGACCCCTCGCTGTAATCCCCCGGGGACCCTGTTACTGCAAAAGTCCTTCTCTCTAGTCATACACCCCCAGGGGTTAACCGCCCCCTGAAACCGTCTGTCTCTGAATCTTCAGCACGCCTGGTCCCCGTCAATCCCCCTTCGTTTTACTGCTCCCCAGTCACTTACTGCAGGAAGCGCCGTCCACGGGGTTCAGTAGATCCCACCTCTGCCACCAGTTGTCACGGAGTCCCTGGGTGATGCTCTGGAACTGCTCCCCATGAAGCCAGTCAGGACTCTGGGGAAGTTTCCTTTCTGTGAGCAGCCTGTCTTCAGGACACAAAACTAACACAACTTCCACCTTCCTGGGTCTGACCTCGGAGCATTCAGCATCCTCTGCCCCTCCATGAGCTTCCCACAGCGAGTCCGCTCAGGCCGGGCTCCTGGGGAAGCCAGAGGGTCCTGCACCCCAACTTCGCAGTCAGACGTGACTCTCAGCCAGCCAGTAAAACAGAGGTTTATTAGATGACAGGAACATGGTCTAACACAGAGCTTGTAGGTGCAGAGAACCGGACCCCTCAGCTGGGTCCATTTTGGGGCCAGTGAGCCAGACAACCCTGTCTGCACTTCACTCCATGTCCCAGCCAGCCCCAAGCTGAAAACTCCCTCCAGCCCCTCCTCCTCTGGGCTTTGTCCCTTTCCCGGGCCAGGAGGTCACCTGAGTCCTTTGTTCTCCAACCCTTTAGCTCTCGCCTTGCAGGGGGGAAGGGCCCAGACCATCAGTTGCCAGGAAACAGGGTGTCAGCCATTCTCTGTGTCCAGACCCCTGCACACACCTGCCCTCTAGGGCTCTGCAGTGATCACACACCCTTATCCCCACCACCTAGATACTTAAGAACTGCCTAGGGGAAACTGAGGCACCCCCACACTATTCAGAGGAAACATTAAGAACAGTCCCACTTTGTCACAACCGCAGCCCCCCCTACAATAACCTTGCGACCCCCCCCCACAACTCCCTTTTGGGTCAGGACCCCTACAATTACAATATGTGAAATTTCAGATTTAAATAGCTGAAATCATGAAACTTTTTTAAAATTTTTTTACAATTTTTTAAACTCTATGATCTTGAAATTGACCAAAATGGACCGTGAATTTGGTAGGGCCCTAATGCTTACGTATCACGTCTGTGCGCAGGGGTCTGTGTCTATGGGGGGCAGGGGGTTGTTTGTGCAATGTCCATGAGTGTCTGTGCAAACCCTGTGTGTCGGCGGGGGAGGGCGGGGGACAAGGGACGCAGCAGCAGAAGAGTCTCACAGGCTTTTGGGATCTGCTGGCTGTTTCTGCCCGGGCAGGGGTTGTCAAACTTTTTCTTTCTGAGGCCCCCCCAAGGTGCTATTAAAAAACTCCCCGGCCCCCCTGTGCCACAACGACTGGTTTTCTGCATAGAAAAGCCAGGGCCGGCGTTAAGGGGTAGCAAGCAGGGCACTTGCCTGGGGCCCCATGCCACAGAGGACCCCATGTAGCTAAGTGGCTCAGGCTTCAGGTTCTGCCCCAGGTGGCGAGGCTTTCTGCCCTGGGCTCCAGTAAGTCTAACGCTGGCCCTGCTTGGCGGACCCTTTAAAACCTGCTCACGCACCCCCCCGCCGGGGGCCTCGGACCCCTGACTGAGAGCTGCTATGCCAGGGGACATCTGCCTCTTTGCAAGCGCCGAAGTCACCAGCAGGTCCTTTGGAATGGACCATCACACTGTGGATTTGCTGGGAACACCTAGGTCATTGGGAAAGCTGATAAAGAGCCCAGCTTTGGCTAGAACATGGGGTTGACAAGCAGGAAATCGGGGTTCTAAGTCATGTGCCCTTGGGCAAGTCTGTGCCTCAGTTTCCCCATGGGTAGAGCTGGTTGGTTGGTTGGTTGGTTGTTTTTTATGAAACTTTTTTCCATTGGAAAATGTCGATTAATCCAAACTGAAAGTCTTCATGGGAACAGGTTGGTTTTGATGAATTTTTCAATTCGAAAAGGATTTGGGAAAGAAAACAAGTTTTGAAGTTCTTGAAATGTTTCATTCTGAAGCAAAAAAAGTCCAGTTCAAAACAAATGTTTGTTTCGAAATTTCAGCTAATGATAGTAAAATGAACATTGCAAATGGGCAAAATTGAAATGAAATGTTCAAAATGATTGAAACGAGATGTGCTGATTGGCCCTACGCATGTTTCCCTTTTACCAGTTTGTGAAATTTTTCGGGATTTTGACTTTTCATCCCAGGAAAAAAGTTCTAAATCCAGATGATTTTCATGGGATGGGAAAACTGGTTTCTGCCTGACTCTGCTACTGCTGAGCAGGATACATGCCCAGCTCTTGAAAGTGCTTTGAGCTCACTGGGTGAAAAATATTGGCCTCTTCCTTGCTACAGGGCTCTTTTAAGTACTGATTTCCAGCCTCGCCAGCCAGCCAGGCTGTCATTAAGGCAGGCAGCCCTTGCTAATGAGATGCCTACCTCCCTGGTGGCGGAGGCACGAGAAGAATCTAAAGCGACTAGTTAAACTTCAGGCTCTCCTCTCTGCCATCCAGCCCTGCTCCAAGCTGAGTGGAGCGAGGGGAACAAGGAAGGGCCTGGCACTGGCTGCTGGCAGGTGGAGCCCGATGTGCTTCAGCAAAGAGCAGTGGCTGTTAATTCAGGGCTGCCAGGGAGTTAGAGGGGGCCTCTGCAGAGGCCCTGAACCTATTGGGCCACGTTCTTGTGCCAATCCTGCCATCGCATGCCTGCGGCCGGGTGGGGTGCTGATCCGATGGGCCTCCAGTCTCAGGTACGTTGGTGTAAATGCAGAGTGCCCCAGGAGGTCTCTGGCCCGCTGGATGGGCTGATGGTCCACTCAGCCAACGAACCCTCACTAAAGCAACTCCCAGAACAGCATCTGGGCCCACCCCTTGCCTGCTTTCCTCAGCAGGACAGGCTCTTCAAATGGCCTGGGTTTGTTAACACTCCCACCCCAAGCACAGTTTGAGGCTTCTCTTGGGGGTTAGGGAGAAAGTGGGCTCAAGGGGATTTTCATCGGGCTGGTATTTATTTGTGGAGGTGCTATGGGGAAACTGACGAACAAACTGGTGGGGTGACTTGCCCAAGTCACACAGCAGGCTGGTGGTAAAGCCAGGAACACAACCCAGATATTCTGAGTCCCATCCACTTGGCAAATTATTACATGATAATTCGAGAGGCAGGATGGTCTTGTGGCTAAGGCACTGGACTGGAGATCCTGGTTGAATTCCCAGTTCTGCCACAGACTCCCTGCGTGGGCCTGGGCAAGTCCACGACATCGCTCTGTGCCTCAGTTTCCCCATCTGTAGAATACAGTTAATTGACTGTTAGACTGAGAGAGCTTCAGGGCAGAGACCATCTCTCACTGTGGGCTTGTCTACCCCAAGACAGAGGATAGAACGGCATAGTTCTGGGGCTGTAGCTTTTGCACTGTAACCCCATAGTGTAGACACACACAGTGACGGAAGAGGTTTTTCTGGGGTTGTAGAGACTCCACCTCCCCGAGCAGCAGGAGCCAGGTCGATGGGAGAACGCTTCTGTCCACCTAGCCGCGTCTACATCAGGGATTAGGTCAGTTTAGCTACAGCACTCAGCTGGGGGAAATTTTTCACACCCTTGGGCGATGTCGCTATGGCCAGCTAAATGTGGTGTGTGTGTGTGAGAGAGAGAGAGAAATTGCTGGCACAATGGGGCCCTGGTGTTGGCTGGGACATCTAGGAGCCCCTGTGATAATAATGAATATTAACGCTATAAAAGAACTGTTATATAATATTCCACTCTCTTGAGGAGGGTTTGAATGTTTGGGGCGGCTCCCAACAGGCTGGCTAGACCCTTTCCTTAGAGGATCCAGGATGAAAGAATTAGTGGATAAATCAATCGAAGGAGCAGACAGCGGGCATGAGGATAGCTAGAGGGCGTGTGTAGCAGATGGCGCACTCACTGCCACAGCGCCTCCTGCTGGTCAGTCCAGGTATTAGCTCCTTCCAGCCTCAGAGTATCTCCTGCTGGCCAGTGCCCCGCCTTCTTCAGGCCCCCTGTCACTCCTGAACCCCAGTGCCCCTTTTCTTGGGGTTCTGCCCTACAGCAGTCCCCACACTCTGTCTCCCCTCCCCAGAGAACCCCCAACCTTCTATACCCACCTTGCCTCAGTGGCTACTGCCAGTCATCATCTAGCCCCCTTTCCCTGGGGGCAGGCTGCAATGGCCACTCATCACTGGCAAGGGGGTTGGACCCCCCTGCGTGTCTCGGCCTTCAGCTGTCTCCCTGCAGCCCCAGTACCTCCCTAGGCCTTCAGCCAGGCTGGAGCTCCCCTTGCCCTTGCCCTTGCCCTTGCTCTGCTTCAGGTACTCCGTGCACCAAGGCAGCCAGCTCCTTCCCCCTCCAGGGCTGGAGTGAGTCTGATCCAGCTCCTCCCTGAGCCCTTACATCAGGGCCAGCTGTGGCCTGATGGGGTGTGGCCACAGCTGTGGCTGCTTCCTCAGTCAGCATACCTTCTGCCCAGGAGCAGGATGACTGCCCCGCTACAGGTGTATGAGGATAGATAGATAGATAGATAGATGATAGGGTGTGTGGAGATAGATAAATAGATAGATAGATGGTAGGGTGTGTGGAGATAGACAGACAGATAGATAGATAGGGTGGGTGGAGATAGATAGGGTGTATGGGGATAGACAGATAGATAGATACTTCTGATGGTTCCCTAGTGTCTTGCTCGTGTGAAGGGCTCTATGCCCAGCCAGTGCTGAGTCCCACCCAGCTGCACTGATGCTCCAGCTGAATATGAATGTACTAATTCCACATGCACGCTGGGTGGGTGAAAAGGCTGTTGCCTGTCACCCATGAATTCACAGCAGCTGTCTGTGCACAACTAAGGGTGATGCTTGGAAGGTAGTATGGACTAGTGGTTAGAGCTAGGAACCAGTACCGTCTAGCGCTCTGAGATCAGGGGCCCTGGTGTGCCAGGCCTAGGGTGAGAGATAGTCCCTGCCCCAAAGAACTTCCAGTCTCAACTGACCCAGGGTAGGAGGAGAGACAGAGGCCAGGTCAACAGCAGCACTAGAAGCCAGATCTCCAGAGTCCTAAGCTAGCAGCCAACCACTGGGCCATGCTGCCCATATGCTAAGCAGGCTGCTTGGGGGCATGTGGACACAGTGACTGGTTCAGGCTCTTGGAGCTGGTAAATCAGTGGCACCTGAGGGCCGTTGGGTGGCTCATGTGAACGGCGCTCCCTGGCCCCACCCCCACGCCCTGTGGAACTCCTCGCTATGCTGCTCTAGCCATTCCCCCAGAGGCTCCCAGTTGTTACTTCGATGGGACCCCTCAGCTTGTTGTTTTCCTCCATCCCCGCCCCTCCCTCATTCCTCTCTCCCCCCCCCCGTTGTCCTCTGCCCAGCGATGCCTGGAGGCAAAAGAGCCAGGCACCTCTGGAGTGCCTAGGTTTCATGATAAAGGAAGGCCTGGCTCCCCCCGCCAGCCCCCCATCCCGTGCGTCAATCTAGCTGCAGAGAGGAGCTGGTGTGGGTGACAGCCAGGGCCAAGGGATGTCTTGTAGCTCCTGATCTCACTGACGCCAATGGCAAACCTGCCCGGGGAGGCGTGTGGCACTGTTTGCATGAAGGACGGTGCCTGCCTGCTTTGATGGCATGGCTTGAACTCACCCGGCTCACTCTGGGCCCTGTGGGCAGCTCCCTTCTCCTCCTGCCCACCGCCACATCCCTGTCCGCCCCGGTACACTGCCTTGCAATGGTCTTACCTGCATGTTCTGAGCCAGGGACATTACTGGGCATTAGCCCCCTCAATCTCTTAATTCGGGGGCCTGAAATAGCAAAGATCACTGGGTCAGTGGGAAAAGCTGTGGGCCAAAGTGAACACGTTAATGCGGAGAGAGGGAAATAAGCTCGCTGAGGATCTAGCAGAGCTTATCCGATTTCCAGTTCATGGGTTCCCTCAGCCATCACCCCCCTGGGCTGGCTGGGGGCCAGAACTGCTGGGAAAGCAGGTACGGGCCCCAGGCAAGCTGGCCGCTTTTTATTCTGCATTGCAACTGGTGGCGGGACTGGCTGTTGGCAAATGTTCACAGGTTCCTTTGGATCCGAGGATAGAGCCTGGGTCACTGGCCTCTCCCTGCCACGGTGGGGATCCGGGACAGGGTGATCTTGCTTGGAGAAAACATCTGGCTCCCCCTGCTGCCCTCTGTCCTGCTGTCGGTCATGGTGTGTATTAAAGTGGCACCGACTGAGATCAGGGCCCCTGGGTGCTACACAGCCATTGAGTGAGAGACGTGCTCTGCCTTGAGACCGCAGCGTACATAGAAAAAGGGTGAGCGGGGACACAGCGAGCAGAGTTAGGAACAGAACCTCAGTGGTCTGGTCTGAGTGTGATGCACTACCCACTAAACCAGACTGCCTGCTTCACAGGCCAGCCTGAGCATCGCCTCCTGGGCCCTGACCGGCATGCTGGGCATTCACTCAGTGCTGGGGTGAGATTAAGCTCCTGGGAATGGTACCTCACGGTCGCAGGGCTTTGATCTTTGGATCTCCCAGCTTGCCGTCTCTTTGGCTTCCTGTCTGCCATGGGGAACCTGCCGGAGGACGCACAGAGAACTGTGCGGGCATGTGTGTGTGTGCGCCTTTGCATGTGTGTGCCCATGTGAATGCACCTGTGAGTGTGTGTGTGTAAAATATGCTGGCTTGATGCATGTCTCCCTCCAGTGGTGGGTCCCAGCGACTGTACAGTTTACTGCTGTCTCGTCGCAAGAGGAAATGCCCCTTAAACTGAGCAGGAGAGAGGCATGGTTTTGGTGCAGAAGGCCCTGGGTTTGAGCCCAGCTTACAGCAGCACCGTCTGGGTTTATGCAGCCGTAGTTTTGCATGCATGTTTTTGTGAAGGTGCATGTGAGTGTGTGTGTGGTGGGGGGGAGGGGGTTCATGTGTGTTTTAAATGACATGCCAGAATCCCCTGGCAGGGCACTTTCCTCAAGCCCTCTCCCACCAGACACCCCTGTTGCGCGCCCACCTTCCTGCAATGCTCCTGCTCCCCCGACTCAAGCTGTTACCCCCCCGATGAGCTTCCCCCCATTCTTATCGCACTCCACATTTTCCTCTCGTTAAAGGAAAGAACAAGCCCCAGAAGACTTTCTTGCTGCTTGTCCCAGCGCTTTGACCCTCTGGAGGGCCCCACACGAGCCTGCCATGTTCATGTGCCCTTCGGAGGGCTCTGCCCCCCTCGCAGCAGACCCAGGACGGGGCTGGGCCGCAGTGACTCTGCAGGGGGTTCTGGAGTGAGGCTGCCGGACCCAGGCACATCGTGTGGTTCTCTCCCGCTCGCAGCCTGCACTGCACGGGGGCTCCCTCAGGCCCGGCCTGAGCAGGCAGAGAAGGGACGCTACCTCCCCCCACTTCCGAACGAGTGAGCTCCAGCCCTGCTCCCGGCACAGCTGGCTTCGGTGAAGCTGCGCACGCCGCTTGGGTCCCCGCAACGCGGGAGAGAGATTGAAGGAGCCCCGAGAAAGCACCGAGGAGGGGGGCGGTGGTGCCAGGCTGTGGGGGGAGGAGATGCTTAGGGAGCTGGATACAGGGAGGGACGCGATCAAAATCTGCACGTCGCTTCAAGGCCAGAGCAGAAATGAGGCACGGGAATTGGTGGCATTGCAAGGAGGCCCAGGGGGGTGTGGGGCATTCGCTGGCTGCATGGGAGGATGGAAGTTCTTAGCAGCCAGGCCAGTTGTCTGCGGCAATAGGAGACCCAGGGGAGTGACTGGAGCAACATCCCTGCCAGGATCCAACCTGGGTGCATCTGACGGAGGGGTCAGGCCAGGTGACTCCAGGGCAGTCAGTGGCTCTGGGATAGCCCCATGGATTGATGCTTTAGGGAACGTGGGACCAGAGCATTTGGGGCCTTCTGCTTAAAGTCTCCAGGTGACGCTCAGCTCTCCAGTTCTGGTTTGCATCCTACGTGGCAAGGGGGCCTGTAGGAGCGTACGAGGGCCTTGCCCTCCCTGGCGAGCAAAGGGTTAACCCCCATCCCAGCATTGCTTCCCTCTTCCTTATGTGACCTTCACAAGGTTTAAAGCTGGGCTGGGGAGGTGAAAGGCTGTGTGTTAACACACTGCGCCACTGAGCCGCCCTAATTGGGGCTTGGGGACTTCTATACTCGGCCCTCTAAGCACCTATTTGGCTGGCACTCTGGAAAAAGCCAGCGCTCGGAGGCTTAACATTATGTATAGTCAAGCCCTTGGTTAGCCACTTCCTGAGCCAGGTGTTTAGCAGGGCTGAGAGAGATTTCACTTGCTGTTTTCATGGTGCTGTAACTCAGTTAGACATGATTGACACTGGTGTGACAGAGGCAAAGCAGGCCCAGAGCGTGTATCTAGATGGATATATAAGGAGGTAGTGTGATCTAGTGGTTAGAGCTAAGGGGCTGGGAGTCCGGGCTCCTTGGATCTATCCTGAGCTCTGCTAGGTGCTTGCTTGTGGCCTGTACGTTGTTCTGGGACTCTAAGCACATGGGTTCCAGGCCTGGTGATACTAAGCAGGTCATTTTGCCACCCCGTGCCTCGGTTTCCCCATCTGTGGCGATAACAACATTGCCCTTCTTTGCACAGTGCTTGGAGACCTACTGATTAAAAGCAAGGGATTATGACTCAGGTCTCAGACGGCCAGAAGGGACCTTTCCGAGCATCCCAGCGAACCCTCTTCACCCTTGTGCCAGCATTCATTCACTCAACCTTAATAGAACCATGAAAATAGGGTCCCATGCGTCCCAGCAACCTGCCAGGGGTGCTTGGATTTGGTGCTTTGACATTTGAAAGTCGTGCGGTGCAGGGTTTGTGCAGCCAAGTGCAGGACTCCTGGGTTCTATTCCCAGCCCTGAGTCACTGGGTGACCTTGTAAACACCCCCGCCTCAGTTTCCCAGGCTGTAAAGTGGGAGCCCCAGTCCAGCCTTCCTTCATAGGGTGGCAGGGGGTTGTGATGGAATAACGTGCATGGGAACTTGTCTCAAAGATAGAGGGGGGCAGGTTTTCTCTCACCTTGTTCGCTGCACACGCTCTCTCTCTCACACACACACTCCCTTTCGGGCAGGGCGGGGCAGGGGTGTTTCCACACAATAATATTGTGGGAGGAGCGGTTCCCTGAATTCCATCCAAATTTGGCACAAGCAGCTTAGCCCTAAAAATTCTTTCCCTCTCTCTGTTCTTGTCATAGGATCCCAGTGACCTTAATGTGCGAGGCAGGACCGAGGCCTTAAGTATTAGGGAAGCAGAAAGCCCAGAGTAGGGCACTCACTTACAGAACTCATCTGCCCACCCCATCGCCCTCCTCCTCGCCCAGTTTGGGTGGAAGGTGAAATCGGAAGGGACCGATCCTGCGCATGGGGACTGCTCCTTGCAGGTGCCGAGTGCCTCCGGAGAGGTGCCGAGCGCCCTAGATTGCCACTAGGGGGTGCTCTGCTGCTTCCAGAATCCGGCACCTGTGGGCCCATGTGTCTAAATTGGTGTTGCCATAAACCGCTTCTGGGCTTGGTGTTTGTTCCTTTCTTCCCATGCCCCGGTCCCCTCCTTGAAATCAGTGAGAGTTGTGGGGCTCGGCAAATCCTCAGGATCGGGCCCCAGTCGTGCCCAGGGGAGCACATGGCTGAGATCTGCCACGCTGGCTGGGGGCCGGAGGCTGCCGAAGTGATGCCCGAGGCAGAACCGACCCCAACTTGGGCCACACTCACTGCAATAGCTCCACTGGGCTGGCACAGCCTCTGGGTGGTAACGAAGCAGCTAGGGTGCGCCTGCCCTGGATAATAAGGTATGGGCGGGTTACCACAGTTACCAGGGAACTACGGGCAGGTGTGGGAAACTGAGAAGAGAGTCCCTTCGCCGCTCTGTGCCTCAGTTTCCCCTCTACCTTTTCTCTGTCTAGCCCAGTTAGACTGTGAGAGCTGTGTGCTAAGCCCTGCCCCACCTACATCTGGGCTGCAGGGAGGTGCCATCACCGCCTGCAATTCACAGACTGGAGGGTGGGGGGGCACTCCTCTGGCGCGCACGGCCTGAGCCGGGAGATGTGCTCGCCAACCAGGGGCAGACGTCCCATGCAACCCTCAGGATTTATCCACCATGGAGCAGCGTCTACAGGAGTGACCGAGGGAGCCGCTCTTCTGGCTAGCCCCAAGCTCTGGGGTTTCAGCTCCCTGGAAAGGTGGGAGGCCCCTGCTCAAATCTTTTCTCACCCACTGCCTGGGGTGAGGTGAGGAATGAACCTGGACCTCCCCCAGCCCAGGCAGCTGCTCTAACCACTGGGCTGAAAGTTATAAGGTGGGCGCCTCCCTGCTTCTCTGGCTGGGTCTGGAACGGGAGCTGAGCTGGCAGGTGGTCTCTGAGCGCGCCTCGCGGATGGGGCCCCGCATGCGACTTGGGCGGCCGAGCACCCGTCTTCCCCTGGGTTGTGAATCGCTCTGGGGCTCAGGCAGGAGATGGGGGCTCAGACACCTAGGGGGAGGCAGCTGCCCACACGCCCAGAGGCAGGAGCACGGGCGCCTCCGGGGCTCGGCGGGAGTTTTGTGCACAGCAGGGGAGCCAAAACGGGGACTTGAGTGCCTGAAATTGGGACGGAGGCGCCTAATGGCTTTTGTGCATCCTGCCCTTAGCTGCTCTGTGCTCCCCATCTTTAAATGGGACACGTCCCTCTGCGGCTGTGGGGAGGATGAATGGGTGAGGACGGGACCCTTGATCCATCTGTGTTAGACTGCGGTGGGTGTAGGATTAGTCTGTGAACCTCACCGACGTGCAGAGGATCAGACCCTGAGTCCGGCCCCTGCACCTGCTCCAAACAGAGCAGGGTTGCCAGTCCAGAGCTGAGCTAAAGCAAGCGAGGCTCTCGAACATTCCCCAGCGCTTTGCTGATACTGAGATTTTAACCGATTTGCAATGCCAAAAATAAGACCTGGTTTCCCCTTCCCCAGCTGTTATCTCTAGCCAAAGGGTCCTGCTCACTACAGAGAGTGCACCAATGTCTGGACCCACAGCCTCATGCTGTGGAAATGGGGTAGGGTCTGCCTCTGGGACAGACAGGCCTGGCCCAGAACTAGGAGTCCAAACAGCCCCCGAGCTTTGGGGGAGTTTGAATTGGGCTCTTATCCTGATTTGGACCGATTCTTGTCAGGATCAGAGGCTGAATTGGGATGAGGCTGCCTGGGAGCTTGTCCTGTTCAGTAAGTGTTCCCCATCTCTGAATGAGCCATGGGGTCGTGCTGCCAGGCCTCCCCCATTCGTCTGCTGTCAGCATAGTACCCCTGTTCACTCTGACTGTTCTGCTAACAAGGGAGGGAGGGTGGTTGAATGGTTAGAGCAGGGGACTGGGATCAGGACTCCTGGGTCCTATTCTAAACTCCAAGATAGGAGGGTGTCTAGTGGCTAAAGCACAGGACTGGGGTCAGGACACCTGCTTTCTATCCTGAGCTCCAAGACTAGAGTGGTGTCTAGTGGTTAGAGCAGGGAATGCGGACTCTTGATCTCTGGGTTCTGTTGCTGTCTTTTTGGTAAGGGTTAGAGGGGTTGGGACTCAGGACTCCTGGGTTCTCATGCTGGCTTTTGGTGGGGAGTGTGGACTGGGGTTAGAGAAGGAGACAGGGGGTAAGGCTCCTGAGTTCTGTCCCTGGCTCTGGGAAGTAGTGTGATCTAGTGGTTAGAGCAAAGGACTGAAACTCAGGGCTCCTGGGTGCTAAGAACTTGCAGATTTGTCCTCGACCTGGGAAAGATTTCAAGACAGACACATTCAGGCTGTGTGCCAACTACTGCTCCTGGCAAGGGGAAGTAGGCAGAGACGGTATCCTAGCTTGTTATCTAGAATGCCACAGCCCTTGGCATAGACTGAGTGGCACTCTTGACCCGGGTAGGGCAGTAATTGATGCTAATAAATAGGGAAGTTATTAACAGCAGCTGTGATTCAATAAGGCTCCATTTACCTCCCCTAATGACAGTAACTAGCCTGGCATATGCACAGACAGGAATGACACCTGTGCCAGCCACGGGAGCCTCGCGCTGCCTAATTCCACTCAAATAGCCCCGAGCTACCCTTAATGAAGAAATTCAATGTTCCAATTAGCTTCCCAACACGCTGCTCAGGGAAAGGGGTTTGCGCCAAGCCACGGAGGCCCTTTGCTCAGCTGCTTCTTAGCCTGGAAGCTTTTGGAAGAGGAGCAACAATTCCCTTCCTGGAGAGCAGGGCGACAGTTCTATAAATCTTAGCAGCGTGTGGCATGAGCGGGGCAAACGCTGGGCAGGTTGAGAAGGTGTCTGTATGGCCTGACTTCCCCTGCTGGCAGCACTGAGGCCCAGGGGGTCGATTCTGGCCAGAGGCATCTGCCGTAGAGGTGAGCTCTGGTCCTGTTGGTGCTGCCGCCTTTCCTGAGTGATTCACTTTCCCTCTTTTTGCCTCAGTTTCTCCTCTGTACAATGGGGAATTGTGAGGCTTAGTTAATGGAGGCTTGTAAAGGGCTTTGAGATCCTTGGAGGAAGGAAGTGATAGAAATGCAGCGTATTCTACAGTATAGAAGAATCACTTTGCCCACCACTGATACGCAGCTACCTCTGATGTGAACTGTGCAAGAGGTTAGGACAGGAAGGAAAGAATACTGTACCTACACGTCCTAGAGAGATCCCCTTTGGTTTCCAGGGCAACCAAAGAATAAACGTCTCCTCGATCATCCAATACGAGACCCAGTCAATGACTGGAGAATCTAGGCAGTATCAGGTATCAGGCAGAATCTAGGCAGTATCAGGTAACTAGACACGCTGGATGTATCGACTCAGGGTGATCTTTGCTTTACTGCTGCATTTTGTAAAGGATAAATACCAACCCAGCCCATAACTTCCAGTGAGCCCAGCAACTGCATCCTTCAGAAGTCAGGGCCTGCTCTTTGCATGTGTAACGGCCCATCCGCAGAGTTTGGCCCCACCACACAGCCGTAGGGCAGATCTCTGCCACTTAAGCTAAGGAAGCCACTCTGGTTCCTGGCAGAAGTAGTAAGGTGTTATCCTCTGTGGAGTATCCACTAGAGGGACCCATGATACACACTGAATAGGAATGGGGTTGGGTGAATGCGCAGGGATGCGTGGCTAGTACTTTACCAGGGAGCAATAAAGTTGGCAAAGTTTTGAAAAGTTACGGACAAAAGGACGGTGAAAAAGAAAAAGAGGAAAAGCAAACCACACCCCAGATGTTATTTATTTTTACTGCATGGGAAGGATTTAGATGCCACAGGGGTGAGCTGCTAAAATAACCACGAACGCAACCTAAGCTCCAGCAGTCGGACTTTTCCGGCTTTTGTTGCTTGTTAATATGTGAAAAGAAACAATTATAAAATACACAAAAAAACCCACCCACGGATGAGGAGCTGTTATGGGAAAAAGAGGAGCAAAATACAGCCTGTTTGGAGCCCTGTAAAAAAACCTTTATTCACAAGAACCACTTCAGGAACGTGTTCAAGACACAGATCAATATTGTCTTAGTTCTTGTGTCTAATGGACAAAGGTATCGTGCTTGTAGAAAGTCAAAGAGGTTTGGTTTTTTTTAAAGCACGCTCTTGCATCTCTGGTGGAGAAACAAAGAAAGAAAGAGAAAGCAACAGAACATCTGGGTTCTATTCCTGGCTTTTGGAAGACCGTGTGGTATAGTGGTTAGAGCAGGGGACAGACTCAGGACTCCTGGGTTCCAGTCCTGGCTCTAGGAAACAGTCTGATCTGTTGGTTGGAGCAGGGGATTGGGCATCAGGACTCCGGCATGCATAAACAAGCAAAGCAGCAAGGGAATTTTCTCTTTCTTTCTTTCTTTCTTTCTTTCTTTCTTTCTTTCTTTCTTTCTTTCTTTCTTTCTTTCACAGAGTCTCTGGGACGCATATCTTGAGCGCAAACATGCTCCCATGTAGCCTTGCTGAAGTCCAGGAGCTTAAATGAATAGAAACAGGAACAAAATGTAGCCTTTTATTTTTCAAAGTGAACCTCATTGCTGAACGGCCGAACAACCACAGACAGCGATCACACGGCCAGGGAGAGTTCAGTGGTGGAGCAGGAAAGGAAAAAGAGCCAAGACAGCATTCCTTCCAGCTTCAGCCCTTCCTCCATGTGCTCTGTCTTCTCCCATCAAGCACCTCCTGAAATTCAGAGTTCTCTAACTTCCTACACATGGCCCTGTACAGAAAGGCCCCACACTCTGTTCAGAAGCTATGTATCGTAGCAAGGAGGGGACAGCCTTCTCTCAGGGTGGCAGTATAGACTAGTGGATAAGGCACCAAAGTGGGAGATCTGGGCACTGTTCCCAGCTCTGCTGTGTGAATCAGTTAATCTCTGTGTCTCGCTTGTCCAGCAGTATAAAGGGGATATTAATCCTTCAGCTCTCTCAGCTCTTGGAAGCGTAAACTCCTCAGGGCAGGGCCTGGCTCTGTGGTGGCCACTATCTTGGGGAGGTGCACCAGGGATTGAAGTGGGGACCTCCAGACAGGAGCAACGGAAGTGCTCTAAAAGTGGGGGGGCCACAGGTCCCCAAACCGTGGCCCCACCCCCTTCTCCCTGAGCCCCCGTCCTCGCACAGCCCATTCCCATCGAGGTCCTGCCACCTGCTTGCTCCTCTCCACCTCCCCCCCACCCATCACTCACCCTTACAGCCGGTAAAAAGTGGAGGGGGCCATGCCGCCCGGGCCCTCCCCCTGTTCTGGCACCCCTGCCTCCCGAGCTAAATGCTGGTGCATGAGCTAAGACTTCTTAATTGTTGTTATAACAGACTTATATCCTCTGTGGATCAGGGACCCTTAACATACCTCAACGGTGAGGTTCATCTCTTAGAACATAAGAACAACCAGACTGGCTCAGACCAATGGTCCATCTAGCCCAGTATCCTGGCTTCTGACTGTGGCCAGTGTCAGAGGCTTCAGAGGGAGTGAACAGTCCAGGGCAATTATTGAGTGATCCATCCCCGGTCTGTACAGCGCCTAGCACCATGGGACCTCAGGGAGCAGTAGAAGGGAATGATCAGGGAACACCCAGCACGTTTACTTGCGGCCCAGGCCGTCCCTAAGAGCTAGAACCTCTCCTAATGCCCTTGGCTGCAAAGTCGCCATTCCTATCTGCTGCTTCAGTTATTTGTGTGTGTGTGTTTCTGAAGCACCCGCTGGCCCAGTTTTCCTTTCTCCGTTGCACACCTTGAGCTTGGCTGCAAACGCTGCATGGTGGCTGGCTGCGTTGCTGGGGAGACGGGGTTTTGTTTCCCCTCTGGGTTGTGATAACGAGGGGAGGAATAGCACATGGTGTCCAATGTGCTTGACCCACTTTCTGCCGCGCCCGCCACTGGCTATTGGATTGCAGCTGTGCTTGTTGCTTCGAACGAAGGATCTGGAAACGCAGAGAGAAATCGCTGCCCCAAACAATCAGACTCCATGCAAAGGGACCAAGAAACTGGGTCTGACATCTTTTTCCCCATCCCAGCTACATAGCACAGAAAGTGGGGAGGATCAAGCATCATCTCTGCGAGCTGGTGGAATTCCAGCCCTGCCTGTGTGTCACCAGACACATGGTCTGGATCCCCAGTGGCGTACATTGGCCCAGCTCTGGACACAAAGGTGTCACTGACGGCAGTGGCCAGTCAGGCCCTGTCTGTCTAGGCGTTTGTACCACTGCAGCAATTGACTGCCTTGCTTAGGAACTCTGATCCGGAGCAGCCCCATCTCCGGGGTCAGTCTCCAATAACCCGCTACTCCTTGGCCTCTCTCCTGAGACTGGTGTTGCTTGTTGGGGATGAGGGCACCCATCCACGGTCACTTTGCTGAGAGCCCAAAACTGCAACAAGGGGATTTTTGCCTGGTTTTGGGTGTCTTTACAAGAGTCATATGGTTCTGATCCTTAGCAGCAGGGGCTTGAATCGAGGTGCTGCCCTAAAGGTGGGAATCCCCATAGCTCCTTCCCAATACCCTCCTGCCTTCTGCAGCACATTCAAAAGCCACTAACCAGTGTCCCCTTGTTTCCCCCCCTTGCTCAAAGGGGGAGGGAGAGAACAGAATTATCCGAGCAGAGAAATTGTGATCAGGGGACCAGGTCCTTTAAAGAAGCATTGGAACCCCCTTATGACAACTGAGGGCAAAGACAGCTGGAGCTGGGCTAGGTTTGGGTGGAGCTGGGGTGGGTTTGCGTGGAGCTGAGCAGGAGATGAGGTTGAGGCAGAGATGACGAAGAGACTTGATTGGGTAGAGACCGAGGGTCAGATTAGAGACGGTCAACATTTTTCATCGGAAACATTTGTTTTTTTCATAGAAAAATGGCTTTTTTGTTGCTGGTCAAAATGGAAATTTCTGCAGGAAAAAGTCTGATTTCAATAAAAAAATTCAGATTTTTTATCAAAAAATGAAACCTGATTTTGAAAATCGAAAAGCTCGGCCTGTAAACAAAAAACCCCAAAATTCTGTTTTCAGCTGAAGTTTTTTGGTTGCAAAATTCCCCCCCAAAAAGTCAGTTTTTTGACAAAATTCCCAAAACTTTTGAAGAAAAATTTTGACAAGCACAAAAAGACGGTCCCATTGTCAATGAAATATTTCCTGGGAACAAAGTACATTTCTCCCCTAGCTCTAGGCCAGTTACACGTTCATTCTAGTAAGTCAGGCACCGATCCTCCAAGATATTTAGGTGCCAATGGGAGTTGGGCACCTAAATACCTTTTGACGATCTGGGCCAAAAGAACTAAGATGCAGTTAAGCCTCTTTGGTGTAACATACACTTTACGGGTTTCAGAGTAGCAGCCGTGTTAGTCTGTATTTGCAAAAAGAAAAGGAGTATTTGTGGCACCATCGGAATTCCTGTCTGAATGCATCCGATGAAGTGAGCTGTAGCTCACGAAAGCTTATGCTCAAATAAATTTGTTAGTCTCTAAGGTGCCACAAGTACTCCTTTTCTTTATACACTTTATGGTGTCTGAGCCACCCACAAGGTCCATTGCTTTTGGCTTGAGTTTGGTCTAGAGGCTTCTCAGTGGCAATTTATCAGCAAAGAACAAGGAAGAATGAATGCAAAGAGCCCTGGCTGGGGCTGTCATTTGTCCTACCCCAGTTTGTTAGCATCGATTTCTGTGGTCCCTGGTTAATTGGCTTAGCCGGTTGCCATTGAATTAGCAAGCTGTATTGACCTCCCGTGGACGGAAGCCGGTTAGTTCATAACCATCGTGCTTCTGAAATCCATTCCTCACCCAGGCACTGAGGAGCAGGAGCCGTGCATGGACCATAGCGTAGAGAGGGGGGAAAAGCCCACCACCAGCACACAGTAGAACACGGAGATGCTGTCCCAAGGGGCTTTCCCCTCCCTCTGTTTGACCCAACCCTGCCACCTCCCCATCCAAGCCAGGCCGCGGGCAACCACGCAGGGGAAAAGCTGTCCCAGGTGGGAGAAGCAGCTTTCAAGGAAGAGGGAAACCGTCACTCATCTGCCATCTCCTCAGGCTAGGTGAGGCCGGGTAGATTGGGGGATAGAACAGTGCCAGGCGCCTCCCCTGCCAGGTGCCCACCCCCAGATTGGCCCTCAACACACAGCAAAGAGCCCCGGTTTTCATGATCCCCTCGTGATCGTTTTGAATCCAGGCTCTGCAGAGCAGCCCCGCTTCCCCCTCGCTCTGCATTGGCACAGTGGCCTAGATCTGCCATTCCGCATGAGTTCCCCCCAGCTCCCCCCTGCAGTCAGCTCGCCTGCAGGCGTGGGCCCTCGCAGATGGGCTTTTGCAACAGCTGGATGAATCTGACACGACTCTTCCATTAGGGCCGAGACATTAGCAAAGAGCTTTTTGATGTAGGAATTAACTAGCTGCCCCCGCCCCCAATCCTGTGTTCTCCCCAGCCCCCAGTGTACACTTGGGTCATGGGCAGGAGCAGAAGGGATTTGTCCAGCTGGGAGCCCACTGCCCCTGTGTGATCCAGAGCCCCAGGTGCTTGTATCTGTGACACATCGCACTGGAGAGGAGGGGTGTTGCGGGGAGGGGCTAACGGCCCCTAGGTGCTGGGATTATGGGGACTGTTGTTAGTTGCAAAGCAAGTGAGCCACCCGGCAAGGCAGCGTCAGAGTGAAGCACTGCGGCAGCTTGGCACGCTGGCTAATTCGCCAGCCTCCCCCACCAAGAGACAGGTGCTCGGCAGCAGCGTTCAGGGTTGTTGTGGGGTTTTTTCTCCTGCCCACCCCCCCGGCACCGTTTTCATCATTACTAAAGGAAAGAGGATTATATCACATAGTAAACAAACTGCCAGGAATCGCAGGCTGTCGAGCACAAGGGCCCCAGCGCTGGCTGGACGGGATGGACGCGGGTGCCAGTCCTGGTAATCTCAGCATCGGGAGAGGGGGGATAGGACTAGGGCCCCGGGGGCGGGGGAGGGATGCGTCAATGCACTGGTCTGTTTCCTAGAGAGAGCAAAGTTCCAGTCCTCACTTGTGCTTTAGGCTGGTCTCCTCCTAGCACCTATTTCCGTCCCACGTACAGCCCTTGTTTAGGGGACACTGGGGCAGCCGGGGGCGGTGCAGTAGGGAGAAGGATTTCCAAGGCCAGACTGGACCACTGTGATCCTCCAGTCTGACCCCCCGTATCACCCAGGCCAGAGAACTGCCCCTAGATCACTCCTAGAGCTGGTCTCTTAGAAAAGCACCCAGCCTTGATTTAAAATGTGTAAGTGATGGAGAATCCGCCATGGCCCTGGGTAAATTGTCCCAATGGTTAATTGCTAAAAACGTCCACTTTATTTCCACTCTGAGTTTGTCTAGCTTCAACTTCCAGCCACTAGATCGTGTTGGACCTTTCTCTGCGAGATTGAAGAGCCCAATATTTGTTTCCCAGGTAGGTACTTACAGACTGTGATGAAGTCCCCCCTTAACCTTCTCTTTGTTAAAATAAATCGATTGAGCTCCTGGAGTCTGTCCCTACAAGGCAGGTTTTCTAATCCTTTAATCATTCTTGTGGCTCTTCTCTGAATCCTCTCCAATTTATCAACCTCCTTCTTGCTTTGTGGGCACCAGAACGGCACACAGGATTCGTGCAGCGGTTGCACCAGTGACAAATACTGAGGTAAAATAACCTCTCCCCTCTTTGTGCACCCCAGGATCGCATTAGCCCTTTTGGCCACAGCGTCATACCGGGAGGGACAATGGCAGGAATTGCAGAGGGGCCGTGGCTCAGGATTGAGGGACGCTGACAGAGCTGTGTGCGTGTAGAAAGCCCAATGCTGGAAAAACTTCAATGCCCTGAGTTGCTTCCTTCACCCAGAAATAAAGCTCTCTCCAAACCAAGCCCCCTCATCCCCAGACTAAATGAACCCCCCTGCCCAGGGCTTCTCCTTCCCCAGGCTTACTCACTTTCCCTTTAAGACACATTTAGTGCCCCCTCCCATTAGGGGAGGGTGAGAGAGATGAATTTCCCCACCCCCAGCGTTTTTGCACTTGCTCCAAGTTCCGTAGGCTGCAGACCTGCGGAGAACGGGACCTTGGCCCAGCCACTTTTCAATACAGCTAGTGCCAGAGGGGTCCGGAGCATCGCTCTGGCTGCATGGTCACAGCATCACTGAAACTTGACCCAGCTGCCTGTCTGTACAGACGGAGGAAGGGACGGGCCAAATTTCAGCAAGTGGCATTGCAAACTGGCACACGGGGTCACAATGCCACTCAAATTCGGCCCGCCGTTGTGACCTGACACCGGGAAGTCTGTTCCTGCATGGCAGAGCGCAGGAATCTGCCGAGAACTCGACTCCAAGTGGTACCGGCTCACGTGCTGTGTGGGTGAGACAGAGGGCAGTCTCCCTGGCTGACGGAGACCCAGGTTCCCTGTGGCAGAAGGGGACAAGCAGGGACCAGGACAGGGTCCCTGCCAGAGGCGGGGACTGGAATTTGCCCTCCACAAGAAATATCTGAATTGGCCTCCCTGCCTTCCAGGTCCATTCTGAAAATTCCCCCCTGCAGCTACTGCTCCCTCCCCATTCCGAGCTCTGGGGAGAATGAGTTATATAGCAGGCACATTTTCCCAGCATGCCTAGGGAGTAGCCTACAACTCCCAGGTCCTCGCAAACTACAAATCCCAGAGTGCTCTGGTGCCAAGGAGGCCAGTTTTAAAGGGCCGGTATGCCCTGTTACAGGAGTGTAGGCAGAGCTGTGTCTTTGCACTCTGTGCTTGATGCTAGCCAGTGCTCTCGATTCCTCTCCGTTTCACCAGCACGAGGTATAACCAGACCTGAGATAAAGACCTGGGCTGAGATTGTCACAGTTATTTAGGCTCCTCGCTTCCATTGAAATCCTTTGAACATCTGAGCCCTTGTCCCAGTGATGCAACTAACCAGCATAACCTATGCTTGTACGGCACCAGAGATGGCAGCTACCTATGCTTTCAAGGGGCTGCTCAGTGACTCCCCACACACCCCAGCCGTGCTGAGACCAGTCAACTCAACCTTTCAGGCCTCGGCCATGTGGCGCAAACCCCTAAATGGTCATCCAGTGAGGGAAACACAGATACAATAGTATCAATGACAGTCACCAAAAACTCCAGCAGAGAAAGAGGTAAGCTCCTTTGAAACATCCCACCCACCCTCTTCTCGCTCCATTTGCGGTACAGTGTCCAATCACAAGCGCTCCCCGTTCTGTTTGTTTTGGGGTGCACTCCCCGCCCTGCAGAATCAGGCCCCAGAAACAAGGATGTTATTCCCAGCAGCTGATCCAAGAGGCCGGTTTCTTGCAGTAGTTGCGGGGGGGGGAGGCGCGGGGGGAGAAGGAGATCCATGACTGGCATGAGCCCTGGCGGGTGGCAGGAGAAATTGGTGCCTGAGTGATAAACCCAGCCACAGCCACTCCCTTCCCGTGGAGCTGGGCTGGTATTGATGTTCTACCCTGGCGCTAATTATTGGCTCCAATTTAACTCCATCAAAGTGACACTCCCCAGCCCAGGCTCTGTCTAGATTTTATTTTTTATTTTTTTTTAATTCTCTGTGGGGGATAAGAGCTGGTGGTGAGCTGCTGACGCTGAAAAGCCCTGTGCACAGGGAGCCCCCGGGGGGGGCGGGGGATGCAATAATGGCAAAGGCTCTGAGGACTCGCTACTAAGGATTCCCTTGGCTTCTAGCTGGTGGAGGAATCTAGGGGGAAGGGGAGAGGCCCTGGTAAGGCCTGGCAGCCGCTGTGCATTTACTGCACATGGGGGTTTGTTGCGGGCGCTATGATTGACTGGCCGCGGCAGGACCAGCCTGCGTGCTGGGAAGTGACATGCAGGGACCCGAAAGGGTGAGACAGGCGCAGTCCAGAGGTGCCAGGTCTCACTTCCGATGTGACACCCCTGCAGGGGAGAAGCCAACCGGCCTCGCCCGAGCCCGGCTGGGTGGGAGGGCGTTGTCCAAGAGGTCCCAGTTCTGGAATGGGGAGCGCCACCGGTCCAGAGGAGAGTGGGGTCAGCCCTGGGACTTGCCTGGGGGAGGCGGTGCCATCTCCAGCAATAGCCAGGGAACTAATAACCCCCGGGATGGAGCAGGTTCCGGGGCCCCCTAGTCCTGCTGCCTCCCATGGGGTGGGTGGGAGGGGAAAGGTGATGCCATGGGACGGAACTGGCTGCAAGGCACCTAAATCTGAGCTGGGCCCTGCCTGTAGCGGGGGCTTCAGAGACCCCTCCAGTACCCCCCTGCCTTGTGCTAAACACCATCTCCCTCCCATGCTGACATCTACCTCAATCAGCTGCTGGGGCTGCTGCCCCCACCCGTGCTACCTGCAGGGTCAACCCTCCCGCAGCCCGGTCCCTCTCCCTGCGGAGACGCGTATTACCTTTACATCTTGGAAAGCGAGGGGCTCATTAAGCTAATGGAGCCAGGCTCCAACCCAACCCGGCTCCTGCCTTTGACCTATATTTGGGGTGGGGGCTGGGTGTCTGGACTGGACTGGGGGGTTGAGCAAACGCTGCCAGTGGCAAAGCGGAAAGACACAGCAGCGGGGCGCGGGTCTGACTGGCGCTCCGGACCGGCTGGGCCCGGCGGCAGGGGTGGGCGAGACAGGGAGGCTACCTGCAGGCCATGCTGACAGGGAGGAGGCTCAAGTGACCTGCTGCCTGGCTGTTGTATATTCTGTCCCTGGCCCTCTGGCAATATGACAGCCAGGGAGGGTCTGTGGGGCCAGGGATATTTTTGGGGCCCAATCCTTAAGTCTTTGTCAAGGCAAAGACTTCCTGTAAGTTTTGCCAGTGTGAAGCTCTCAGGGGTTGGGCCCGATCCTGCACCCCTAAAAGTTCAGTGGGACTTTTGCCGTTAACTTTTCATGGCAGCAGGATGGGGCCCTTTTCTTATCACCCCCTGACCCCCTTTCTAGGGCTGAGATGCCATGATCCCAGGCCTGCCTTTGGGAACTGAAATGCTGAGAGGACCCAGACCTTGCCTGACTCCGGCTCCAGGGTAGATGCAAATATGACTCCCGAGCTCTTCGGGCTGCTTGGACCCATCTGGGGGGAGCTGGTGGGGCACCGAGGCTGGGGGGACGTGATGTCCAGTGAGCATTCAGCGGTTACGGCGCTTGCAAGAGATGGCCTTTATTCTGCACCAGGTTCCAGCTGGCTCTTGCCAGTGTCTCTTAAAGGTACTGTTCTCCCCGGGGGCATGGGTGGGGGGAAGGGAGCACATCTTGCGAGCTGAGATTTGGGTTTGCCCCATCCACGTCCCGCCTGTCTCACAGCCCCACCCCCACCATTAGCCTGACGCCACCAAGAGCTGATTTGAGACCCTCCCTCGGCCCCAGTTCCCACTGAGTAACACCTTGCTCAGCCCACACTGATGCCAGTGCGGCTCCTTGAAGAGCCAGGCGCTACCCACCTGGAATAGGGGGATCCCGAGCCAGCAGGCCTGGTTAGAGGCAGGAACACCAGCTCACCCCGCCGGACCCAAGCGTGGGAAGAAGTGCTGACCCCCTGACACCCACCAGGAGCTGTGCTGTGTGCCAGACAGGCCGCCAGCTAGTGAAGGGAGTTTCAGCGGTGCCATGAGAACGCAGGGGTCGGGCGGGGCCCAGCTCCTCCAGGACCAGCTCCTTAATTCAGTGCTTGGGCCAATGCCATCCCTGGCGTAATTCCACTGAAGTCAATGGGCCAGCTTCTCCATTGCCCTGAGTTGGGTGCCGGCATTTTCCCCAGCGCAGACGCTACCAAACCAGAGGTGTTTTACACGCACGTTGCACTGGTGTAAATCCCCAGGCAGGGGCGACACCACGGAGAATCAGACCCAAGGCGAGTTGTTACTGATCGCACTGAGATCCGGGCCCCGTTGGGCTGCACATAGAGACCGTCCCTGCCCCCGAGACCTTGCCGTATAGACTAGACAAAGGCTGGGAGAGGAAACCGAGGCACTGAGTGGGGTTAGCACCAAGGACAAATTTGGTTGGTTACTACTGAGGTGGTGTGGTTTGAATAGGAATGCTTCTTTCTGCCCTCCCCAGGGATGGGGGACAGCTGGCAGGGGGCCCTTCTGATAACATTGGGAGGGGGGAGGTCCCTTGAAATGTTGCCAGCTGGGAAAGAGGGGACAGGAGGAAGACAGGGGCGGATTAGGATTATATGGGACCCTAGGCCAGAGCAAGTGGGAGCCCCCCTGGTGCTCCTGATGGGGAAATGGAGTTGGGGCACAGGGCTTGCCCCCGCCTGCCCAGGCCCCTGTGCCCTGACTCTGCTCCCCAGCAGGAGCGTCGGGCGGGCGGAGCAGGTTGGGGTGTGAGGGTGCCCATTTTCCCTGGGCCCCCCAGTTGGCCAGGGCCCCTGGGTCCAGTCCCCATTGGCCCAGTGGCTAATCCACCACGGAGGGGGAGGATGGGCATAGCCCCTTAGTCACCTTGCCCCCCACTCCCTCCTGACGGCATCTGTGCTGCCCCCATCCTGGGCCCTCCCCGTCGCTGATGCACTGCAGAGTAAGCCGGGATGGGCAGAAGGCCAGTGTCATACACGGAGGGCTGAGGGGGAGCGGGGGAGCCAGAGGCAGATGGACGGGACTGGCTGCATGGTTGGGGCTTTCTAGTGGGGATTTTAGCTTTTAAGCCTTTAAGCAAGGACCAGGGCGAGATGGAAGATAAATCCCTAATCCGCAGGCCGGGGGGGGAGAAGGAGCTCCAGCAGCTGAGGCTAATGCCTCCCTCTCCCTGCTCAGGGTCCCTTCGGGGAGAGACGGCAGCAGATCTGACTTCCAGTCAGGGTGTGTCTGTGCCTAGAGTGGGGTGGCATAAATAACCCCCCAGAGTTATTTATGGGTAAGACAGACGAGGTTGTGGATAAGACTGGGGGCTCCGAGAGCTGTGCTCTAGGGCCAGCTGTCCCCCATCCCTGGGGAGGGCAGAAAGAAGCATTCCTATTCAAACCACACCACCTCAGTAGTAACCAACCAAATTTGTCTTTGGTGCTAACCCCACTCAGTGCCTCGGTTTCCCCTCCCAGCCTTTGTCTAGTCTATACGGCAAGGTCTCGGGGGCAGGGACAGTCTCTATGTGCAGCCCAACGGGGCCCGGATCTCAGTGTGATCAGTAACAGCTCGCCTTGGGTCTGATTCTCCGTGGTGCCGCCCCTGCCTGGAGATTTACACCAGTGCAACATGCGTGTAAAACACCTCTGGTTTGGTAGCGTCTGCGCTGGGGAAAATGCCGGCACCCAACTCAGGGCAATGGAGAAGCTGGCCCATTGACTTCAGTGGAATTACGCCAGGGATGGCATTGGCCCAAGCATTGAATTAAGGAGCTGGTCCTGGAGGAGCTGGGCCCCGCCCGACCCCTGTGTTCTCATGGCACTGCTGAAACTCCCTTTCCACACGGATCCTAGTTTAACAAAGCGCTTTTGTTTAGGAGCAGCCGTGTAGGGGCCAATCATGAGAGGGTGAAAATAAGTCAATGGGCCAGATCCCCAGGGGGTGCAAGTCGACACAGCTCCATTGCAGTCACTGGGCCAGATCCCCAGCTGGAGTAAAGTGAGGTTGTGCCCTTGAGTCTACTGGCTCTGTGCTGAATTAGAGTTGCTGGGGAACTGAACCACGGTGTGAACCATCACTGCCTCAGCAGCTGAGCTGAGTGTTGGCGGGGGGGGGGCTGCAACACTGAACGGGCCTAGTTTGCGAGAGCAGCCTGAGCCAGATGCTCAGACCCTACAGGAATGGGGACCATATAAATAGCATAGATAGATAGATATTGGGGTGTGCATGGGGGTGGATAGACAGAGGGTGTGTGTGGGGATACATAGATATTGGGGTGTGTATGGAGATAGATGGATAGAGGGGGTATAGGGGATTGGATATATAGATAGAGGGCTGTCTGGGGATACATAGATAAATAGATGGTGGGTGTGGGGATAGATTGATAGATATTGGGGTCTGCATGGGGTGGATGGATATTAGGGTGTATGGGGATAGATATTGGGGTGTGTATGGAGATAGAGGGGGGTATGGGGATAGATAGATATTGGGGTATGTATGGAGATAGATAGATATTAGGGTGTGTATGGGGATAGATAGCAGAGGGGCTGTTGATATTAAGCCATTGGGGGATATTCTATGGGGAGGGAGGAACGATGCCACCAGCTCCTGGCAGGTTCATTCTGAGCATCGCCCTCATCTGCTCTGGATCGGGCTGATGGAGACAGAAAATTCAAACAGAACCGATCCATTTGCTAATGTCCCTGCAGCCAGACTGTCTGCTCTGACCCCTTGGCGGTGGAGGGTGGGAATTGGCTCCGCTGTTTGGAAATCGGATTCCAGCCTCAGCTTATGCTGGCCAGGAGCATCTCGCTGGCTGGGCAGCATGAAGCCGACCAGTTGCTAAGGCCGGGTGGGGTGGGGGTGGGGGTGGGGGGAGGCATTTGAAGGGGTCAGGTCCTGCACTGGGTCCTCCATGCAGCTAGGCTGGAGTCTGGCAACATAAGGCGGGGTGGGGGCACAGGAGCAGTGGCAGCTGCTGTTGACAGCTGGGGAGAATTTCTTCTGCTGTCCCTTTAAGCCAAGCCCACTTGCTTTGGCTTTGGTTTGGGGGGCGGGGGGGAGGAAGGGGGCCGGGACACACGGATTCAGCCCTGGTGGGGACGTGGGAGGGGAGGTCTCAAACTGGGAGAAAGTGTCCTTGCTATAATAATGCTTAGCACTGCCCTGGCGGTGGGTGAATCACCCTCCCAGCCCCCCTCCTGAGGGGGGCAAGTGAATATCATCCTCCTCCTTCTACAGTTGGGGAAACTGAGGCACAAGGTGGGGTTGGGACCTGCCTGAGGCTACACAGGGAGTGTGGAGCAGAGCTGGGATCAGAAACTCAGGACTCCCTGCTGGTGCCGTTAACAATGAATGATGTCACAAAGCTGTAGGAAAGGGGTCTTTATCGAGCATCTCTCTTAGGTACAGCATTTACCTGCCCCCCACCATCCCCCTAGTGTCTGATCACCGCACAGCCTGTGAGGCAGGGCAGTGCTACGCTCCGCGTCGTACAGATGGGGACCCGAGACAGAGACAAAGCGGTTTCCCAAGGAGCCCGTGGCAGAGCCAGGATTTGAATCTGGATCGGCCAAGCCCCAGACTAGCCCGCAAAGCGCCAGCCACCTTTCCTCTAGCCACACTGCTAGCCGACGGAGGCAGCCCAAGTCACTGACATCGTGGGCCCATCTTCTCCTGAAGATCTCTAGGCATGGCGATTTCCATCGCCTCCCCGCGCAGCCACTTCAATCCACTCCTGAGCTTTCCTGCCCTGGCCTCTGCTCCCCCATTCCCAGATCCTTCTGGTCCCATCTTATCACCAGCGTTCTTCCACTGCAGGGCACGGGGCATGCTGGTGGTGGGAGAAACTCACCCTTGTGGTACCTGCTCTATGGATAAGACTCCACTCTCCACAGCAAATAACAGGGACTCCTCAGCTCTGTGGCCCCACCCTTATCTGAGGGGGCAGGACCTTCGGTCTGGTGGGCTCCACTCGCCTTCCCCCAGGATTCATAGATTCCAAGGCCGGAAGGGACCACTGTGATCCGCGGTCTGACCTCCTGTATCACACAGACCAGAGACCTGCCCTAAATCCTTCCTAGAGCAGATCTTCTAGGAGCACATCCAGTCTCAAGCTAAACGTTGTCTCTGATGGAGACTTCACCGTGACCCAGGGGAAGTTCCAGTTGTTAATTACTCTCACTGCTAAAAAATTTACGTCGTATTTCAGGTCTGAGTTTGTCTAGCTTCAACTTCCAGCCATTGGACCGTGTTAGACCTTTCTTTGCTTGATTGACGAGCCCATTATTAAATATTTTCCGCCCTGTGTAAGTACTTATAGACTGGTTTCAGAATAGCAGTCGTGTTAGTCTGTATCCGTAAAAAGAAAAGGAGGACTTGTGGCATCTTAGAGACTAACAAATTTATTAGAGCATAAGCTTTCGTGAGCTACAGCTCACTTCATCGGATGCATACAATGGAAAATACAGTGGGGAGATTTTATATACACAGAGAACATGAAACAATGGGTGTTACCATAAACACTGTAATGAGAGTGATCAGGTAAGGTGAGCTATTATCAGCAGGAGAAGGGAGGGCAGGGAACCTTTTGTACTGATAATCAAGGTGGGCCGTTTCCAGCACTTTACAAGGACAGTAGGAGGGAAAAGAAACAAGGGGAAATAGTTTTACTTTGTGTAATGACCCATCCACTCCCAGTCTTTATTCAAGCCTAAGTTAATTGTATCCAGTTTGCAAATTAATTCCAATTCAGCAGTCTCTTGTTGGAGTCTGTTTTTGAAGTTTTTTTGTTGAAGAATTGCCACTTTTAGGTCTGTAATCCAATGACCAGAGAGATTGAAGTGTTCTCCAACTGGTTTTTGAATGTTACAATTCTTGACGTCAGATTTGTGTCCATTTATTCTTTTGCGTAGAGACCGTCCAGTCTGGCCAATGTGCGTGGCAGAGGGGCACTGCTGGCACATAACTTATAGACTGTGATCAAGTGACCCCTTAACCTGCTCTTTGTCAAGCTAAATAGATGGAGCTCCTTGAGTCTGTCACTACAAGGCCGGTTTTCTAACCCGTAATCATTCCTGAGGCTCTTCTCTGAACCCTCCCTGATTTATCACCGTCCTTTGTGCCTCGCAGGCAGCTGAGCAGGACACATTATTCCAGAAGCAGTCGCACCAGGGTCAATTCCAGAGGTAAAATCGCCTCTCTGCCCCTATTGGCGATTCCCCTGTTTGTGCCTCCCAGGATCGCATTAGTTCTTTCAAATAGCTGCACCTGTTGCCCAGTGCAGGATGCTCATGTACAGCAGCAAGCGGGAGGCTGATGTCAAAGCAGCCCAGAAGCAGCAGGGCTGTGTTAGATACATGTCCACGCTCAGTGCTAGAAAACCCTTCAAACTTCATTGTCTTAGCCTGCTCCTAGCCGGCACGTCCCCCGATGGCCTTTCAGCTAAGGAGCGTCTGACGCTCGGGCTTTGGGCTGGGGTTGCCAACTTTCTACTCGCACAAAACCAAACACCCTTGCCCTGCCCCCTGCCCTGCCCCCTCTGAGGCCCTGCCCCTTCTCTGAGGGCCCCCCCTCACTCCACCTCCCCCCCTCGCTCACTCTCCCCAGCCTCACTCACTTACTTATTTTCACCGGGCTGGCTCAGGGGTTAGGGGTGCGGGAGGGGGTGAGGGCTCCGGCTGGGGGTGTGGGCTCTGGGGTGGGGCCAGAAATGAAGAGTTCAAGGTGTGGGAGGGGACTCCAGTTTGAGACAGTGGGTTGGGATGTGAGAGAGGGTGAGGGCTCCAGCTGGGGGTGTGGGCTCTGGGGTGGGGCTGGGGATGAGGGGTTTGGGGTGCAGGAGGGTGCTCCGGGCTGGGATCAAGGGGTTCGGAGGGCGGGAGGGGGATCAGGGCAGGGGGTTGAGGCGCAGAAGCGGGTGAAGAGAGCAGGCTCCAGGCAGCGCTGACCTCCAACAGCTCCCGGAAGCAGCGGCATGCCCCCCTTCGGCTCCTACATGCAGGTGCAGGGTGGGGGGGTACATGCCCCTGCTTCTGGGAGCCGTGCAGAGCCATGGCAGGCAGGGAGCCTGTCTTAGCCCCACTGCGCCGCTGATTGGACTTTTAACGGCCCGGGCAGCGGTGCTGACCGGACCTGCCAGGGTCCCTTTTTGACTGGGCGTTCCGGTCGAAAACCAGATGCCTGGCAGCCCAACGCCGGGCACAAAGTCTCCTTGAAGTGATCTCCCAGCCTCACGTTCATTTATCGATTATGCTTCATTGCGTAACTGGGCAGCTGCAAAATCTGGGGACTAGACTCGGTCTTGAGCTGCTGCAGCATTTGGCTTTGGCTTTCCGGGCTCCTGGAGTTTGGCTGCGAGGCAAAAGGTGACATTTTGACGAGGCTCTGGGTTTGATTCCACTCCCCCCGCCTCTCTTGTGGCTCCCCTGGGTTTGGATTCTGGATACCCCCAATGTTTCTGGCTTCAGCAGGGACGTTTTGATTCCATCTCTGTCAGGAACAGATCAGGATCAGCCCTGGACACCGGAGCGAACCCAAGAAGCCAGTCGGGTGCCTCTTGCACAGTCTGTGGAACCAGGCAGGATGATCAAAAGGCAGTGATCAGAGCCAGGGAACCAGTCCAGTTCAGAAGGCAGGGCCGGGGCAGCTGAGTTCAGCTGCTTCCAGAACCTCCACCCGCTCCTTCTTTGGGTCTTGGACCTTAGGAACATGCTTATCTTGGGCCTGATTCAGCCACGCCCTGAAGCACATGTTGAAGGGAATTGCTGACTAGGAACCTGAGCTCTGTCTCCTTGTTTTTATCTTTAACTTGCAAAGCCCAGAGCTGGCTGAAAATCTGTAGCCGCTGGAGAGAAATATGTTTGTATCTTAAAAAAGAATCCTGGCATGAGTTTGTTTTGCGCTGCTGTTCCCAGCACTCGCCCGAGGAGACCCGAGACCTTGGCTGGCTCTGGCTTCATTGGACAGCTGTCAATTCAGGAGGAAGGTGGGGTATCTCCTCTGCCAATCCTCTTCTGCGCAGCGTTGTTGTAGCTGTGTGATCCTCTTCTAGTTTCTGACGCTGTGTTGAATAAACCATAAGCATCTCTCTCTCCTGCCTCCCTCCCTTCCCTGGTCCCACTGGGCATGGCTTGTGTGTGGCTAACAACTGTGCTTCAAAGAGAATGGGGCATCTCTGGGAAAATGGCTCCTAAGGCATGTGGATTTTGAAGGGAAAGAAGCAGGAAATTAATCTGTCCTTCTTTATGCAGCATCTAGGCCTGACCTCCCCTGCATCCTGGTCCTCATCTCAGCAAGAGCTAAGTAGCTCCGTTGGAGGGAAGGGATTTTTATCTTGCAGTTTTACTACTGTTACCCCATTTTGGCTTGGGAGGTTACTTAATTTTTAGGGTCTTCTGAGTTATTTCCCATTAAGAGGAGAAATTGATTACAGAGTATGACTTTGATGCAATCCTGTTTATTTACAAAGGATGAGTGCAAAGTCCGGTTTTGCTAAACACAGGAGGAATCAAGCTGCAGGAGTCCTTTTATTTTTGCTCACAGTCCCAAGTCTCTTTCTGGACAGTACTCTGCCCAAAAGCTCTCTCTTAGTTTTTCTCAGGGTCATGTCACACATGTCTCTCTGGTTGTGTCTTGGCTTCTTTGCTGCGATCTCTGTCTGATTCTGTGGTGTTTCTGCTGCTTCTCTCTCACACAGACGTGGTCCATACTTAAAATGTAGATCAACATAGGTATGTCATTTGTGAAAAATTCATACCTCTGAGTGCTGTAGCTATGCTGACCTCACCTCTGAGATAAGATGTGGCTAGATCAATACAAGAATGCTTCTGTTGACATAGCTACCACTTCTCAAAGAGTTGGATTACCTACAGCAATGGAAAAAGCCCTTCTGTTGTGGTACGAAACATATAAACAGCAGCACGATGGTGGCATAACCACAGCGCCCTAGCTGTACCAGTATAGCACCTGAAGTGTAGACATGGCCTTAGTCACACAGCTGCAATCCAAACAACACTCTGTCTCAGTGTTTGCAATCAGATGTCCTGGGAAACCCCATGGATCAGCCATTGCCCAGCCTTGCATGCGGTTTAGTCCTTGGGTGGTGGTTTTCCATTGTATCACCTCTCACTAAACAAAGGGGCAATTAATTGTTTCTGAATGGAAGGCAGTTATCACACGCAACAGCTGCAATGAGGGGGTGTGACTGCTGAACCCCCCAGCATAACTATGGTGCATGCAATCTGCTTCTTAAGAAGCTTGCATGAGGCCTGAACCCAGCCCAAGCCCAGTGAAGTCAGTGGAAAGATTCCTACAGACTTCCATAATCATTGGGACAGCCCCCTACCTTTGTAGGGCCTGATCCTCTGAGGTAAGAGCCTCCATCTTGGCTGAAGCCAGGGACCTCCAGTGCAGAGACCCTGACTTGCCGGAGCTGGCGTTCTATAGGTGGGGCTGTAACATTGGGTACAGACAGGGGTGGGGACCCCACGCCGGCCAGTGGGTCACACAAAGCGCCCGCAACTCCCAATACCTTGAGAGGCTCTTTGTAAAGCACCAAGTAAATTAAAGTGTGGCCTCATGGTTAACCCAGGGAGCCCAGGGACCAATCCTGCCTTGGCTGGGGAGAAGAGAGGCAGCCAAAGGCACCTTCTGCTACATCCCATTCGTTCCTGGAAACTGTTTCACCTTTTCCTCTTTCTATGACGAGATAACTGGCTCTGTGGATATGGGGGTAGGGGTGGACGGGATATATCTTGACTTTATCAAAGCTTTTGATATGGTCTCCCACAGTATTCTTGCTAGCAAGTTAAAGAAGTATGAGCTGGATGAATGGACTATAAGGTGGATAGAAAGCTGGCTAGATAATCGGGCTCAACAGGTAGTGATCAATGGCTCCATGTCTAACTGGCAGGCGGTATCAAGGGAGTGCCCCAAGGGTCAGTCCTGGGGCCGGTTTTGTTCAATATCTTCATTAATGATCTGGAGGATGGCGTGGATTGCACGATAAGCAAGTTTGCAGATGACACTAAACTGGGAGGAGAGGTAGATATGCTGGAGGGTAGGGATAGGATACAGAGGGACCTAGACAAATTAGGGGATTGGGCCAAAAGAAATCTGATGAGGTTCAACAAGGACAAGTGCAGAGTCATGCACTTAGGACGGAAGAATCCCATGCACCGCTACAGACTAGGGACCGAATGGCTAGGCAGCAGTTCTGCAGAAAAGGACCTAGGGGTTACAGTGGACGAGAAGCTGGATGTGAGTCAGCACTGTGCCCTTGTTGCCAAGAAGGCCAATGGCATTTTGGGCTGTATAAGTAGGGGCATTGCCAGCAGATCGAGGGACGTGATCGTTCCCCTCTATTCGACATTGCTGAGGCCTCATCTGGAGTACTGTGTCCAGTTTTGGGCCCGACACTACAAGAAGGATGTGGAAAAATTGGAAAGCGTCCAGCGGAGGGCAACAAAAATGATTAGGGGACTGGAACACATGACTTATGAGGAGAGGCTGAGGGAACTGGGATTGTTTAGTCTGCGGAAGAGAAGAATGAGGGGGGATTTGGTAGCTGCTTTCAACTACCTGAAAGGGGGTTCCAAAGAGGATGGCTCTAGACTGTTCTCAGGGGTAGCAGATGACAGAACAAGGAGTAATGGTCTCAAGTTGCAGTGGGGGAGGCCTAGGTTAGATATTAGGAAAAACTTTTTCACTAGGAGGGTGGTGAAGCACTGGAATGGGTTACCTAGGGAGGTGGTGGAATCTCCTTCCTTGGAAGTTTTTAAGGTCAGGCTTGACAAAGCCCTGGCTGGGATGATTTAGTTGGGGATTGGTCCTGCTTTGAGCAGGGAGTTGGATTAGATGACCTCCTGAGGTCCCTTCCAACCCTGAGATTCTATGGTTCTATGATTCTATGGACAAGATGCTATTAAAAAAATATCAAAAGATGAGACTTTGGCCTCCCCCTTTCTCCCAGCGATTGGCTCGGAAACGCCGACGACAGCTAAAAACCTTGTTTGCAAATGCTTTTTGCCACTTCGACGGGGCGAGAACTGCTTCTTCGCCCTCCCGAGGTCTGTGCAGAGCGCCAGGGCGAGACTTTGAACTCCACGTCTGCACAGCTCTGCCCGTGGCCTCAGTCCTTTCCTACAGCCCCCTGTTATTCCAGCCCTGGGCTCCCCACTCAGCTCTGCCAATGACCTCAGTCCTGATGACAGCCCCCTGCTATTCCAGCCCAAGGACCCTAAGGGTACGTCTACACTGCAATAAAAGACCCACACCACGGCTGCAGCTGGCCCGGGTCAGCTGATGGGGGATCTTGAGGCTCAGGTGGTGGGGCTAAAAAACGCAGTGTAGACATTCCGGCTTGGGCTGGGAGCCTGGGATCTGAAACCCCGTGAGGGGGGTGGGTCTCAAGGCCTGGGCTCCAGCCCAAGCCCAAACGTCTGCACTGCAAGTTTTAGCCTCATGGCCTGAGTCAATGAACCCAGGCTCTGAGATGGTACCCGGGTTTTTCTTTGCAGTGTAGAAGTCCCCTCACATAGCTCGGCTGAGAAGTCCGGTCCAGCCCTGGGCTTTCTCCCCTGCATCAGCTCTGCCAGTGTCTCTTGCCTTTGACCTACATCCCTGCTAATCCAGTCCTAGACCCCCCTGTGATGAGATCCCCAGGGTGCAGCCTGGTATTGTGGGATCTCTGTGCCCCCTTAACTCTCCAGCCTGGGCTGTCTCTCACAATGCTTTGCTAGTGACAAGCAGCAAACCCCTCCAGGCGCTGTGATCACTCAGCACAACAGCCAGCTGGATTGCATGAATGCTCCCGGAGCCACTCATGAATCACACAGAGAAAAGCACCAGCCAGATCCCCCCCCCCAGCTCCCAGCTCTGTATCTCAGGAATATCTTGTCTTGCACTGCTCAAGGTGAGTGTCACACACCCACAAGCTCCTCTCAGGCAACCGACTCTGATTGCTACTCCCTGCCCTGTGCTGCCCACCCGGTTCCCCCTGGACTTTAGCTAATGGCAGCTCAATCCCAAGCTGCAGCACCTCCTGCTGTTGATCCCAGGTCTCCCCTGGGCAGCTGCTGCCCATCCCCCAACTCTCCCCTGCAATCCAGCACCACTGATTAATGCCCCTTGGCCAGAAGCATCCATTCTCACTCTGCACCCTGGTGGGCCCAAGGCCAGGTGGGCTGTCCGAGCTCTCCTATGGGCCAGATCCAGCCACCAGTGACATTAATGGAAAGATTCCCATTGGCTGCAATGGCTTTGGATCAGGTCCTGCCTTAGGAGGAACCAGAATGGGGGCTCAGGCCCATCTCTAGAAGTACACACAGCGCGTCAGCCACAGCCTCCACCGTCACCGCAATTCGCCCATGAAACCCCCCTCCCATGACTCCAGCCCGATGGGCCCTGAAGGCCACCGGACCTGGGCTCAGTGAGACCATGGGACACAGTTATCCCAGAGTGGAGACCTCTGACCAGCTCCCAGGGGCCAGGCTGTTAGCTCAGTGTCACCTGAAGAGAGGTGAGTCTCATGTAGGTGATGCCTCTCTGGACAATGACGGCTTACGGCTGGATGGCGGCTCTGTCCTCAGACACTGGGAACAGCTTGGCCTGATATTGTCGGGCCTGATCCAAAGGCACTGGAGGTCCATGGGCTCTGGGTCAGCTCCGTAGTGAGGTGGTTGGTGGGACGGAAGGGGCAATCTCTTTCCAGGCAGGTGCTCCCCCATGCCAACTAGATGAGCACCATCCCAAAGTGACGACCAGGCATCGATGCAAGCTCAGGCTAAGGCCCATGGGGGTCCTGGGAGAGCAGAGGGACTGGGCCAAGGGGTTGCCAAGGGGCTGAGGACCGAGTGGCTTGTGGGAGGAGAACGTGGGGTGGGGATATGGCCACAGCCTGAGTCTACCTAGGCACTTCACATCTGCCTTCAGGTTTTGTTACTGTTTTTTATTATTATGGTGAGCTCAGGTCCCCACTGAGCCAGAGGCTGTAATACAATGTGAGTCCCTGCCGCAAAGAGCTTACAGCCTACCGCCAAAGCTTCACACTGTAGAGATGCAAGAAGCTACTTTAATGCCCTGCTAAAGCTGAGACCATAAATGCAGAAACCCAGGAGATTCCAACACTTTGGTTCCCCCAGTGTTCACTTAGCCCTGTTGCAGCTATCTAGGATCCGCGTACTCTGGTTTGTGGTGTAAACAAAAGGGCAATGCTGATAATATTGTTGCCTTTCATCCTAAAGGGGTCTGAAAACTTTCACTGAAATAAGCATGCACCTTTGAAATGCAGCCACCTCTGGGATGAAATGTAACAGCTCTTTAACAGTGCACATGCACGTTGCCATTTATGATGTGGAGCACGGTGTTTGACTGACCTGTAGGCAGAATGTAACGTGTCTAAGTGAACCTTGCTGCGGGAACCTGAACAATCAAATTCCCTGACTTCGAGCACATCTTACCCTCAATGTCCTTGTTTGTACAGTTGGTCAAAATTCTTAGTTCAAAACTTATTTTGGCCAAAAAAAAAAGACCTTTTTTTTTTTTTTTTTTTTTAAAAAGGCAGAATCTTTCTCAAAACACCTTTCTTTTCTATAATTTTCTGTTTATTTATTTTTGCCAAAACTAAAATCTTTCACAGTGTTTAAATGTTCTGATCATGGACATTCCCCTCCCCTTTCATAGAATCATAGACTATTGGGGTTGGAAGGGACCTGAGGAGGTCATCTAGTCCAACCCCCTGCTCAAAGCAGGACCAATCCCCAACTAAATCATCCCAGCCAGGGCTTTGTCAAGCCTGACCTTAAAAACCTCAACGGAAGGAGATTCTACCACCTCCCTAGGTAACGCATTCCAGTGCTTCACCACCCTCCTAGTGAAAAAGTTTTTCCTAATATCCAACCTAGCCCTCCCCCACTGCAACTTGAGACCATTACTCCTTGTTCTGTCATCTGCTACCATTGAGAACAGTCTAGATCCATCCTCTTTGGAACCCCCTTTCAGGTAGTTGAAAGCAGCTGTCAAATCCCCCCTCATCCGTCTCTTCCGCAGACTAAACAATCCCAGTTCCCTCAGCCTCTCCTCATAAGTCATGTGTTCCAGTCCCCTAATCATTTTTGTTGCCCTCCGCTGGACTCTGTCCAATTTTTCCACATCCTTCTTGTAGTGTGGGGCCCAAAACTGGACACAGTACTCCAGATGAGGCCTCACCAATGCCGAATAGAGGGGAACGATCACGTCCCTCGATCTGCGGGCAATGCCCCTACTTATACATCCCAAAATGCCATTGGCCTTCTTGGCAACAAGGGCACACTGTTGACTCATATCCAGCTTCTCGTCCACTGTCACCCCTAGGTCCTTTTCTGCAGAACTGCTGCCGAGCCATTCGGTCCCTAGTCTGTAGCGGTGCATTGGATTCTTCCATCCTAAGTGCAGGACTCTGCACTTGTCCTTGTTGAACCTGATCAGATTTCTTTTAGCCCAATCCTCTAATTTGTCTAGGTCACTCTGGACCCTATCGCTACCCTCCAGCGTATATACCTCTCCTCCCAGTTTAGTGTCATCTGCAGACTTGCTGAGGATGCAATCCATGCCATCCTCCAGATCATTTATGAATATATTGAACAAAACCGGCTCCTTTCTCCTCCTTTTTGCCACGGAATGGGATAGAATGGTGATAACTTGGCGAGGGTTCAGAGAAGAGCCACGAGAATGATCGAAGGGTTAGAAAACCTGCCTTTTTGTGATAGACTGAGGGCTTGTCTACATTTGAAATGCTTCAGCAGCATGGCTGTAGCTGCATTGCTGACATTATCACCACCACCAGGGAGGGTTCTTCCATTGGCGTAGGGAATCCGTTCCCCTGACAGGCAATTGCTAGACTGATGGAAGAATTCTACACTTGGGATTAGGTCATTTTAACTACGCTGCTCAGGGAGGTAAATGTGCCCCCCCCCACCACCAACGTAGTTGAAACAACCTCACTTTTTAGTGTCGAGCAGGTCTCACGGAGCTCAATCTATTTAGCGTAACAAAGAGATGGTTAAGGGGTGACTTGATCACAGTCAATAAGTACCTACACAGGGGACAAATATTTAATAACAGGCTCTTCAATCTAGCAGGGAAAGGTCTAACATGATCCAATGACTGGAGGTTAAAGCTAGACAAATTCAGACTGGAAATAAGGCATACATTTTTAACAGTGAGAGTAATTCACCATTAGAATAATTTACCAAGAGTCATGGTGGATACTCCGTCAGAGACAATTTTTAAATCAATTGGATTTTTTTCCCCTAAAAGATCTGCTCTAGGAATTATTGCGGGGCAGTTTGCTGGCCTGCGTTATACAGGAGGTCAGGCAAGATGGCCTGCGTTATACAGGAGGTCAGGCAAGATGATCCCAATGATTGGCCCTTCAAGATTGAACCATATCTAGACTTTTTTCCCCCTGTTATTTTTCATTTTGTCACACTGCAGCTTTTCAAGACTTCCTCAACTTTGGAACAAGTCCCAAAGCAGTATTTTAAAATCAGTGACCCTGTAACTCTGCCACTCGGTGATTTGGGAGTTGGAAAGGTTTTGAGAAGTTACAGAGTAGCAAAAGAAATATGGAAAAGGGGGAAATTAAAGCATCATGAATTTTATAACAATCAGTGGCAAAAAAAAAAAAAAGTCAAGCAGCCATGGAAATTAAACATTCAAAATGTCTCCAGTAAATACCGGGGGGGGGGGGGATTTAAAAAAATTGATACATGTTGAACTTTAAAAATTATGATTAGCTGTATTGTGAAAGCCAGGCATGGGCCAGGACCCCACTGCACTCAGACAAAAAGAGAGCCCTGCACCAAAGAGCTAAGTAAAATGGAAACCATTTTGAATTTTTTTGCAATTTTGTTTAGCCTGACCTAGTTGTTTTCATGGGATTTCCTTTTCTTTTTTTTAAGAAGAAAAGGGAAAATTAAAAGGCAAAAGAAAATAAAAATAGAAGCCTGGATTTAGGTACCCATTTCAGTGTGATTTGGGCTCCTGATTCCCCTAAACTCCTTCAAAAATGCCAGCCAAAGCGAAAATTCAGTTGATCTTGTCGGGACGATTGATCTGTAGTCTCAGCAGTGCACGTGCCTGAAGCGAACATGCTGCCCATGTCTCTAATAATTTTCATGGCGTAATTGAACATACTGAAAAATAAATTGCTTCTTGTTAAGCAAGGGCAGGAGTTGGGAGACAGCAAGGGTTGGCCGGGAGGAGCCAAAGGGTGGAGAGAGATTGAATGAACTGTCAGGAGATGGGAGAGTAAAATGCATATCACTGGAAATCCATTAGCAAGCAAGGGGACAGGAGCGATGGAGGGGATTGTGGGCGGATCCGAAATGTTCTGGGAATGCAACGGGGGCAACAGAATGGATCTATTTGTGTAGAATTTGTCATCCCAAAGCATTTGTAAGTGCTAATCTGCCTATCTATCCATCCTAGGGTTTTATCCTGCTGCCCATCCCTGGAGTATCTGGACACCTTCTGTATCAAATCAAGAGCGATAGTGAAGTCCCTAGTGAACTTCATGGAGTCTCTGGCTCATCTCCCTTTTCAGGGTAAAAAGCAGGTTTGGGGGTTGGCTTTTATTCATTTCTTGTTTTTCAGATGGATAAGTTGTGCGTGGGCGCTTGGGGTTTCTTGACCAGCCCTGATGTCAGCATTGTGAGTGTCAGACCTACAATGGAAAGGCAGGAAACCTGCGTCCTATTCCTGGCTCTGCTGCTGGGCAACCTTGGCCAAGTCCCTTCATGCCTCTCTTTCTCCTGCCATCTTTGGTCTGTTTAGCTTGGAAGCTCTTTGGGGCAGGGACTGTCTCTTCTTCCGTGGTTGTGCAGTGCCTAACACAATGGGGTCCCAATCTGGGTGGAGCCTTCTAAGTGCTGCTATAATACAAATAATAGCAATAATTCCTGGCCTCCTGGTTAAATCGCATTCCAATTAAAGTCAACGGGAATTTGCCTGCCTAAGAACTACGTATAAATGTAACACCACAGGGTCCAGCCAAGTGGGAGTTTCCCTGATTACACGCCATAAACTAGTGTAGTGTCTGTGGTGGGGGGCTGACCCAGCTGCTATAATAACCTGCTACTGATGAAGAAATGGCTCTGTTAATTCTGCCAGTGGGAGTGTGCGCTTTTGGCACTGGGCTTGACCTCTTCTGACCGAGGCGGTGACCTGATGCACACGGCCATGGTTTGTTCCCTAAGGATCTCAGGATCCGGCCCTATATATTCACAGCATCAATGAGCAGGTAGGCTGTGTGTGTGTGTGTCTGTGCATAAACACGATGGTGTGGGACATTTCAGCAAGGAGACTGGGGTACATCTCATCTCTGAACACTCCAGACCTCAGGGAAAGTGTGGCTCTGGGTCTGAGCGAAATCTTTTTGGGGTCCACCTGCCGCAGCAAAGCAGGTATCCCAAGCCGACTGTGTTCCCTGACAGATCGCTGTCTTTTCCACAGCCAGGAGCTCCCCCTGCTATGTTGGGAGGGTGTAATGATTTCCGCTGCAGCGAGGAACTATCCAATAGGCAGGCTAATGCCCCAGGCAGGAAGGGAAGGGGAATCATGCTAATTGCAAGTGCTGCTCTGTCTTTGTAAATATCAGCATGACCCTCATGAGGATAGCACGCAAGAGCGAGCAGGGTTAGAGGGGGTGGCAGGCTGGAGAACAAGCCAGACAGAGGATGCTGCATTCCAGGATCTTAGGCTGACATCATTGTGGGGTCCTGTGGCATTCATAATACAGTAATATCATAAGAGCTGACTAGGGAGGATTTGGCATCGGTGCCCTCTAGTGGATGGAATCAGAACAGCTCAGCTGTGTGTCATAAGCCCTATACTGATAATATAATTATTATTTAACATTTACATAGCGGTAATGCCTAAAGGCCACCACCAGGTGGTGTGTCATTGTGCTAGGTGCTGTACAAACACATAGTAAATGCCAGTTCCTGCCCCAACATGTTTACAGTCTGACAGAGATTCTCCTTTAGCCTAAATGATTAGGCCTTGGATTTGGAGCCAGGAGGATCTGGGCTCCAATGGAGTGACTCTGGATTACACCAGCACAAATGAGACCAGGATCGGACCCCAAACATCACTACCAAGAGAGGCCAAGTGGCCTTTCGTATCACACTGGCCCCAGCCTCCAAACGCGACAGCCGAAGAGGTGCCTATGTCCAGCGGTTCACACTGTCTGATCAGCCGAAGGAGAAGGATCGGGGGTCCCTGGACTCTATCCAACTGTGGACTGTGGGTCATTCTGACCACCTCCCCTCCCATTCATGAGCACGTCACGTCCCCAGGGAAACCGTATGGAAAACGCAGAGGACTGGGAAAGCTCATGTTGTCAAGGAACCAGCAGGCTCTGGTGACCAGCTGGCTCTCCTGGACTACCAGTAGGTGCTCCTCAGACCACAATAAATGGGCATTGGATCAGGCCTCAGTGGATGTCTTTCCTGTCTTCATCTGATGGGAAGGGAAACCTGGAAGACGTTACTTAGCTTCACCTTGGGCCCTTCGTTCCGGGAGCCAGTCCCTATTGAGTGGAGGTAGGACTAGTATACTGGGCCACATTTTTAAGCCAAGCCGAATACTGTCCAATTGGTCCTTCCCCCTCCCTGCCACAATCTGCACATGCCAAAGGGAGCTTTGGCAAAAATTCAAAAGTGAAATAATTCATGAAATATTCAGGCCATTTTGTGCAATGTTCAGGTTTGCTTCAGCAATGCCATGAATAATTCAAGGCAGCGCATTAAAATTGTATGGCCATGACACTTTGGCAGAGCAGACACGAGTCATGTTAGCACCCAATTTGCCAGTGGCTTGGCTACTGGAACTCCTTCTGCCCTGGGTTCAGAGGTATCATTTATGGACTGTCCGGAATAATAGCATGGAATTAAAGAGCATTGGGAATGCCTCTTCCAGGAGGAAGGCTATTCAAGGTAATCTAAGTCGGAACAATGGTCTAGTGGGAAGAGCATTGCCTGGCACTCAGAAGACCTCAGTTTAATTCCCACATCTGAGTAAGTCACTTAATCTACCCTATATATGTGCAGTACTTATCCAACGCCCATCATCAGAATATGTGAGCACTGTAGGGCAGGGCTATTAATCCCCAGTGATGTGCCATGGGGAGTTCGTGGTGGAGCGTGGAATTGTACCTGGGTCTCCCAAGTCCCGAGCTAGAGGTCTAACGACTGAGCCTTCCTTCCTCTCTGCCCAGTGCCTCTGGCTCTACTAAACTGGGAGGAGTGGTAGATACGCTGGAGGGGAGGGATAGGATACAGAAGGACCTAGACAAATTGGAGGATTGGGCCAAAAGAAATCTGATGAGGTTCAATAAGGATAAGTGCAGGGTCCTGCACTTAGGACGAAAGAACCCAATGCACAGCTACAGACTAGGGACCGAATGGCTAGGCAGCAGTTCTGCGGAAAAGGACCTAGGGGTGACAGTGGACGAGAAGCTGGATATGAGTCAGCAGTGTGCCCTTGTTGCCAAGAAGGCCAATGGCATTTTGGGATGTATAAGTAGGGGCATAGCGAGCAGATGGAGGGACGTGATCGTTCCCCTCTATTCGACATTGGTGAGGCCTCATCTGGAGTACTGTGTCCAGTTTTGGGCCCCACACTTCAAGAAGGATGTGGATAAATTGGAGAGAGTCCAGCGAAGGGCAACAAAAATGATTAGGGGTCTGGAACACGAGTTATGAGGAGAGGCTGAGGGAGCTGGGATTGTTTAGCCTGCAGAAGAGAAGAATGAGGGGGGATTTGATAGCTGCTTTCAACTACCTGAAAGGGGGTTCCAAAGAGGATGGCTCTAGACTGTTCTCAGGGGTAGCAGATGACAGAACGAGGGAGTAATGGTCTCAAGCTGCAGTGGGGGAGGTTTAGATTGGATATTAGGAAAAACTTTTTCACTAAGAGGGTGGTGAAACACTGGAATGCGTTACCTAGGGAGGTGGTAGAATCTCCTTCCTTAGAGGTTTTTAAGGTCAGGCTTGACAAAGCCCTGGCTGGGATGATTTAACTGGGAATTGGTCCTGCTTCGAGCAGGGGGTTGGACTAGATGACCTTCTGGGGTCCCTTCCAACCCTTATATTCTATGATTCTATGATTCTATGGTGCCGATCTGTGAAATGGGGAGAGCACTGCCCTACCTCGCCAGGGGAGATTACAAGGATACAATCCATCAATGATCTTCAGCCAGTACAGCGAGGAGGACCAGGTAAGAACCTAGATGGCTGGTGTAAATTATTGATTGCATTAATCCCTGTGCATTATTATGTGTATTCCAGTCATGGCCCAGGACCCCACTGTGCTAGGTGAGATACAAACCCTCTATGGGTGTCTCGCGCTTTTCACCCATAGAGCTCAAAGCTCTTTACAAAAGTGGGTAAGATATCGCTATGTCTGTTTCCAGGTGGAGTAACTGATGCATGCGAAAGGCCAAGTGACTTGCTCAAGGTCATACGGTGCAACCACTGACCCCCTAGCCCATCCGCTCCCCCCCTCAGCCTTGGATAGAGCAAGTTTCATGCAGCTCGCTGAATCTGTCTTTTCCACCTCTGCAGAGGCCATGGCGCATGGAGCAGGAGTGGAGAGGTTCATAGAATCAGAGAATGTCAGGGTTGGAAGGGACCTCAGGAGGTCACCTAGTCCAACCCCCTGCTCAAAGCAGGCCCAATCCCCAATTTTTGCCCCAAATCCCTAAATGGCCCCCTCAAGGATTGAGCTCACAACCCTGGGTTTAGCAGGCCAATGCTCAAACCACTGAGCTACCCCTCTCCCCCAAACCTCCTTGGCCAAAGTCCCCTGGCCCCCATTGCTGGGCAGCAGATCATGTGCCAGTTGCCAGCCAAGCGCCCCCTGCCCCAGCGGCGCTGGCTGTATTCCGATGTGTGATTCCCGGCTCTGGGCTCCTCTGGGGGCGGACAGGAGCTCTCTAAAGCGATGGTCTGATGGCTGCCATGGCTAAGAGACGCCAGAGAGTCCTGCTCCTCGGCTCCCTGCCTGGGTGCCACATGCCAGCCAGGCCCCCCCACCCCAACTGTCAAGACGCATTAGGCCCCGCTGGCTGGCGGAGCGGAAGCACCCCTGCTGCTGTGCTGAACCACGTCAGACAAACGAGGAGGGAGCCTCTCCTCAAGCCAGCGGGCGTCAGAAGCGATCAGTTCATCCGGGGGAAACACGGAGGCCGCAGATCTGGCTGATAGATGTGGGTTGACAGCTCAGCTCCCAAGCTCCGCTCGGTGGAGGGGAAGGGGCGTCGGGGCGGGGGGCAGTGCTGGGGACAGAACTCAGCGGCCCAGCGCATACAGGCTGAGAAACCCACTCCCGCCAGTGGAGACGCTTGGGCCGGGAGAATGTTTTCCGGCGGACGGCTAGACACCAGAGCGGCCATCTTGCCGTGTGCAGGCATTTGGTCCTCGGAGGGAGGCTGGCTGCTATTTCTAAGTGCCGCTCGTTAGCCAAGAGACGAGAGCGGAAAAGCAGAGGGGATTGAGGTGGCCCTGGGGCCACTGTTCCCTCTAAGCTGTGCGCATGTGTGCGGTCACACAGATCCTAAACCCCGCGCACACGGGAAACACCGCGCGCACAAAAATTTGCACAGAAGAAATTTTTGGCGCACACGGCCTGTCAAAAATTTGCACAGAAGACATTTTTTGCGCACACGGCCTGTCAAAAATTAGAGGGTACGTTGCCTGGGGCAGGCCCGCTTGGCCTAGCCGTATCACCGGGTCACCCCACCGCTGTGGGCAGAATGAACCAGCTTATTTTAATGTGACAATACCCATGCCAGGCAGAAAGAGCCAAAAGCTAGAAGAATAGCCGTGGTATCTGAGCCAGCAAGCAAGTTAAACAGAAAAGCGACTTTATAAAACATGGGATTGGAAGGAAGGACTCCTAGCTTCTGTCTCAGGCTCTGGGAGGGGAGTGGGGTCTAGTAGTTAGAGCAGGAGGACGGGGAGTCAGGACTCCTGGGTTCTGTTCCTAGCTCTCGGAAGAGGGGTCTAGTAGTTAAAGCTGGTTGGGGCTTGGAGTCAGGACTCCTGGGTTCTGTTCCTGACTCTATGAGGGGAGGGGAGTCTAGTGGTTAGAATAGGAGGACTTGAAGTCAGGACTCCTGGGTTTTGTCCCTGGCTCTGGGAAAGCAGGTAGTCTTGTGGTTCAAGCAGAGAGGGTGTAAGTCAAGATTCCTGGGTTGCATTCCTTGCTCTTCTGCTGACCTGCTGGGTTGAGAAGTGCCCAGCCAGGCCCTGGGGGAGTTACGTAGTTGGATTCCCAGCCAGCTTTGAACATTTCAACCAGGATCGCTCAGTGTTTCGGTTTCCCCAGCAGGTACCTGGGGATAAGACTCCCCCTTCCTCCGAGGCTTCCAGTGGGGGCTAAGCCTAAGTATCAGAAAAGCAGCCCAGGATCCTCGGAGGAGAGACATCCTAGACGTCCAATGCGGGGGGTGGGGTAAAAGCCCTGAATCATGTGGTCCCAGGTTGGACGTTTATGAACTTAGCCAGCGGAGGGAGGGAAGTATTTTAATGCTCCTGCTCAGAACAACCCTGGCCTTGGCTACCCCAGTGTAGCCCTCTTTGCTGATGTGGGGTGGCCGAGGGCAGACTCCCCTTCTCTGCCTCTTGGAGTGATAGCGCATGGGGATGGTTGGCCCTGCACCCCAGAGGGTGGCACTCCCCATCTCCTGCCCCTAGCCAATGGAGTACGGAGCCCTTCACTGGAGGACAGAGGGGGGCTTCTGTCCCCCTGGCTGGAGTGGGGACTGGCGGTTCCTTTTGCCCGCACACTGTGTCTTGTGGGGCCTTGCTCTTTGGTCATCAGGATAAGGAGTTGTCTATTGGCCCCATGATCTGGGCAACTTGTCAGGCCACTTTGATTTCAGAACCTCCCTGGGGTTTGGTGCCTAACGTCAGTCACCTAGATTTGAACACGATGGGCCTCGTTTATCATAGACATGTCGGGCTGAAAGGGACCTCGGGAGGTCCTCGCATCCAGCCCCCCGCGCTGAGGCAGGACCAAATAACCCTAGACCAGCCCTGACAGGGGTTTGTCCAATCTGTTCTTAAAAACCTCCAATAACGGGGATTCCACAGCCTCCCTGGGGAGCCTGTTCCAGAGCTTAACTCCCCTGAGAGAATTTTTCTAACATCAAACCTAAATCTCCCTTACTGCAGATGAAGCCCATTGCTTCTTGTTCTACTTTCAGTGGACATGGCGAACAATTGATCACCATTCTCTTTATAACAGCCCTTAGCATACTTGAAGACTATCAGGTCCCCCTCTGTCTTCTTTTCTCAAGACTAGACAAGTCCAAGTTTTTTTAAACTTTTTCTCAGGGATCAGGTTTTCTAAACCTTTTATCATTTCTATTGCTCTCCTCTGGATTCTCTCCAGTTTGTCCACATCCTTCTTGAAGTGCATCCCCCAGAATTGGACACAGGACTCCAGCTGAGACCTCACCAGTGCCGAGCCAAGTAATTACCTCCCGTGCCGTACATACAACACTCCTGTTAATGTGCCCCAGGATGATATTAACCATTTTCACAATGGCATCACATTGTTGGCTCATATTCAAGTTGTGACCCACTATAACCCCCAGTGTGGTAGCTGTGTAACCCCCTGGTCAGTGCGTGTTGTGCGTCTCCCTTTCTGTGCCCAAGCCTATTACAGACCCTGCTAGTAAATCTTGTTGCTGGCTTCTCCTCTTAGCTCCGGAGGTGTCCAGTTCGGGTGTCAGCCGAGGGGGCGGCCGTGACAGCTACACATTGCGAGAGGCCGTCTCTGCCCCCGGGAAGGGCTTAAACAATCAAAGGGCGAGAGGGGACGCCAGCTGCCCAAGATCACACAGTGAGCAGGGCAGGACCAGGACCGAGGTCTCCTGCCTCCCAGACCCTATTGCTGCTCTCTGAGGAATCTGATCTCCCTACTGACTCCCCCTCCAAAGCACAATGGGGAGATACTCACCCCACAGCCTGGGGGGAAGGGGGCGTCATTCTCAGCAACGTGGGGCTATTTACTCGCGCCGGCCTCGCTCCCATTGAAATCAAATACCTTTGAAGGGCTGAGCTTTGACCAGTGGTGGTGGTGGTGGTGGTGAGGGGCTCAGAAGTTTGCCAGGTCACTCCTGACTGGCAAAAATATGCATTGTGTCCTCCCCCTTCCCACACACACACAGGTGCCGTTTCTGTGTCTTCTGCAGAGTTGGGGAGCGAACTGGCCGGGGAGGAATAATGAGGCTAATTCGAGTCATTTGGGAAGATGAGGTTTTCAAGGTGCCCAGCGTCTTCCACCTCGTACATGTTGTCTCTAATCAGCCGCAATCTTGGATGGCCATTGATGGAGCTCGGTTGCCGTGGCAACGGATGAATAGCCCGGGGACTGTAACAGGCCAAAAAAAAAAAAAAAAAAAGTGCCCGCCCTTCCATCGAAACAACAACAACAAACACAACTGTCGGCTGGGCCGGAAATTAAGCAGTTTGCAACCAAAGAATAGAGTCTGAAAGGGCTCCCGGGTCCCGAGCCTGCCTCTGCGACGCGAGGCTCGTCAACAACTGGGCCGGCGCCCGCAGGGGTCCTTTATGTGAGCCCGCAGGAAAGGAGGCTGTTTTTGCAAGGGGGATCTTCCCCGCTGAGTCTCTTAGTGTTTCAGGGAGAGGAATTTTAGCCCCCTTCTTGCCTTGATTTTTCTTAGAGATGTGTGTCACAGAGGCGGGGGGGCTGCAGGTATGACAGGGAGGCTGTGGGTTAATGTGTTAGCCACTGAAGACGGGAAGTTCAAGTCCTGGAGTAGGCCCCCAGTGTAAAGGGAGGCAGTGTTGTCCAGGGGTTAGAGGAGAGGAGCTGGGAGTTGGGACTCTTGGGTTCCGGGCTGATCCCTGGGGGGTAGTATTGTCCGGTGGTTCGAGCAGGAGATGGGAGTTGGGACTCCCAGGTTCTCCTCCTAGGCTTTGTTTCCACAGAAGTTTTTTTCGGTGTAACCTAAGGCATGAATTTAAACAGATATACTTTTACCACTGTATCACCCCATATGGTCATTCCTAGTCTGGAACAAGAGTGCACTTTTTTGGTTTAGCTTATGTTGCTTGGAAAGAGTTTTAAATTAAACTCAGATCAAAATAAGAGTGTCTACATGGGCGTGGGGGGTTGGTGTGGGGGAAGGAGGTGTTACCAGTATAACTCACCAATCTAACGATACCAGGATCACTTCTATAACTGGTAACACTTTCCCATGTGGACAAGGCCCTAGCTCTGGGAGGCTGTGTTAGCTGGTGGTTACAGTTGGGGGATTCATGACTCCTAGCTGCTTTTCCTGGCTCTGCCTCTGACTTGCCATGTGACCACAGGAGGGACACTTTGCCTTTTTGTGCCTCAGTTCCCTGCATCTGTAAAAAGAGGGCTTGAATGCCCACCGGTGTGAAGATCTATGGGTGCTGGTGGACTGTATGTTAGGGTGGAATGTGAAACTGTTGTGGGCTCTTGACTGTAGTGGGACGGTGGGATGGGAGAGTCTGATCTCCACATGGAGGGGAAGAGGTGAGAAGCTGGTAGAACTAGCTGAGTGAGGGATGTTGCGCTGATAAAGGGCCTGTGATCAGCTAGTTCACTCCGCTAGCCAGGGTGCTTCACCCGTGGCCGTCTACACTCCCTGAAGAAGAGCTCTTTCTTCTGCCAGGTGGGTGTGGCTCCCTGAGCTCCCAGACTGCACCAGGCTCTTGGTGGAGCTTCCAAGCTCCTTGGAGCAGAACTTTGGGGGTCAGGCTCCCCGCTAGGCCTCGTCTCCACTAGACTTCTTTGGGAAATCTGCTGGTGCAGGTAGGTGGAGACTAGCCCCTTGACCTCTTCCTTGTGGAGCCTCGAGGTGAACGGGTCGGACGGCACGGACTCCAGAGCCAGCAACGTGCAGGTGACACCCAGCTCCACCTGTTCTTCATCACATACCATCCCACCGCTACCACCATGCTGGCCCAGTGCTTCAGCGAGATCAGCTGCTGGGGGAAGGACAACAAGCTGAAGCTGAACCCAAGTGGAATTGTGCTCACCCTACACTTGCCCAGAAAGGGTTAATGTGGGTTAACTAATCCGATGGGCCACACCTGAGGGAGAGGTGGGTTGCCTTGTTCAGTTCAGCAGTAACCCTTCTGGCTGAGTGACACGTACCACTGATGGGCACCAAGGGGAGATGCAGCCAATGCTTCTGGAATGGGGGTGGGGTGGGGTGTGGAGGGGAATCTGAGGGGCTCTAGTTAGGATGCTGAGGACCTGACATATAATAATACTTTCCATCTAAACAGCAGTAGCCAGCCAAGGATCTCCAAGCAACTCCCCACACGTGACCATATCCAGCTTCACAACTCGCCCTGGGCAGTGCATAAATATTGCTAACTGGCTTTGATAGATGGGGAAACTGAGGCAGGAAACTGAGAGTGGGGTCACGACTTTCCCAAGGCAACAGAATAAGCCCCAATGTCCAGACTCCCAGGACCACTTATAAATCCATCCTATCATGTAATGATCAAAATAAACAATTGTTCAGATTCTATTATCCCTGGGAAGGCCTGAGTTACAGAGAACCCGGCAGAGCTGGTGGCTAAGGATGTCTTAATCAAATGGTGGATAAGCTGTTGGTGATGGCATGACAACTGCTGCCTTCTTTCCCTCGCAGCAGGCATCACCCCACCACATGCACAGGGGCTCTTCAATATTATGGAGACAGACAGACAGACAGATAGGTGTGTATGGGATAGGCTAGGTAGATAGATAGATTGATGATGTTAGGTAATGTATGGGGGCTGGACTTATAGAAAGATGTGTATGGGGATGGATGGGTGTATATGGGGATGATGGATACGTAGATAGCTCTAGTAATAAGTGTCTTATAAATGGCTCAAACAGCCTATTAAATTGTTTATTAATTAGATTAATATTTTGTGTTCATTTTTTAAAAACCTAAGTGCCATATGACAGCTGGATGTGACCCATGTCTAGGGCAGCATCAGCAAATGGGCTTCAAGTCTGAGCCCAGAAGCCATCAGACAAAGCCCCCATCAGCGTGGGGTCAATTGCCCCCGAGGGGATAGCAGAAGGGCGAGTGAGGCGACCGGGGTTTCAGAAACAGGCCAGCTGCAATCCAGGCAGCAGCCAGCAAGGTGAACGCTGCCTCAGGTGAAACACAGGACCAAGAACACACCTCCCCTGGTTGGCTGGCCTGGCTGGGATTACAAACAGCTTTTTAAATGGGGCCTGCTCCCATCCATGGTGAAGTCAGTGGTCTGGGCACTGGACTGGGAGCCAGGACTCCTGGGCTCTGCCACTGGTTTGCTTGAGCGAGTCACTCCCCCACCTGGTGCCTCATTTTCCCCATCTGTAAACCAGGGATAATGATGCCCACAGCCCCGGCATGTCCATAAAGCACTTTACAAAGGAGGCCCTGCTGCACCTTCCTGCCTACTGTTAGCACTGCAGTTCACTGCCAAATTGCAGATCCTGCAGGCAGAAGGGAAGCTCCCACCTGGGGACACCCCACCCCTCCCCAGCATAAAGGGAGGACCAACTGAAGGGAGAACATTTGTGATGGGTAAATTCCTTCTGAAACTGCCTTTCCACGTGGCTCCCAGGGGTGCACCCAGAGCACCCAGCACGGGCACTAACCCAGCTCTCAGCCCCACCGGGCCTCCCTCTGAATGTCACTTACTTTGGGGACTCAGATTTGCCACAATTATATCTCTAGGGTCCCACGTAGCATCCTGCATCGCTCCATGCTAACTAGCCCCTCGGCAACGCTGGCATTACACCATCAGCCAGACAGTTCCATACCCCCATCCTGTACTCGGCCACGGGCTAAGCCTGGTGCCCAGGCCTGTTGGCAGCTTGGAGAGGGAGGAGCAAGCTGGTGATGAGGGAGGCTTGGCAGTTAGGGGCTCACACACACAACCGTGGTGGCTCTGAGTAAGTCACCGAATTGTGCTTTTCCCATCTACCATACACAGTAGGGGCAAAGATACCTAGACGTGGCTGCCCGGGACTTCACAGCTGTCACTCAGCTGCCCAGCCGCGGCCGAAGAACCCATCTCACTTGTGCTGAAGGAAAACACTTGTTGAAACCTCAGAGACACGAGGCAAACGTTGCCTGTCTCGGAAGGAGCCGGGGGGGGGGGGGGGGGGATAATGCAATATCTTAGCGTTGAGCTATGCTGCCCTCTGGTGGCCAGACTGCAGAGAGGATAAGGAACCTAGTACTGCTAGCCGCCCGGCACCCCCTCCTGCAGCTCAGGTGGGGGAAGCCCACCGTGGTGTCATCTTAGCTGTAGGTGTAAACTGTCTAGAGCGCAGGGACGGAGCAGTATTGGACCTCTGACACAGTGGAGCAATTCTGAGTCCTCCCACTTGGGGGAAATAATACAGAAGCCTGCTTCAGCATGAGACTTCCCCCCAGGGAGGGAGGCCCATGTGTCTCAATGAACCTTGAGAAGAAGAGAAATGCCTCAAACTCCCCGAGGGCTCGGCACGTCTTTAACCCTTGGCTCAAGCAATTGGCCATCACTGCGCTCGGCTGGATGTCCCTGATTGCGTCTATTGCATGCGGGGGGGGGGGGGGTTGAATCTGCAGAAAAAACAAGCTAATTAGCCCCAGCTGAGCTGTAACTGGAAGTGGTATGTGCGGGGGGGGGGGGGGGAGAGGTGAAATAAAGCCATCCACGTTAACAAACCCTCCGCCGCTGGCCTAGAAGATCCAGGCACCATAACGGAAAATTCCATCCTCTCCCTTTAATTGCGCTGCTTTGATAACTGTGGTAATTGGCGAGGAATCAATATTGTTTTGCTTTAGCTTCCCCTGCCCCCGTCTCATTCATCTAGGCCGCCTCGCTTCCTTAAGTAGAATGACATTTAGCTGTACTGTGATAGTCATTAGATAATCCAAAGCATGGGGGGAGGGAGGGATGCTCACAGAGGTGGATTGCCAATGGCTAGAGAGAGCGGTGGATTAGCTGTCTCTTCTTGGCTGGTTTTTGGCGCTCGGGGGCAGCAAGCGAAGATGGGAGCTCCGGAAATATTTCTCTATCCCATTGTCACAGCCACACCCTGTCCCAGGTGCAAGGTGGAGCAAAGAAGAGAGTAAATGAAGGTGTGGCCCCTTGGGAATGCCCGCCAGCTTTGGGTCCAAAAATAATACCACTCAAAGCATCGTGGGGAGACACCTACTGACCACCCAGCCCCTGGGCATCCCGTGCTGATTTGCATGGGTGGCCCACAATCCTGTGCACTGCCCAAGTGCGACACTCTCCCCCTATTGGAAATGTCTGTCTCCTCCTTTCAGCCTGAGGTCCCTTTGGGCATGGGGCATGGCTGTGTATACGGCAGCCTCTGGGAATCCTGTGCCTCTAGAGTGTCAGTTGTATGAGATGGAGACTCCCAAGGAGATGAGCCTTCTCACAGCAGATGGAGTTTCCCCAAGGGCAGTACTGCTAATTATTTCTATTATTTGTACCGCGGCCCCAACCAGCCCCACTGGGCTGGGTGATACACATACATATACCAAGAGACAGTCCCTGCCCCCAAAGATTTTACAGTGTAAATAAACAAAGGGTGTGAGGGGAAACTCAGGCACAGGGGGCGTGACCTGCAAAAGGATACACAGCAGGTCAGAACCAGGATCCAGCTCTCTTAACTCCAACTCCAGTGCCCTAGCTACTAGAGCACTGCTGTTTTGATCCCCGAGTGTTCCAAAATCACGAGTCAGGCTCCCAAAATCATGAGCTTGGTTTTAAACATCAGGAAAAAAAATTTAAAATAGTGTATGTGGGGTTCTTGTTAATTTGCCTGCTGGTTTCAGGGCCAGTTTCAAGATTTGCTCTGCCACTGGGGGGCCTAGAAATGTAAAAAAATTGTAAACGAAAGCGGAGAGTCTCTCACAATCACCTGACTCCAGCAGGTGGGGCTTGAAGAAAACCGTCAAATAATGGGCAAGTTTCCAAGACTGCCAGGGCCTTGCGGGACCATTCTGTTTCTGCCACCTGGGCCCTGGCTTTCCGGAGTGGGCTTTTCTGCAGGCTTGGATTCTAAATGCAGAGGGCTGTTTGCTGGAGGGCCAGGGACATGGGTTTCTTGCCTGTCAAGAGGTTTGGGCTCATTGGACGTTTCGGACAGAGCATCCTGGAGGGAATCTCAGCTTCTAGCAAAATGTTTTAACAGTAACATCAACACCCCAGTGGACTGAGCCAGATTCAGCGTCCCATCAGACACAACCACTACACTGTCTATCCCTTCTGTCGCTGCAGAAAGTGTCTACACTACAGCCTTGAGCTTTGGGCAACTTCCGTTAGGCTACAGTGTCTGGTGGGTGGGGTGGAGGTGTCTCTTTCTCTTGCTACACTTCCTAGGACGGGGCAGGTGGGAACCCTGCGCTTTACCTCTCCACAGCTCCACTTGCATTCTCCCATTCCCAGCCCCTCCCATAGCCTCGCTCGTGTCCTGACAGCTCCCTGCCTCTGGAAAGCTCTCCTCACTCGCCCCTTGTAACAAATCTGAGGCCATCTAGGACTTCACAGTTGTCAGTGTCAGGACCACCCACAACATCACAGCACTGGGCATGCACAGTCTGGAAGGCCAGGAGTGATGATCTAGTGTGATGTCCAGCATAGCACAGACCCCAGGACGTCCCCGATTGAATTCCAGTTTGAACCAGAGCATAGGCTAGAATTCTGATCCTCCTTTCCAAGGACATAATCCCCACCAATAGAACTAAAGGGAAATTTCTTGCTAACAGTATGGGGCCTATGACAAGCAATTGAGCAGTTCCGATCCCTTCCTGTAGAGGGCAGGGAGGCACATACACATTAGCCAATACCAGGCCTTCCTTATCTGTCCTAGGGTCCAGGCTAGCTAGAGGTGCATTCTCCAGGGACCAGTAAAAGCTTGTTGTCCATAGTGGGGCAAGCATGTGTTCACTCTGGTGGTTTAGGCACCAGGCTGGGTGCAAGAGATCTCGCTTCAGTGCCACAGATTCCCTGTGTGACTTTGGCAAGTCACTTAATCTCTCTGGTCCTGATCCAGGGGCCCTGGGAAATCAATGGAAAGACACCCCCTAAATTCAGTGAGCAGGGGATCTGTGCATCAGTTCCCGTTTGCAGAATCGGGGCAATAATCCTCCCATTGCTAGTCTATGTTTGGAGCAAGGACTGGGTATAGCTACCAGAGCTGGGGGAGAAGAACAAGGAAACGGATCTTATTGTGCCTTTCGCAGTCTGTGGCTCTGGCTGAAATTCACCCACACGAAGCATGAGCCAGCACCTGCACCATAAGAACGGCCATACTGGGTCAGACAGCGGCCAATGCCAGGTGCCCCAGAGGGAATGATCAGAACAGGTAATCATCAAGTGATCCATCCCCTGTCACCCATTCCCAGCTTCTGGCAAACAGAGGCTAGGGACACCATCCCTGCTCATCCTGCCTAATAGCCATTGATGGACCTATCCTCCATGAACTCATCTAGTTCTTTTTTGAACCCTGTTATAGTCTTGGCCTTCACAACATTCTCTGGCAAGGAGTTCCACAGGTTGACTGTGCATTGTGTGAAAAAATACTTCCTTTAGTTTTAAACCTGCTGCCTATTAATTTCATTTGGTGACTCCTAGTTCTTGTGTTATGAGAAGGAGAAAATAACACTCCCTTGTTTACTTTCTCCACACCAGTCATGATTTTATAGACCTCAATCATATCCCCCTTTGGCATCTCTTTTCCAAGCTGAAAAGTCCCAGTTTTATTAATCTCTCCTCATATGGAAGCTGTTCCATCTCCCTAATCATTTTTGTTGCCCTTTTCTGAACCTTTTCCAATTCTAATATATCTTTTTTGAGATGCAGTAACCAGATCTGCACGCAGTATTCAAGATGTGGGCGTACCATGGATTTATATAGAGACAATATGGTATTCTCTGTTATATTATCTATCCCTTTCTTAATGATTCCCAACCTTCTGTTTGCTTTTTTGACTGATGCCGCACATGGAGTGGATGATTTCAGAGAACTGTCCACAATGACTCCAAGCTCTCTTTCTTGAGTGGTAACAACTAATTTAGACCCCATCATTGTATATGTATAGGTGGGATTATGTTTTCCAAAGTGCATTACTTTGCATCTATCAACACAGATAAACAGCAAAGGGACAACCCCAAGTGATGCCACCAGCTTCCAACATCTGGCACTGCCCTCCTCAAAACAAGAACAACCCCCCACGCCATCCCCGCCTGGGCACTTCTGCAACCCAAAGCGGTGCAAATCCTTGAAAGCAAAGCCAGCTACAAGCCAGGCTGCCTACAGAGCTCTGCTCCATGAAGTTTCCCCAGTATCCGCTTTCGACCATGGGGACATGCTACATTTTGCAGTGCCAGCATGAATGCACCGGGAGCGCGCAAGGAGCTAGCTGCCTTCCCATAGCTGGGGGAGAAATGGAGAGGCCTTTGATTTCCCTGACGCACTGCTGCCACCTGCTGGCCAGAGGGGAGAGACGGCAGCGCCTGGAAAAGTGGGTACCTAAAGCGCCCCCTTCTGTATTGCTATCACAGGGGAACCCAAGATACAAAATTTGGACCCAGAGCCAAAGTTGCAAAATGTTTGCACCTGGGGGGGAGGGCGGGGGGGCTATATCTCCAGCTGGTCAGCTGGGGGAGGTTTAGGTTGGATATTAGGAAAAACTTTTTCACTAGGAGAGTGGTGAAGCACTGGAATGGGTTCCCTAGGGAGGTGGTGGAATCTCCATTCTTAGAGGTTTTTAAGGTCAGGCTTGACAAAGCCCGGGCTGGGGTGATTTAGTTGGGGATTGGTCCTGCTTTGAGCAGAGGGTTGGACTAAATGACCTCCTGAGGTCCCTTCCAACCCTGATATTCTATGGTTCTGTGATTTAAGATTTTAACCAGCCTAGCTGAGCTGAGCCCTAAAGAAATCCGATCTTTCAACCCCTGGGGCAAAGAGACCAAGGATGAAACGGATGAAGAGAAATAACTCACAAAGCCAGCTATACTGAGGAAGATGTTTTTCCTTTCAGAAGGAGCCCAGGCTGTGTTTAAAAGCCAAGGCTGCTGGGAGCTCATTTACGGGAGGCCTTGCTAACCATAAATGGAGGCATTGTCAGTGTTCTCTCAAGCCCCCACCTGCAATCGGATCTGTTTGGGTGGCCCAGTAGGTCTCCGGACAGGCACAAGGGTCCAGCCACATGAAGTGCCCTCCAGAATCAGACCCTAAAGCAGTTTCAATGGAAGAAAGGCTAAGGAGAGCAGATCGCCAGCCCCAAGCGGAAATCACGGGGCAGGTCCCTGGAAATACCTTCATTCACTGTAGCCCATTTGGTCTCCTGGCAAGTTATTCCAGAGCACCAGGTGAGTGGCCCAGAACCAGTCATTATTACTGCGGTCCTACAGGCAATGCACACCTGCACAGTGATGCCACCGAGACAAGCTCAGCTGCCCGCCAGCCAGCAATCTCACCTACCTAGGAAAGAACATTTATCCGGACAAATTTAAGTCCCCCCATCCCTCTTCCCAAAACCAAGGCCTGGCAGCACCGAAATCAGCCAGTGCAGGTCCACTTTGATCTGCAACCCCAGTTGGTATTCCAGTGCTGGGCTCCCAGCATAGCTTTTTGCCTCAGTCCTGCTCATAGACTTGAAGGTCAGAAGGGACCATCACGATCATCTAATCTGATCTCCTGCACATCGCAGGCCACAGAAGCCCACCCACTCCTGAAATAGACCCCTGACCTCTGGCTGAGTTCCTGAAATCCTCAAATCACAGTTTAAAGACTTCAAGTTACAGAGGATTCACCATTTACACTTGTTTAAACCTGCAAGTGACCCTAGAGTAGCACCCATTGGCTGAGCAGTGTACACAGAAAGAGAGACAGTCCCCTGCCTTGAATCCATACGATACAGATATGGGTGGGAGAGGGAAGGAAGAAGTGAAGTCACTTGCGCACGGCCAAAAAGCAGCTCAGTAGCAGAGATGGGGCTAGAACCCAGGCCTCCTGAGTTTTGGTCCAGGGCACTGCTAGACCATACTGCCTCTCATACTGTGGTTAAACAGCCACTAGGGAGTAAGATAAGACCAAGCTTTGTTTCACCCACCAACATCAGAAAGGGCCATTGACTCCTGGGAGCAGAAGCCTGTTCGCAGCACCAAACACCCTCACTGACAGGCACTGATGCCCTCATGTTTACTCCAGTAGGAAAAACCCTGCACGGTTCCACTGGACTGTATAACAGAGGCTTTCTGAATAGGTCAAGCAGGGACTGAACTTGCGTCCGCTAGCTCTGAGAGCAGGAGCAGCTACTGCCTGGGCCAAAGGACCAGGCGCATTGGCTCACAGGTGTAGCACACTCAGAAACTTCTCCCAGCCACCTGAAGGTGCCAGTGTGCCGCAGCGGGTTAGCCTGGGGTACCATTACTTTGCAGTTCATTGCCACAGCAGTATCAGTGCCCTGCTGTAAGAGATCATAACCCTCTTGGCGGCTGCACGTCTCAGAGCACATATAAGATAGTTCTGCAACCTTAACCCTAACGTCTGAATGCTGGGTGCACAGGGCAAAGCACCCCAACCAACCGCACAAAGGTTGGTGGAGTCACTTCAGGTAGCCTGCAAGCCTACTTTCCAAGACCTTTTCGTCAGAGCGTTTATGACGGTCACTGATATCACAGCATTAGCTTGTTGTACACAGCGTTGAGAGACAGACTGGGTGTTGGGATTTTTGTTTCCTATTCACTGGCATAAAGCTACAAAAGGTACATGAAACCTTAACTCTGCTCCTCCTGCATGTGAGTGCTCCTTATAATGCAGTTTCTCCTTCCATCCTCACACATTCATTTTCAGCTAATACACGCTAACAACATACATCTTCATTTACAACCTTAAATACAGTTGTTCTGTCTTGAAGCTGTGAGACTCCATCTACTAGACTAAGAGTACATTAAAGTAATTGATATGAAAAGCACCCAGTAAATCGTTCTTACACGGTGGACTGTGGATTAAGTATTACATCACAGAGCAAGCACAAAGATTTGCAGGTATATAACAGACCACCTCAGCACTCAGATAAATTAGCTTAGTAATTAACTGCCTCATCCCTGAATGCATCCTCCCACCTCACAGGGTCCTAGAGCCCAGGTTTCTGCCCGAGTCCGAACATCTAAACCACAATTAAACAGTCCCTTAGCCAGAGCCTGAGCCAGATGAAACGGGCTAGCCGTGGGTTTTTAACTGCAGGTTAAACATACCCTGTATAAGCGTTGAGAGCTTGGCTCTCTTGCCAGCAGAAGATGGTCCAATAAAAGATGGTCCCACCTTGTCTCTCATCCCCTAAGCAAGGTGTGAAACAATTGAAGAGGGTTCAGAGAAGAGGCACAAGAATGATTCACAGTCTGGAACATGCCTTACAGAGAGAGACTTCAAGCGCTTTACATCTATTTAGCTCATCAAAGAGATGACTACAAAGTGCCTTGATCATGGTCAGGGAGAAGATTTCTGATAGCAGAGGACACTGTCATCCAGCAAACAAATGCTTAATGAGATCCAATGGCTGGACATTGAAACCTGACAAATTCAGGATGGATATAAGATGAAAATAACAGATTTACCCTGGGGTGAGTGAGATCTATGCCATGCAAACAGATTGTCAGATCTTTGGAGCGGAGACGCTTTATTCTGTGTTTATACAGCGCCTAGCGCACTGGGGTCCTGGTTCATGAGGAGGGCTCCTAGGCATTACTACAGTACAAATAAAATAATAATAATGCAGGAGGCCAGGCTACATGATTACAATGGTCCCTTTGCCCTAGGCAATCACAATAACGAAGTGAACATAAGTATAAGAGAATGAAAAGAAATATTATCAGATGCTACACGTGTGTATTGACGGCTGTAGGAGAAATGATCTGCTATCATCTTGTACTGAGAATCAATACATGATCATGTAATTCAAGACTGTATCGTAATACATATGCACAAGGGGCAGGGTTTAGGTTACATAGGCAATTTTACTTTTGTCATTTCCTGGCTTCTGGGAGCTTAAAGTTACTTCTTTAATATTCTCTTAGCATAGTTTTCTGGATGGAGTTTCCTAGGGTGTTCTTGTTTAAGCCATACTGGGTCAGACCAAAGGTCCATCTAGCCCAGTATCCTGTCTTCCGACAGTAGCCAGTGCCAGGTGCCCCAGAGGGAATGAACAGAACAGGTAATCACCAAGTGATCCATTCCCTGTCGCTCATTCCCAGCTTCTGGCAAACAGAGGCTAGGTACACCATCCCTGCCCATCCTGGCTAATAGCCATTGATAGACCTGTCCTCCAGGAACTCATCTAGTTCTTTTTTGAACCCTGTTATAGTCTTGGCCTTCACAACATCCTCTGGCAAGGAGTTCCACAGGTTGACTGTGCATTGTGAGAAAAAATACTTTCTTTTGTTTGTTTTAAACCTGCTGCCCATTTGTTTGTTTGTTCGTTTTAAGAAAGAGGAAATTCTCTAGCATGGAATGTGGCTGTAGGTGGAGATCTTCTCCTGCAACTTCCCGTCCCAAACAGCTGGCAAATCCCCTCTCTGGCTCACTGTAGGAGCTGGGAAGCTTTTTTTACCTTTGAAAGGAGTGCGGCAAATGACCCAACTCTCCTGCAGAGCCCCCATTCACTATGCCCCCAACTCAGCAACCTACCAAAGCATATGATTGAATCCCATCCAAATCAATGGGATTTAAGCACAGGCTTAAGTGCTTTGCTATTTCAGGGCCTGTGTTTTTGACTGTGCCGGTGAGCTAACCACACCTGCATTCTCACTGCCGCTTTCCCTCAGTTCTGCCCCCTCTTGGCTGGGGTATCAGGCTTTTTGTGGCTGGGTGGGGGTATCAGATCCTAGGCCACTCCCTTACCTGACTAGTGTGTGGGGAAGGGAAGGAATCAAATCCCAGCCCTCCTCCCAATATCTGCCTCAGAATGCAGGTATCAGATCCCTGCCTTCCCCCATCTCTGATGAGGGTGCGGGAGTGGGGGAGGATATCAGATCCCAATCCTCCACCTACAGCTGGGGAAGGGGGCAGGAAAGGTATCTGTTCCCCGTCCCACGCATCCATAGCTGAAAAGAGGGTATCAGATCTCAGACCCTTCCCCCATGGCTGGGAGGATCTCACATCCCTCTCCCCTATGCCTGGGGGGGAATCTCATATCTCCCCCCCCCGCCCCATGGCAGGGGTTGCAGATCCCTTTCCCCCTATGGCTGGGGGGGGGTATCACATCCCCCTCCCCTATGGCTGGGGGGGTATCAGATCTGTCCCCCATGGCTAGGGGGGGTCTTACATCCCCCACCGCTATGGCGGGGGGGTCTCATATGGCTAGGGGGGTCTTACACCCCCTCCCCCTATGGCTGGGGGGTATCAGATCTGTCCCCCATGGCTAGGGGGGGTCTTACACCCCCTCCCCTATGGCTGGGGGGGTATCAGATCTGTCCCCCATGGCTAGGGGGGGTCTTACACCCCCTCCCCTATGGCTGGGGGGGTATCAGATCTGTCCCCCATGGCTAGGGGGGGTCTTACACCCCCTCCCCTATGGCGGGGGGGTCTCATATGGCTAGGGGGGTCTTACACCCCCTCCCCCTATGGCTGGGGGGGTATCAGATCTGTCCCCCATGGCTAGGGGGGGTCTTACATCCCCCACCGCTATGGCGGGGGGGGGTCTCATATCTCTCCCCCCCCATGGCTAGGGGGGGTCTTACACCCCCTCCCCTATGGCTGGGGGGTATCAGATCTGTCCCCCATGGCTAGGGGGGGTCTTACATCCCCCACCCCTATGGCGGGGGGGGTCTCATATCTCTCCCCCCCCATGGCTAGGGGGGGTCTTACACCCCCTCCCCTATGGCTGGGGGGAGTATCAGATCTCTGTCCCTCTTGGCTGGGGGGGGGGGGGGGTCTCATCTCCCCCTCCCCCATGGCGGGGGAGGGAGCCAGGGCGGTTCGGGGCTGCTCTCTGCCAATCGCCATGTTTCCCGGCCGCCCCCAGCCCGCCTTCCCCGGCGTGGGCCTGAGCTGGCCGGCAGCCGCCCCTGCGTGACCGCCTGTGCCGGGGTCGGGCCCCCCCCGCGCCCGCAGGTGTCTGGACGGAGCAGCCGCCGCTGGGCCGGGCCGCTCCCGCTCGGCGACGGCGTCTGGGGCCGGCGGCCGGTGAGTGAGCGCGGCCGGGCCGGGCCGGAGACGCGCCCGGGGCCTGGGAGGGCGCCGGGAAGAGCCGGGGGCCGGTCGCAGGGCCCGGGCAATGCGGTGAGGTGCCTGAACCCCCTAGGCCCCGGGGGCGGGTCCCAGGGCGGCGTGGGACCGGAGGCGCCTGAATCCCCTCAGCGCGGGGTCACGGAGCCGAGGCGAGGGGGTCCCAGGCAGGGAGGGGCCGGGGGTGCCTGAATACCCTAGGCCCGCGGCGGTCGTGGAGCCGGGGCGGGGGGTGCTAGGCGGGGAGGGGGTCCCAGGGCCTGGGGCACCGGGGGGATCCCTGAAGCCCATAGGCTGGCAGGGCCGGGGGAGGGGGGGGGGGGCGGGAGGTGCCTGAAGCCCCTAGTCCCGGGGAGGGCCCAAGGCGGGGGCTGGAATTAGGGCCGGATGGACCCCCCCCCCCGACACACCCACAAAGATGGGGGGGCGCGTGCGTGGCCTGGCCCCGGCCCTGAGCCGGAGCGTGGCTACAAAACCAGTACAAGGCCGCGAAGCCTCGGGCTCTATTGGAAGCAAGGCGGCCCTCGGGTGCGGGGCGAGCGGAGCGATTTCGTCCCGCCCACCGGCGTGCAGGCGGTGGCTGCCACGGGGCGGCTGTGGGTTGAGGCTAGCGGCGCGATTGGTGGAGGGACCTGTCAGTTAGGGGGCAGGGAGGTTGCCAGGTGCATTGTTTTGCAGACGGTCCGGGGTGAGGCTGTGGCGCGGGGCGGGGCAGGGCAGGGACCTGAAGGGCAGAGTAATGACCCCCATGGGTGCCCACAGCCTGGATTGACAGCGCCTGGCTCTCCAGGTCCTTCACAGCCCTCTGGCAAGTCGGCTCCATTGTACACATGGGGACCAGCCACACAGAGTCTGGATTTCAATTCCTGTGCTGGAACCAGATCATGCTCCCGGAGCCAGGAATAAAACCCAGGAATCCTGACTCCTAGTTCCCCCATCCCCAGCGTTAACAATTACGCCACACTCCCATCCCAGAGCTGGGAATAGAAGCTAGGAGCCCGGACTCCCAGTTCCCCCAGCTCTGACCAACCACGCTCACTTTCCTGGGCTGGAAATAGATCCCAGGAGCCCTGAGTCCAGTCCCTTTGTCCTAACCATAAGACCACACACTCTCCCAGAACCAGGAATAGAAGCCTAGAGTCCTGATACCCAGTCTCCCTGCCTTGACCACTAGATTACACTCACGCACCTGCGCTAGTAATAAAAAGGCCTGGCTCCTACTCCCTGCTGCTTTAATTACAAGGCCATGCTTTACTCCCACATCTATGAACAGAACTCAGTAGTTCTGACTCCTCGTTGCTTTGTCTTTACCACTGGGCCACATGCCTCTCCCCAAAAATGGGAACAGGTGACTGAAAATAAACTGACATTGTTAATCAGCTCCTTTAAATGGGGCCATTTTAACCTCCCCAATGATGGATTGGCTTTAAAAGGTATAACGCCCCATCAGTTCCTCTTCTGTTTGCTGAGCACAGTGTTGATGCCTCCACGCCCCCCGTTGCCACCAAGCATTTCTATAGCCCCATAATTATACACTGTGTGTTACACAACCCAGAACAAAATGCACTATCTGCCCCAGAGCTCTACAAAGGCATCATAGTCTCAGCCATGTGAGTAGCCTGTGGGGAATAAACTCTGGATCCGCAGATTAAAGTACTGATCTCTGCTGTCCGCCTGCCCCGCACACATGTCCACACACGCTGCTCTTTTTATCCATGGAAGGGCTTTTACTAGTGATCCCCTTTGGTGTGTGCATTTTGTAACTTTAACTTTCATCCCTTATTTTTAGGTTGGTTTTTTGTTGCCCTGTTCTCCCTGCCAGAAGGCAGCTCGTGGTGGGGGTGACATCTTCCCCAGACAGGAAGCAACAGCTGGAGCAGTTCTTGAGCTAAGGTGACTTCCTCTGAAGGCTGGGTATAGGAATCTGAGAAAAATCCCAATTCTTTGGGTGGAGTAGGTTTAATCCAGGAAGCAGCATGGGAGAGAAGCACCAGCAAGCTGGGCAGTGGGTGAGGTTCATTCTGATGACTGGACCCTGACCTCTGCTAGGGAGTGATGCTTTTGGTGTACCCCTTCCTCAGTGACAGCAGCACGGGAGCTCCCCAGGGCTCCATGTGTCTCTTTGCACAAAGCTGCTGGCTCAGGACAAGATGGGGCATGGTGGCAAAGAGGGGCGAGGATTAGACCTGCTTTAAGGGATAGCAGCATCGTGCCAGGACTCAGCCTTTTGCTGAGGTGACTCTCCTACTGGGAAATTTGACCCCCTCTCCAAATCCATGCCAACACTCTCTGCTTGTGAATATACTTCTGTTGCAGTGACGTTTCCTGCTTTGATCACATTTGGTTCCTCAGTAGGACCCTCCATTTGGATCCTGCCACTTTATTTTTTTGCATTTGATCTGCTTTCATAGCATGAGTATTGTTTTCATTGTCACTTCTGTGTAATTCCCCCAAGTACCATTGGACAAAAGGATTTTATATTCAAAAGAGGCGGCTGTTGTCGGGGTGCCCAAAATTAGAGGCCACTTCCAAAAATGAGGGCGAAAAGGACTGTTGTTACATCCAGGTCCTCTCATATTCCAGGGTTTTGCTTCAGTATTCCCAGCATGAGTTGAGTTAATCTCATCCACGGGGCAACATCTAGATAGTCAAGTGCGGAGGAGGTTTATCTGAACGTAAAGTTTACGTAGCGTAGCCTGCAGGGCATGGGGAACCCAATGCAGAGCATGGGGAACCCAATCCGTGCTGTGTTAAGGAAAGCTGCAGGGTACTATTAAAGGAACTCTAATCACCCATGTAAAAACAAAGAGGAGTGAGCTAGTAAGAATTGAATCATTCCCCTCCCACAGAAAACCTCAGGAGAGGGGAAATGTTCCTTGTTCCCAACACATTGTTCCCTCCAGGGGAAGGTTTTACAGGCACATGGCTCTTTCAGGGCCGCTGGGATCCTTCCATCAAGCTGAATGAAGCAGCAGTAACTCCTGTGGGGTGTGTTGAAGAAATGCCACGTGCTTGCTAAGGACAGTACTGTGTTGGAGCACTGGCTCTGCTCCCCTCCCACCAGCTGATCAACCCCTTAACCTACCCAGTTCTAACATGCACTATTCACATGGAGGGACATCTGTGGGCTTGGAGAGAGTTGCTTCCCGCCTCTCTCAGAAAGCTTTGCCAAGGGCAGAGTGGAATTTCCTGTTGCAATTTTTAAAGGCTTTGCTTCCACTGGATCAAACTTATTTTACTGTACTGTGTGTAGCTCGGCGCCAGATTCTGATCTGCCTTTTAACCAGTGTAAACCTGGAGTAACGACCCTGAGATTGGTGAATTTACTACAGATTTACAACACCGTAACCGACGCAGAATCTTGCCCACGCAACAGGAATAATTTATAATCTGTGCTGTAGGCTGTGTCGTATGTTTCTCATCTCTTTCCGTCTCACTGCTCTTTACTACCAGGAGCTGTTGCTTATGGCTTTTGCTTAAAATAATTCAGTACAGTTTGGGAACATAAATAATGCAGCACATTCGAATGTGAAAATGCACAGGTGTGAAAATAGTTTGAGGGTGTTTTTTTAAAACAACACAAGACTGGCCAAAAATTGCGTGTGTTAAGGGTTTTACAAAACCTAGTAATAATAGGAATTCTCTCTTATTTACTTTCATAGCCCACTCCCATCAAGGTTCAAAGCAGTTGATTAGAGAACACAGACATTTGTTTGGATTTAAACGTTCTCTTTTAATATTTTCCAGGTTAGTTATCACAGCCTTGGGCTAGTGCCTGAGAACCAGAAAGGAAAACTTGCTGTAAATGAAAACGAAAGCTGTAAAAGTGCAAAACGTAACTAACCCACCCTAGTATGGTCCGTTTAAATGCTTAGATTTAGTGATTGAGGGAGCTGCTGCTAACACACGTAAGGAAATTTCTGATTGCTATTTGGGACCTGATAGTGCAGCCTTTACTCTCACAAGTAGTCCTTACTCATGCAGGTATCCCATGACTTTAGTAGGCCTACTTGTATGAGGAGGGACTACTTACAATCCTGCTTCTTTTGACTTTAGTGATGCAGGACTAGGCCACTTGTGAATATGGATTGCAGAGCTCGCAAGGGCCCTGATCTAGCAAACACTTGTGCATGAGCATAACTTTTGAGGGGGGAAAATTGCACAAGATCACGCCTCTCTTGGGGGCCTTTGTGCACCTCCTTGGTCAGCCACAATGTACAAGGAAATGTCACGCTGATATGTAACTACTGTGTGTCTCTCTTGTTCCTGCTTTGTAGTTGGAGGAGTGACAATGGCCCAGGAGACTAATCAAACACAGGTGCCTATGCTGTGTACCACAGGCTGTGGATTCTACGGCAGCCCCCGGACCAATGGGATGTGCTCAGTTTGCTATAAGGAGTATCTACAGAGGCAACAGAGCAGCGGCCGGATAAGCCCCCCAGGTAGAGGAAAGTCCATTGATTGGAAATCTGGGTGCGTGATATTTTATGAAGCCAGGACAGAATGGATGAAATGTAGAGCTGCCTCTCAGCCGATCTGAGAGATCTCTGCCTGAGCATATAAACCAGGCTCTCACAATCCCTGCACTACCTTAATTGTATGCACCCTGATCCAAATTGTTTGTTAGACATGGCTCCCATTCATCACACTCCAGTATGTTGCATGTCCTGACAGTGAGACTCCATGCTGTTCTGCTGCTCCCTCAGCTCCCCAGTTACCACCAGAGGCATCAGGCCAGATTCATCCCTGGTGCAAACCCACTGAAGTCAGTGAAATGGCACCAGGGATTAAATTGGCCACTTGGGTTGTCTAGTTTTCTCATCTCAATAGTGCTGACAATCAGAGCAGTGAAATTAAGGATCTGATCCTTGCTACTGAACACATTAGACATGTGACTGAACAGAGAGGCGGCTGTGAAGACAAACTCTGTTCTTCCCGTCATTAGCAGGATTCACTCCTGCTGTGGGTTTACGCAGACACTGAGTGTACAGGTACTTAGATAGCAACGTGAGAGATGCCTGATAAATCCCTTGTATAATTTTTGTCCCCAGCATAGCAATGCTGTACTTGATTTCACTGTGGGGGATGGTACGCTAAGGAGGTTGTTATTCCTTAAGGAGGATTAGAGAATTCACTAAAGAGTTTGGTTTAGATCCTCAGCCGGTGTAAATCGGCGTGTTTCTGTTGTAGCCAGTGAAACAACACTGATTGACAGCAGCTGGGAATCTGGTCCTTTGGCTTTAAGCAGTGGCAAAATAACATTTGGGTTCAAGATAACGTAGGCGCCTGCAGCGTCCCTTTAAGGGCCCTTTCAAAGGGCATGTCTGTCTCGAGGTGGAGAATGGGGCAGGTTGGTTTCTCAGTACCAAGAAACTGAGAGGGGAACTCTCAAAGAAGCCTGATCCTGCAGGGAGCTGAGCAGCCTTCCATTGAAGCCAATGGGAGTTGAGGGTGCTCAGCACTCGGAGCCTTTGGGGGTAGGTTCTCCTCATCACCCATCAAAGCCTCAGGAGCAGCTGAAACCTCAGTGGATGATCCCTTTGGCTCTTGTGGCAAAAACAGCTTGAGTCGGTGAGAAGGGTTTTGTGATCCTGGGTCTGAAGGACACCAGGTGAATCAGGAATTCATTCCTGAGCCTTGCCTGCTGTCCCTTGGCTATTGGTTAACGCCTGTGGAGCTTGCTGATATTTCTGATTGTTCACTGAGAATGTGGGGTTTTGTCTTAGCAGCAAATGGTCCCAGCAACAGCCCTGTGGCTTCAGATTCCATCCCAGGGCAGGGCACAGAGGGAGACCTGACGCCTGAAGATGTGAAAACCAGGTAGGGGCAAGAAACTCTATGCGGATCTACCAGCAATAGCTGTGGGACCAGGAGAGAGGTTTTTATTCTCTCCCTTACAGCTGATTAGCTTTTCTAAAACAGTCTGGGTCTAAAGAGATCACTGACTGTTCACCTCCCAGACACCAGGGCCAGCATCCAAGCTTCTAATGCCCCAAAGGTGACTAGCTGACATATGGGGCCAGGTATGAAAGGCACCTGTGAGTATCCTTCCACCTCCATGCAGGTGCTGCTTGGAGCTTTGCTTAGGTTAACCCTGTCTGATCCTTTTCCTCTCCGCCTGCTTCATTTCAGAGGAGCATCCTGTCTGTACAGACAAGCCACAGGGCCTGACTCTTTACACCAGCCTGAGAGGAGAATAATTCCATTGAAGTCAGTGGAACTATAGGTGTAAAAATGCTGTGAATGAGAGGAACACAATACTTCGGGAAGTCCACTATAGACCTCCCTATGTGTGGCTAATGTACCGGTGCAGCACCTGGATACAGGAGTGATGTGTGTTCTAGAAAACCCCTGGAGGGCTAGATTGAGACATAGGAGAATCAGACCTATTGTCTCCAGTTCATTGCTGTAAAGTTCAGCAGAGTTCTGTCCTTAATTTGATTGAGGGAGCTGACTGCCTGGGTGTGTTCACTTCAGCGGCTGAATGCAGGGGAGGCCAGCCCAGCTCCTCATTTGGAAGGGGCTGTTGATGAAAGAGAGAAACCGGCCTTGCCTCTTTTCTAGAGGGAATGAAAAACCCACCAGATCAAATCCATCCCCACTGTAATTCCATTGATGGCTGTTAACCCAGGGTTGAATTCTGCTCATAGCTTTCAAAGGCTCCAGATAGTATTAAATTCAAAACCAATGATACAGATGTGTCTGAAACAGACTTTAATAAATGGAAGGAAAAACATCCAGGGCTTAGACTCTTCGAGGGAGAAGAATCAGGTGGATTTCTGACCCAGAATACTAAGTTGTAGTACATAGAAATACCATGCCCATTTCTACACACACAGCTCTGCCTGTGCACCCTAGGCAGAATCCCAAAACCCGCTGTATTCAAATCCCATTGGTCTGTCCCAGCTGCTTCATCTCTCACACCACCCCTGCTGTTCTCACTCAGCTTTGCCATAGCTGTACAATCCTCACCGGAAGCTGTTCCAGTCCTGGACCTCTCTCTGTGGACTGTGAATCCTGTCCATGGCCTTGGGATTAGGGGGGAGGAGTAAGGCTGAGATCATCACAAATTCATTCCATTTGAGTCCTAAGAGAAACTTGACCCAAAGTCTCCAGAGAAGAAAGGTTAAATGATTGACCTACCGTGCCGCTGCACTTTCTGTGAATGTAATGAAGTTAATTTTATGAGCTGAAGATGCCTCTCACATAACTGCTCATCAGAGGAAAATATTTCTGTTTGCCCTGTGGTTTGTTTGTTGTTGTGAATACTCCCAGCACTCAGACTCCTGTGACCCATCAGATGACGGCCATGAGCATATCCAGAGAGGAAACCAGCAGCGAGACGGTCGGATACATTAGCACAGAAGAAACCTCATCAGCATCTTCCTCATCAGGTAGTCAGCTGATTAAGACTTGGCACGAGTATAAATGACAATCCAATTTTAAGCAGCAAATAAAATAGTAGCCAGGAACACAGGGAGGAGTCATACGTGTACGATCTGTTGCTAAGATCTAGGGGAAAGGGTTGGAAAGGCTTTTCCTCATTGCCTGAGGTCGAGGCCTAATAGATCACTCTGTGGGCTGAGAACTGACTAGCCACCAACCTTCAAATACCTGGCAGCCAGATAATCTTCCATGATTTCTGTCTTTTTAAATGTGAGAACACCTGGAAGCAACCCACTGCTGGGTGTGCCCCTCTCTGTGGTTGCAGGCTGAGTTCCGTGCCATCTCTCTCGAGGAATGAGTGGCGATCGATCCAGTGCAGGTTAATGGCAGAGGACTAGGAAATAGGACTCCTGGGTTCTATTTCCGGCTATCCTGGTGACTCACTCTGTGACCACAGGCGAGTCACTGTGCAGTTGCGTTCCTCACTTAGCCATTTCACAGATCGGTAAGGTTCAAACCCGCCTGCCTCACAGAGATGTTTGTAAAGTGGAGAAGTGCAAGAGTCAGTGCTAAGTATGGAACGGCTTCTTTCTGGTCAGTTACAATTGGTTTGGAGCCCTAACAGCGCCACACACTGTCATGGAGACTCTCCCCTCCAGTCCGAAGCCACGATTATTTAACCCACACCACCTGTTTGTTCCTGTGCAAACTTTTTTTAAAAAATGGAGTGTTGGTGGCCATTAAAGGAAGCAGATCCTGCTGCCGGATTCAACCATTGGCTCAATATAGTGACAGCTTTTCTTTTCTTTCGGGCACAGGGCAAGAACATGGGAAGAGTAGGTTAGGCTAGGGTGGGGGTGGTTTCTGGCAAGCGGTGCAAAGACAGAGGTAGCCTAGTCTGGTGGAAAAGGCAGTGGGCAGGGAGTTGGGAGACCTGGCTTCTCTTCCTGGCCACTGACTCATTGCGTGGTCATCACAGCAAGACACTGTTGGAGGTAGGTCTGCACTGCAGCGGGGGGAGAGGTGTGTGGGATGCGCTGTGCCTCATTCATGCAGACGTACCTGCACTAACTGCGCTCTAGCTAGCTTGATAAAAACAGCCTTGAGGATGTGGCAGCATGGGCTGCACAAGTCCTCCTTACCCTCCGGGGTGTGTGCTCGCTTGTCCTGCCTGCACTGAAGCTCACTCCACTGCATCCTCCTGGCTGTTTTCAGTGAGCTAACAAGGTTACGGCTGGCATGGGTACATCTGCACGATCCACAGATCACACCCCTGGCTACGGTGTAGATGTAGCCTTTGTCTTCAAGGGCTAGACTTTCTAAGGTGTTTAGTCACCTAAAGATGCAGATAGGTGCCTAGTGGTTGTTTCCAAAGTGCCTAGGCTGGTTAGGCGCCGAACTCCCATGGATCTCAACGGGAGACTGGTGCCAGCCTGCTTAGGTGCTTTTGGAAGTCCAACAAGGCACCTAAATACCTTTGAAAACCTGGCCCTTAGAGCCTCAGGGTTCCCACAGGTAGAGTAGGGATAGTGGTGCTTACTTACCTGCATAAAGCATTTTATTTCACTAGGAGGGTGGTGAAGCACTGGAATGGGTTCTCTAGGGAGATGGTGGAATCTCCTTCCTTAGAGGTTTTTAAGCCCCATCTGGACAAAACCCTGGCTGGGATGATTTAGTTGGGGTTGGTCCTGCTTTGAGCAAGGGGTTGGATTAGATACCTCCTGAGGTCCCTTCCAACCCTGATATTCTGTGATTCTATGAGACCTACAGATGAAACATGCTATGTAAGTGTGAACATTCATTATTTATTTAGCTAAGCTAAAGCCCTGAACTGGGACTTGGGAGATCTGGATCTCAGACAAGTCATGTGATCTCTTTACCTCGATTCTCCATCCGTAAAATGGAGATAATGTCTCTCACCTTTCTCTGTTGTCTAGATGATAAGCTCTTTGGGGCAGGTATTTTCTCTCGCTGTATGTATGTACAGCTCCTAGTCCCAATCTCCATGAGGGCCTCTAGGTGCTAGTGTAACAAAAACAATACATAGAAATGTTCCCTAGTGTGGAAGGGAGGTAAGGAAATTCTCCCCTCCTCTCTTTGTTCCAGAGACCCTCCTTGAAATATCCCAGAACTCTGCTGAGGGTGAGAAGACTTCAGAAAAACCCAAACCGAAAAAGAATCGCTGTTTCACTTGCCGGAAGAAGATCGGGCTAACTGGTAAGACGCAATGGGGAAAGTGGCCTCTGGCCAAGAACGGTACCTGCCTGCTTTAGGGAAAGCAGATTTTTGAATCCCTGAGGTGGTATCTATTTTCAGACATTATTGTAGAGTTTCATAAGCATACATCCATATCTCCTGGTTCTGTGATCCTCTCTGATTTCACAAGATAAGCAGAGTTGGGGTGAGTCAGTGTTTGGAGGTGAAATTTCCAAGGGATGTGTTGGCATCACAAGAAATGTGGGTGAATTGGTCGGTGGGATGCTGTCCTTTGAACAATACTGAACCCATAGCCTTAGCTTTCCCAAGCAGTGGCAGAGTGCAAGTGACACAATTCTCGTCTGTTTCCTTGCTGCTCTGAGCAGTCCAATAGCAAACTGAGCCGCGCCTCTCAGTTTCGCTCAGCTGCTGCTCGGCAAAGCCTCCTGCAGAAGAAAAGGCAAAGGAGCTGGCTGTCTGCAGAGTTCGGAAGACAGCTGGTGATTGTGGGTGCCTCGGTAGTTGGGTCCCCAATTTGAGACATCTTAAAAGGGTCTGATCTTCAGAAAGTACCCACCCTCTGAAAATCAGGCCCTTTTAAGATCTCGCAAGTTGAAGGTACCTGAAATCTTAAGTCACTCTTGAAAATCTTGGTCTCTTTATTCACTGGAAAGCTAAAGTGATGCGCTAGACCCTGGCATACCAGAGAAGGAGGCGAGTACGTGTGTGGATTTTTTTAAGCCCTCTGTACTTTCTGCCTAATGCTGAGAGGCCACTGAGGAAATGTGAGCCTCTTGCAGATGTCGCTACGGACAGATAAGGCCCGGGCACAAGCTGAGCTCAGTTAAGACTGGCTATAGGGAAGCCTGGGTAATCTAAGAATGTATCTACACATTCATTTTGTAATAGGGATGTTTGGAATTCGTTCACTGGCAGTCCAGGTCTGGAACAGTCTTCCAAGGGGAATGATGGGGGCAAAAAAAATCTTAACTGGCTTCAAGACTGAGCTTGCTAAGTCTCTGGAGGGGATAGTATGATGAGACTGCCTACAATGGCATGTAGCCGATCAGCAACTGCTAGCAGCAAATCTCTCCACTTGAAGGTTTAAACAAGGACGTCAGTAACTCACCTAGATGTGAGGACGTCAGTAACTCACCCAGAGGTCAGGGGTCTATTACAGGAGTGGGTGGGTGAGGTTCCTGCAGCCTGCGATGTGCAGGAGATGATCATGATGGTCCTTCTGGCAGTAAAGTCTAGGAGTCTGAGGTCCAGTGAGAGACATTGTCAGAGGGGCAGGAGAAGGGAGGGCTTGCCCTGCTGGTACCGGTTCTTCACTCCCCAGGGCTGTCAATCCTGCACTGTTCCCTAGCACTCTGTTCACTTATATACAGCTGTTCCTTGGAAAGAGGGAACTTGACTTGCCAGCTGGCTGGGCCCTCTACCCTTCAGCCCAGGTATAGTCAGTCTTTTGTTGCAGACAAGGGTCCTATCTACCAGTGACTCCCGACATACCCCAGGGACTGTCTGCTACTCTGGGTTTCTATAGTGCTTAGTTCAATGGGGCTCCCTTTTTGGTTGGTCCTTAGCCACGACCATAATAACCATGATCAGCGTAACATGGGACCGGCGCTCTAGGCTGGGTTTTTCAAAAGCACTCGGTGTTGGCCTCGCTCTGTGGAAGTCAGCGGTCAAATCCCTACTGAGAGTAACAGGGGCAAAATTAGGCCAGGAATGAGCACTTGAGAATTTGCCCCCCAAACCCCTGCCTGCCTCTGAAAATCAGTCGGACTCTGACTGTTCGATGAAAGCAAGATCAAGCTATTTGTTATGACCCCTTGGAGCTTAATGGTGAAAAAGTAACAGGGTTGTTCTAGGTAAGCAGCATTAATCAGGTCCTGTAAGATGTTACAGGCAAGAGAATGCACTAAGCAATTAACTTGGCTGAGTTTCCTTATCAAAAACAGTATTCCCCTCAAATTACTCCACCATTTAATCTTTCCCTGGAAAAAGTGAACCCCCGAGCTGCGGAGGTCACGCTGTTTGAGCAGAGCTCTCTCCTCTTTAACCTAGTTATAGATTGTGATTAGCAACATGAAATTTACACATGAGCCTTTGCTTTAACCGGCATTAAGGTCCCATGCGCGAGATAAGCCCGAGGTCTTTCTGCAGTGCCTGGCACAACGAAGCCCTCATCTCGATTTGCAGCCTTTGAGCGCTATCATATAAATCTTATTAGCATGTCCACTTCCGGGTACCCAGAGGAGGGGAAATATACTCTTTGTGCAGGCTCTCCAGATTGGGATGCCCTCCTGGAAGGGAAGCTGCTTTCTTAACTAGTATGTTTAAAGGTCGAACCACCACCCCCCGCCCCACCCACACACCACCACCACCACCACCCCCCTCTTATGGGAATATTGGGTAGCTCACAGAATTCCTGTGAATCAGGAGAAGCCAGGTCAGTACCTGTGTCCTTGGATTCTCAGGTGGGGATAAATTCATACATCACACCGGCATCTTGGAAATTGTTCCATAGCATGTCGCTTCCAGAAAGGTGCTCCAGGCTGCAGCATTGTCCGGTGGTTAAAGTGCTGGCCTCAAGCTAGGAGACCGGGGTTTTGCTCGGCTGCTGAACTGGAGCAGATTACTTCCCTGCTCTGTGCCTGGACTCCCCAGTCTAGAACACTGGGATCATGGTACCGGTTAAAACACCTTTGAAAAACATTGTCTGAGAGCTAAACTAAATGATTAAATGACAGACTTCCGAGGCTTAGGTAGCTGAGTAGTTCATGTGTGTAGTTGATTCCATCCAAAGGCACCAGAGGTATTAGCCATAAAACCCAGTTCTCTGGAAAATTTCCCAGGAGACCAATGATCAGATTTGGACATGGTTGTAGCTAGCACGGTTCTGTGGATAAAGCAGACCTAAAATGTCCAAGGAGTAACCAGTCTGTTACCTAGTATCTAGCGAAATCCATCAAAATACAGCACAACCTCAATTATCTGAGCTTCAGCAAACTGGTGTCTGAAACAGGGTCATTTCCCCATAGTCCATTATCTTTGGTTATTCAAACGCTTTCAGTGCTGCTGCTGCCTTCGGCCTGCCCTTTGAATGGGTTGTGCTGTAAATCTAACGTGGCACACTGTACTTTGAGCTACTCCTCCTGCCATCAGGGCACAAAAGAGCTGACTCCTGGTCAGCAGAAATTTGAGAACAGGAAGCCTGATCTTTACTGGAAGCCTGTTGACGTGCTGTGACCTCCAACCTTGGCTTCTGATTGGTTCACTAGCCCTCCTCATCTCCAGAGAATGTGGGAGCGCAGGGGCAGTAGGCCCTGTTAAAAACCTTTTCCCACCGTTCAGGACAGCTGGCCCAGTCACAGGAAACCAAATGACGTGATGGCCGAGTCACTGCCCCGTGGCAGCAGCTGAGCTGCCCTGGATAACCAGGGGGATCCATGGGGGACTCGCAGGCAGCTAGGTGCCTACTCTGACCTTTTTTTAGGCATAAATGGGGTGTCACTGTGTGCTAAGAGCCAACCCTCTCGCCCTATTTGTGTCACCTCCCTGCCCTGATGGTTAATGATTAACTCTGCTTTGTCTCTCTGGAATTCACCTATCCAGGTTTTGACTGCCGCTGCGGGAACCTGTTCTGTGCCATCCACCGGTACTCTGACATGCACAGCTGCCCGTATGACTACAAGGCGGAGGCAGCTGAGAAGATCCGCAAGGAAAACCCCATTATTGTGGCAGAGAAGATCCAGAAGTTGTGAAGGAAGCTGAGCATTGAGTACTGGAGCCTTGTGGTGTGGCACTCCTCCCACCCCCGCTCCCTTCCCCCCAAGGTGTCTGGGATCCTGCCAGGAGGTGAGGAGACTCAGCAGCCCCCTGGGGCTCCTTTCCCCCCACTTCTTTTCCTCTAACCGTCGCTCAGTTGACCTGTTTTTAACCCGTCTTCAACAAGAAAAGGGATCTGCACATACCCCGCCTGCCCCCGATGTTAAGAGCTTTGGACTTGTCTTCCAGCAGGGCTGCGCACACAGCTGACTCAGCGTGGAGTTCAGCAGCCCTTCCGTTCTGTCGACAGCCCTGTGCTTTGCAAACGGGAGCCTGCTGTGAGTGTGGTGAGTCACTGCAGCACCTCGCTCTCCACCCGGGTGACGCAAGGAAGCTGGGCAGCAGCAAACGTCATCTCCTCTCCCGCTGAGGCCTTTGGTCTCAGACACAGGGAAAAGATTCTGTCCCCATTACAGCTCTGAATTTTCTCCCTTCCTCTTAAGCAGCTGTTGGTGTCGCGGCAGAATATTAAGCAGTGACGGTTGGTACAGCATTATGAGCTCGCGGACGCTGCAGCCAAATGTGAGAGTCACACTCATGAGCGAGGAACGTTAAGGAAAGACCCACAAATGCCTCTTTCCTTTCCCCAGGCTTTGTGGGATGCTGGGCTCAGCTGCGGGGGCTGCATTCAATGCTCCAGCTAGATGCACAGCACTAGCCTTGTGTTTCAGACTCGCCCATGCGCAGTTGTTGGCTGCTTACTGAGCAAGGCCAATTGTAGCCCCACCGAAGCCCACGCGCCAATTACCCCATTCACCCTTCCCACCCTTTACCTTCTGCCTTATTGTGTGGTTCTCTCTTATCAGGGTTGTGCGCAAAACTCAGACCAGCAATCCTCCTCCTCCTCCCTTTGCTGCACGCATGCAAATCTCAGAGAGCTCTGTCCTCCCTCAAGGCCTCGCTGATATTCAGTGAGACTCTCTCTCGAGTGGGTGGATCTGGTGGGAAATCCCACTGAGCCGCCAACCTCTCCCAGCTCACTGCTTGTTTTCCAGGGTGCAGTGGTAGTGGCGGATCCTCGGCTGTTGTGAATCAGGGCCTCTCCATTGCCTTATAGCAGCTGAATATGCCTGCTTAGGAACTTCTACCGTTCTGAGCCATACGGGTCCTCCCAGGTGTGGTTCCAAAGGGGCTGAGTTTGGACACCTCTGCGTCCCAGATTGAGGTGCCAATCCTGGATTCGAGGAGGGAAAGGGAATGTTGGAAATTCACAGGATCTGGCCCTCGATTAGATTTGAAAAGAGGATTTGGGGGGGGGGGGTGTGAAATCCACTTCTGTGTGGCGCGCCACCCCCACACCTGTGCGCCACCGAAATCCCACTTCCATTCCTGTGCTGAGCAGGACTTGGTATGTAGGCGCTGGGCTGGCTCCCTGCAGAGGAGTGAATTTCACCCGGGCCACGCAGCAGCTCTCACCCCAGGAATCAGTCTGCCACTGCTGCTTTGAGGGATCCCTTAGATGGGAGCATTAGGAGATGGCTCGTTTCTGGCCTGTCTACAGGACCCAACAAACTGAACGAGCCACGAATTCCAGAAGCAAAGGAAGTGAAATGAGCCCCCGGAGAACAAAGCAACTAAAATGCCTCTGCCCCACTTTTAAACTATCCCACATGATAAACTGTTTCCTTAAACATCGACTTTGTAGTAAAAGTGCAAAGAGCAGTTCAATTCCCTGGGCCAGACCTGAGCTGCTGTAAAGCAATACTGAAATCCACGCGGCCTGGCCCATTCACACCAGCAGGGGATAAAGATTTTTAATTTTTCTACCTGGATCCAGCCAAATCAGTCTCTTCCCTCCTCGTCCTAGCAGCATTCCCTGCAGAAGGTACCAAGGGGAAAGAATTCAAGGGCTAAATTCTGGGCTCAGTAACACTGGTGTAAATCCAGAGTAACTACAGTGGCGATAGAGAGCCTGATTCGCTAGTGCCACCCTCTCCAGTCTTACACTGGTGTGACTCCATTGATCTGCATGGAGCTAGTGCATAAAACTAGAGTAACGCATTGGTGAATCTGTTCCGCTCTATGCAAATCCGGAGTAGCTCCATTGACTTCAGTGCAGACACGCCAGTGTGAACTGGCTGGTTTGCCATGAAGTCAGCGGTGCTTCTTGGGATGGTGCTCTAGGCAGGCCCAGCTGAGGATCCAGCCTGGAGCACCAATCCCAAGGAGCACCGCTGACTTCATGGCAAAGTCTTGTTTTGGTTTCAGCAGAGGCACTCTAGGTGTGTGCCCAGGTAACACAGCAGTTAATCAGGGCCAGGCTGTAAACACAGCACCTGTGTTGTCGTCGATGCAGAAAGCTGGAATATCTCCGCTGGAGTCATTCTGGATATACACGGATGCTTCTGAGACCAGCATCGGGTCTCCAGCAGTTTGGGGCCGTATAACCAGTGTTGGGGGTTGGTTTCCTTCTGCGCCATCCTTTTGTTAGCCTATGTGGGCTCGTTTGGTCTTGTGTTTAATTCAAGCCAGGAGGGTGAACACTAGTGGTTTCTTCCTCCCATCAGACGCTTGCTGGCTCCCACTTGTCTTGAGCCAAGCAGAAACCCCACTTTCTTTATAGAGAGAGATTTTTATTGGTGAAAAGGGTCTGCTGCACCATGGCTGGCTTGGTCCCCTAACCTGGCCCCTTCCAGCATGGCCATGGGAGCCCTGGAACCATTCTCTGATCACACACTTTCAGTAGCGTTCACATTAAGCCTGGGAATTCTTTACCGGGCGGAAGGGTGGTTCATTGTGGACGGAAGCCCAAGCAGTGATAAACCAGCCCTCTGTTTCTCCACCACTTCCTCTATCTATGTCTTCTTCCTAGAAAGTATGATACCAGATATGTAAATATTAATATATTCTAGTTTGCTTGGATGGTGTCAACTGCTCTTTGTGTTGCTGTGGCTCGAGAGCTCTCTGGCCACCCGCCATTTGAGCTGATGTCTTGCGGGTGAACTACTGACTACCCCAGGAATAGCTGCGTGCTAACACGTTCGTTCCCTTTCCCCGTTCAAGTGCCACTGTATTGTTCATCTCCAGTCAGCGTTGGCAGAGCGCTTTGAGATCTCCAGATGACAAGCGCCGTAGAAGAGCCGGGTACTATGATGAGTGGCTGGGTGGGGTTTTCCCCAAAACGCATTGCATCTGTTTCTTATCTCGCTCGCCCCAAGATAAATCAGGAGTAGCTCCGATGGAATCAGCGGGCCTGATTCTTTGCCTTCTTCCTTGGGTCATTTAGAGCTGTCTAAAGGGAATGTTAAAACGGTGGCGTTCTGAATTGCCTGTGAATTTCTGTCCATTCCCTTTGGGGCACCTGGCATTGGCCACAGTCAGAAGACTGGATACTGGGCTAGATGGACCTTTGATCTGACCCAGTATGGCCGTTCTTATGTGTTTTACACACCCACTGCACTGATGTAAATGAAGGTGCAAGGGGTTGGGGGGCCAGCGGCATTAGACTGACGTGAGTTAGTTCAGATCAGGCCCTATCACATTCCTGCTTTATTAATCTCTTTCAGATGATCTGCAGGTCTGACTTGTCACAGGCGGCGGCTGGGGTTGGCTGCACTAAAGCAGCGTCTCAAGTCAAAGGGGCTTTGCTGCTACCGAGTGGGGCATGATGAGTCTTGCCTTGCTAGCTGGCTTTTAAAGTGCCTGAGTTGCTGTCCATCCCCGGCACATGCGTCCGACAAAGTGGATTCACAGCTTCTGCTCCAATACGTCTGTCAGTCTATAAGGTGCCCCAGGACGCTTTGCCGCTTGTTCTGTCCCCATCGCTCCTGTCCTGCAGTGCAGTTCCTCTTGGGTTGGACGTTAGGCTGGGTATGTGCTGTAGTCGGAGGGGAGATTGCAGAATGTGTGTAGACACACCCATGCTAGTGTTCATCTAGCTAACGTGGGTGCTGGAGCAGTGAAGCCGCCATATCGTGGACTTCAGCACAGGTGAGCTGTTCGAAGCCGTACCTAGGGTACCTGGTGGCCTTGTACAGTGCTCTGCTGGGGCTTTGCCGCTGTTTGTACCCGAGCTAGCTGGACTAAAGTGAGCTTGGGTGTGTCTGCCCATGCTGCGGTCACGCTCCGTGATTGCGGTGCAGACACACCCTGAGAGTCAGCTGGAGCCCAGGAACACAAAGCTACAAGGGGTCAGTGAAACTCCCATGCCCACCCTCCCCGATTTGTCCTGCCCAACCCTAACCAAGGCCTTTCCAGACAAGTGCCAGGCTGTCACTCGCCTTGCCGCTTTTCGGGGATGGTGCTTGGAGGTGCCCATCCTTGGTGCCTGATGGAAGCCATTGGAAGTATTGTGCATGACGACCCAAGGCAGCTGGTGCCCCTCTGCTGCCCCGGCACTGGGCAGGCTGGAGCTTCACAGCATGCTGCTGCCAGAGCCTGAGATCCATCCACTGCTCCGCAGCTGTCAGCGAGGCTGCTATAACCTGTGACCCATAACTCCATGGGGGATGTGGAAGCAATGGCTGGGTCCCAGGGCAGGAAGGGGTTGGTGGCAATCACTTCACGTGGATGAAAAGGGCTGAAGGCCAAATCCTACCCTTGGACACAAGTGTTTGGCTCCTTTGGGAGCTTTGGCCCAGATCCTCAAAGGCATTTAGGCACCCAACTTCCATGGAAATCAGTGGGAGCTAGGAGCCACAGTACCTCTGACAGGTTTCAGAGTAGCAGCCATGTTAGTCTGTATTTGCAAAAAGAAAAGGAGTACTTGTGGCACCTTAGAGACTAACCAATTTATTTGAGCATAAGCTTTCGTGAGCTACAGCTCACTTCATCGGACCTGGGCCTGTGTGTGTCTGGTCACCAACCCAGGTGCTTCTGGAGCTGGGTCTAGGCCCAAGGCTTCACTCACACCTGCTGCCGGGGAGCATGCTGGGGGGAAGCAAAGAAAGGGGGAGTGTCCCGAGTGCTGCTGTGCCTAGAGCTGTTACCTGCAGCTGTGCAGACCAGCATTTCCCTGACACGACGAGATCCCTGGTTGAACCCTGACCAGGCTGCTCAATGGCTCCTGTGTCCTGTCACTAAAGCTGATAACCTGGCTCCAAACTCCCGGCATTAGTAAATCACGTGCAATAAAGGCAAATTACAATACAGCCTCTGTGAGCCCGCAGCTAAAAGACATCCCAGGGAGATGGCTTTGGTGGCCTTCGCTCCAGTGATCTCAGGATACCGGCCACATTTTATATTTGTGCCTCAGCCTGCGAATGTGAATCTCTGCTTCTGGACATGCTGAAAACTAAGCAAGCTCCAGCTGGAGTGTTGGCAGGGGCTGGAAGGCCACATCCTTGGCTGGTGGAAGTCAGTGGAGTGACACCAATTCATGCCAGCTAAAGATCAGGCCCACGCGTTCTCAAACACACGCTCTGTCGCTGATGGCTTTCACAGGCAAAAGAAGAAGGGGAATTTCCCAGTGGTGGAAGAGCTGGTCAGGTGAAAAGAAGATCTCCCAAGGGGTGTGCCCCCGTGGGGTATGGGCCAGCTTTTCAGAAAACCCAGCAACCAGGGTTTCAGTACATGTGGTTGTGGGCGGGGGGCGATTCTCCATTGTTCTTGGAGCTCTGCTGGGTGCTGAGAAGTTTAGTAAATCTACCAGTTGCGTTTCGGGTGTGTGCACCCTGTATTCAAATTTGATTGCAGCACGTGTGAACATACCCACTGGAGCTGTGATCTAGCTAGCTTTAGGACAGGCTCTATGGGCCCTCCCAGGACCCTAGGTAAGTACTCAGACAGCTGGCCCATGCTGCTATGGCTTCACTACTACCGGTCCTTGAGCAAAGCTCACTCGGGTATGTCTACACATGCTGCAATTACACCAATTACCGTGCAGACATCCTCTTAGGTGCCTATGGGTTTGTCTCGATCAGGAAAAGTCACGTTTAGGTTAGGGTTAGCCAGTGAGTGTGTAAGGTAAAGGGGAACTAACCTTGATGCCTTAGTATCATAGGGTTAGAAGGGACCACAAGGGTCATCTAGTCTAACCCCTGCCAAGATGCAGGATTCTCCTAGTCTCAGTAAACTGGAAGTAGAACCAAGCGCTCTTGGAAATCTGGCCTATGAAGCTCATCCACTGAAAGGGGAAAGGCAGCAGTTCCCCTGACTTGATTTTAGCTAGATGCAAATTCCAGGTGGCGAGTCTATGAGCAGCCACCTCCCCTAACCGGCACATGCTACAGCATCCCACTGATGCACAGATTCCTGCGGTTGCTGAGATTTCTCTCCTAATGGTTGGCCCTTTATTTCTAAATGTTCTTAGTTTAGTCTATATGCTGCCTGGATCCAGATAAGTTCACGTACCTTTACGGTGAGATGTGAGAGTTTCTTCATCTTGTGTATATTTCTCTTGCTTTCAATAAGTTGAAAACTATGATCAAAAGATCGTAATGAGACTTAATGAAAGATTGAACTATCACCTCAATGTTTTAATTTAACTCCCGAGAGACCACTTGTTTCTTCGTAAGGCTTTAAAGCAAGAGGGATGTCTTTATGCTCTACCGCCGCTCCTGGTTGTGGGTTTGATGCAGGAGTCTCGGGGCGAGGTTCTCTGGCCTGGCTGTGCGGGGTATCGGACTGGGGGGTCGTAAGGGTCCCTTCTAGCCTTAACATCTACGAATTAAGCAAATCTTAAGAGAGTCGCTTCATCTTATCCCCTAGGGAAAGTGGATGCCAGAGGTAACAGGATAGGGGCTCAATCCTGGGAAGTGCTGAACTCTTGGGAGCTCAGCACCTCATGGGATCAGGCCCGGTGTTTGTACTTTCTGGGTCCCCATTATATACTGTGGGACTGAGAGCCCTGGGGTCTGGGTTGCATCCCATGTCTGCCACTGACTCACTATGTGACCTATGGGCAAATCACTGAACCTTTCTGCCTTGGCCTCTCCAGCTGTAAAAAGGGGTTAGCTATGGAGTGGGGCAGAGTTAATTGATTGACAGTGAAGGGCCAGGAGCCAGGCACGGGATGAAAAGATCCAGCATACCCCCACCTTCGCTAAAGCAAGGGGGATCCTCCCATGCTTAGGGGCAGTGAATTCCCATCAGTGACACTGCAGTTTAAAGGGGAGCGGATAAGAGGCCTGGATCGCGTGTTGTTCCGACCTCTGCCCTGCTCCAGACCATTGACTTCAGCCTGACATTTGGCCAGGTGTCCTTCATGCAGGCCCTCACTCAGTGGAGCTGTCTGGGACAGGGATGGGGAAGGTCTCTGGGGTGGGCCGGGTAGCATGTGATTTGGGAAGGCCAAACAGGAAACTGCCAAGAACCAATGGAAAGGCTGCATCACTAGCTAGCCCCAGAGCGCGGCTGGGGAAGAGCTAAAGCGGAGCAGAAACAGGAGGAGAGGAGCAGCTTTGGCATCTTCTCTGATCAGCGGTTGCCTGCTATTTTCCAGGCTGAACGTTGGAGGAGTCCTCGCTTTGTAGTAGTGGCCCTTGTGCTAAGGCTGCCTAACGTCTACCATTATACACATTTTTCCAACCGCTATTGGAAGCACTTTAGCACCATCGTGATTGGCCGCAGGACTTTGAAATTCCTGGGTGGTGATGTGTGGTTCTTTCACCCCTGAGGGCTGCTCACCTCCTCCCCATACTGTGCTGCCCAATGCAGCAGTCTGGGAGCTGACCTGGTCTGTGAAGACCGAGGCAAAAAAAGCACTGAGTACTTCAGCTTTTTCCACATCATCTGTCACTAGGTTGCCTCCACCATTCAGTAAGGGGCCCACACTTTCCCTGACCTTCTTCTTGTTGCTAATATACCTGTAGAAACCCTTCTTGTTACCCTTCACATCCCTCTCTAGTTGCAACTCCAATTGTGCCTTGGTCTTCCTGATTACACCCCTGCATGCTCGAGCAATATTTTTATACTCCTCCCTAGTCATCTGTCCAGATTTCCACTTCTTGGACGCTTCCTTTTTGACATGCTCACAGCAAGTCATAGGTTCCCTGCTCTAACCACTACCTGACACTCCCAGTGGTGGAAATAGAACCCTGGAGTCCTGTCTGCCAGTGTCCCTGTCTCCATCGCTCTCCTCTATTTGTCCCCCGCACTCTGGTTTATTTCTACTCCTTACTAGACTCTAATCCCCTGTCAGAGTTAATTCTCATTCTGCCCTCCACTCGAGAGAAGCTCATTCTAAGTGGAAAGGACACAAAGGTGGGGCGGGGGTGGAGATTGTGAATCCTTCAAGAGGCTTACCCGGCACAGGTGCAGGAGGCCTGTGTCTCAGCTGGAGACGCAAGGTTAGAAGGGGGTTGGTTTTCTGCTCCTGGTTCATGAAAATGAATTTAGCTGGAGACAAGGGAAGGGGCGTGAGTCATAAACTGTAAGGCCAAAAGAGAGGCAGTGTGGCCTAAGGGCTAGTGCAGTGGCCTGAGACCTTGATTCTATTCCTGGCTGTGCCAATGGCATGCTGGGTGACCTTGGGCAAGTCCCTTGGGCAAGTCCCTTGGCCCCTCTGTGCCTCAGTTTCCCCATCTGTAAAATGGGGATAATGACACTGCTCTGTGAAGGGCTTTGAGATTTATGGGTGAAAAGTGCCAGGTATTTCTAGTCTGACCTCCTACACGTGAATGTCATCCAGTTACTTCTGCCTTGAGCCCAATAACGTGTGTTTGGCCAAGTGTCTCTCCCAGCAAGGCAGCCGGTCGGGGACTTGAAGAGAGCAAGACATGGAGAATCTTGGGAGTTTGTTCCCTTGGTTACTCCCCTCACGGTGACAAACGGGGGCCTGATTTCTAATCTGAATGTGTCTGACTTCAGCATCCAGCCATCGGTCCTTGGTCTGCCTCTCTGCTAGATTCACGAGCCCTTTGGGGCACGGGATTGTCTCCTAAACCCTCACATTGTGTTGCTCCAGAGCAGCGGCAGGAGTGATCAGTTAAAAGGCCTCGGAGCCTGCTTTTCTTTTCCTGGCTGCAGAAATCTGGCTAATGAGCCGCCCCTCCTTGGACAGCCCCAGGGTGTAACTCATTTTTCTGGGCATGGCTAGATACCATCCACAAATGACAAACGTGTTTCAACCAGTGTGGCTGAAGGGGGCCGGCTAACCAGGCGCTGACGGATGTGAGGGAGGAATGATTTTAGGGTGTTCGGAGGACATATCATTAGAGGCAATGGGATGAAAGGAAAAGGTAGGTGACATAGCAGGAAAAACTTCCTCCTGGTGCAGATCGGAGGGGGTGGGGGGAGTTGTCTCCCAGAGGAAGTGGTGAGAGCCCCAGGGCTTGAGTCATTTGAGTCGAACTAGACTAAAAAATGCCCAGGGTGATACGCTGCAGGGAATGATCCTGCACTGGCCTTGGGAGCTGGACTAACAGCTCAGACCCAGTTGCAGTTGCTGCACTATGCAAAACCGTGTAGCCTAGGGGATAAAGCACTGACCTGGGACAGAAGAAACTGGGTTTTATTCCTGGCTCTGCCAGGGTGACCGTGGGCAAATAATTTCCCCACTCTGTGCCTCGGTTTCCGCATCTGATACTGACCTCCTTGGTAAAATGCTTTGAGATCTATGGCTTAAAAGCCCTATATATCAGTTAGGCATGATTATTATTGTTGTTATTGTGCTTATTCTTAGCCCAGGAAGTGCCTTGAGCTAGACTGGGCTCAACACAATCTCCAGGCCGATTCCTGAACGTGCTTTGCGGCAGGTCCAGCCAGCCACCGCCCTGTGGGGATGGGATCAGAGCTGGGGCGGGGGAAGTCACCTTTCCCTTGAGCTCCAGCTGGAAGGGATCTCCTGCCATCTGTGGTGCTGGGAGATTGGCTGAGGGATTAGGACTGGGTCATCTGACTCAGGCTGCGTGTCGCGTCTTCATGGCAGAGCCCAGGGCCAGGTTCCCAAGGGCTCAGCACCCACCTTTGGGGCCAGGTTTTTGAGGGAGCCATGCACCCGACAGCTCCTGTGGGCGTCACTTAGGGCCTCCTCTTTGAAGAGCCTGGCCCAGATAAATAGCTGAGGTCAGAGATGCCCAATAACCGCAAATAATAGCACTTGGACGCGTCAGCTCTTCCTTTGGCGCCCAAAGGCCGAGGGGGCCCTGCAGCCTCGGCTGTGTGCGTTCGGGTGCTTCGGGTACCGCAGAGCGGGCGGTTGTGGGGCTCGTACAGGACGGGGGCATCAGCAGGGCTTCAAGGGCACCGGGTCACAAGGACCCCGGGAAATAACGTTTCTACAATTGGAGCTGGGTCACTGAGGGGTGCACACATCAGCCCAACCTGCAGGAAACCCCCCCCCTCTGATTGGCTGCCTTCACTACCGCCCCACCCCCTGGGGGAGAGCAGCCAATCAGAGGCACGCGGTGCAGTCGCGAGCCCCCATCGTTCTCACAGGAGAGCCCAGCAGCACAGAGTGGGTTGGCTCCCCCTTCCCCTCCTGGGAGCAATGGGGACCGGGTGGCTCCTCTCCTTGCAGCACCCGCCTGGGAAGGGCTGCGGGGTGGAGTCCCAGCAGCTGCCGGAGAAGCAGAGGTGCGGGGGGCACAGAACTGATGGGGGGCAGGCAGTTGCAATGTCACTTCCCTTGCCGTAGACAATGATTCCCTCCACCCTCTGGACTATTTTTGGACCCCTTTAAGCCACGGGCGTCAGGACTCCTGGGTTCTGGTCCTAGCTCCACCATTGACTCGTGAGGTGACTTTATGTAAGTCACATCCCCTCTCCAGGCCCGGGTTGCCCCACGTCGAATGGGGCTAATGCTATGACCCAGCCCTGGGGCTGATTCGTTCCTGTTGGGGCGACTCTCTGAGTGCTTGTGGAAGGATGGTGCTGGAGACGGGCCAAGGGCTGTTGTTACTCCCTGAACCCCATCAGCGCAGGTGGCGTTTTACAGCCTCGGGCTCCTTCCCTCCTGGGGGACGGGGCTGTCTCCTCGTTCTGGAGCAGGGGAGGGATCCCAGCAGGGGAGGGATCCCAGAGACTAGACTCCAAAGCCCCTCCAGCCCCTTGTGTCGTACTCACCACCTGCTCACACCCTTTGCTGGTGCAAGGCTCTCGTCCTCTGAGGGCTCTGCCTTCTGCTCTCCTGGCAGCCAACCCGCCAGGCCTGACCAGGAACATGTCTGGGAGATGCCAACTGGGGTGTCGGCAAGGGCTGTGCCACCGGGGAACAATACGGGAGAGGAAATGGGACCTACCTATCCCCTCTCCCCACTGACCCTGCTTGGTACAGTTTGCAGCGGTAAGGGGGTGCACGGTCTTGTAGCACAGTCTGGGTGGCTGGAGAAGGGGCAGAACTGCTCTGACTAGCATGGCCCCACTCTTCGCTCTGAGTCACGGCTCTGCCAGGAGGGGTGTGCTCTGCCAGCTGAGTAAGGGGGAACCAGAGGCCAGTTCTCAGCCTGTCTTCACCCACCAGCCTCCCATCCAGCTTGGGTGGGGGTGGGGGAGAGCACGCTGAGATGCCTATGAGCCTCTGCAGCGCTCCAAAGTTGGCCTCTCTGCCCTGGGTGGAAGTGAACGAATGTGCCGGAACTGGCTCGCTCCACGGGCCCCGATCCTGTACAGTGCTGCTCGCAGCAGGGAGCAGAAGGTGCTCAGGCCCTTAAGACTGTGGCCAAGCTGAGTAACACCACCCCACCACCATCATGCACTCCCTCTAGGGTGGAGCGTGCCCGCCGGTGGACAACACTGCAAAATCTGAACCTGGAACCAACAGCTACCCTGGGGGGAGGGGTAGCTCAGTGGTTTGAGCATTGGCCTGCTAAACCCAGGGTTGTGAGTTCAATCCTTGAGGGGGCCATTTAGGGATCTGGGGCAAAAATTGGGGATTGGTCCTGCTTTGAACAGGGGGTTGGACTAGATGACCTCCTGAGGTCCCTTCCAACCTTGATATTCTATGATCATGGGATCTTTCATAACCACACAGACCAGGGAGCGTCTGTGTTTCATAAAGTCCCAGCCAGCCCAATGCAAGGGGGTGTTGGGAGACTCCATGAATGAATATTTACCAAGCACTTTGGCTGAGAGACTCCATGGCAAGGTGACGCCTTGTTTGTATTGATCCAAGGCTCCTCTGCTGTTTGCCAGGGTGTTTCCCCAGGCCAGGAGATCCCAACCCATTGTCAAAGTCTGGCGGGCTCCATGCTCCACCTCTAGGCGAGCTGATTCCAGACTGGAGCTGCCAGGCCAGTTAATCCCCCCTGGGTCAGCTGGGGCAACAGGTCTGATGTGACACATCTGCCTCGCTTAGACCGGCTGTGGGGCGCCCTGCATCATCCTTATTGTCACCACCTTCATGGGGAAGAGGAGCTCTTCGGCCCAGTCTGTGCAGTCATTTGACCCCCCAACTGGTCATGGGGCTGGCTCCGGGTGTGGTGTGTGCCCCCCCCAGATAGTAATGGGGGAAGCTGGCAGGGGGTCAGCTGGGGGAGGGAGGGAAGCTGATGGGCATTTTATACCCAGACTGAATTCACTACCCGAGGTAAATCAGACTCAGGCTTATAAACGGGGTTGAGGCTCCGAGTGAACAGAACAGAGAAGGGTGTAGACACGTCACTGAGCTGGGACCAGCAGGTGTGGGGGGTTTGCAAGCCTGGGCCAGCCCTAGAGGAGGAGGACAATAACCAGTTCTGCAGGCTTGTAGCTCTCCTTTCATCTGGGAGCATCAAAGCCCTTTGCAAACACTCAGCAGCGTCTGGGAGGCTGGTTAATTTCCAGGTGGATGCCACCCAAGAAGGAGGTTGTTCCCTGGGGCTTCCACTAGGGCGGGCTATGCTGGAAAAAGGGGTTTGGAACGATGCAGGGTGGGGCAGGGTGGCGCAGGGCACTGCCCCACCTCCTGACAGGACGCCCTCCCTGACAGCTCCCTCAGCAGGCCAGCAGTGGGGAGGTGGGTCGAATCAGGTCAGGATTAAGGCTGAGGAGCAGTCAGAATGGGGGTGGTGGGTGAAGAGCCAGGAGGACAGAAGGGGGCTTGATGGGCGCACAGGGAGAACTTGGTCTTTTGGGCACACAGGGGAAGTGTGGGAAGGTGCTTGGAGGACTATCACACTCAGGTGGTTTACCCTGCATCCCCACTGCACACTGTGGGGTTACCAGCCCTAGTGAAAGCAGCACCCAGGTGTTAGCCTATCCCCTCCGCTGGGCCAGCTAGCCTGGGTTGAAAGCACCACTCCACTCAGGTCAGAGAGTTTTGTGTGTGGACGGGAGCCGGGTTAAGGGCAGAGCCTTGCAGTGAAGATGCTCCCTTTTAAGGCTCACATATCTTGGCTGCACTTTGAGGCTCCAGGCTGGAGGCTGATTTCAGCCTTCTGAAGCCTGTGAATGATTTTTGCGCTCTGTGCCCAAGACCCACCCTGTGTGCTCCTCACACCCGCAGGCCCAGCACCCCAGTCCCCTCGTCCCCTGTGCAATGCCCACGGGGTAATGGGCTCTGCCAGCGCTCACGATGTGGCTGCTGGGTGTGAAAGGCTGCCGCTGGAGGTGGTGGAAAGGGTGATTTTCAGGAAGGTCTGGACTCTGGTGCCCAGTCCGGTTGTCATGACAGCTGGAGCACTCCAAATATCCAACCCCTGGTTTTATAATGGGACATAGAAATGCTGCAAATCTGCACATTCAGGGCCCGGGTCTCAGTTCCTCCCTCACTGCATGTAAGGCAGGGACAGAAGGGTGGGGGAAAGGCAAATATGACCTTACACCACCTTTGCACTCCCTGTATTCTGGGACCTGTTTGGCTTCTGGTGTAATTAGAGTAGCCCTCAGGCTGCTCTAACTTGTGCTCTACTGCTTATGGGCCACAGGGAGCCAAGAATAGCCACAGTGCAGAGCACTCTAGCCATGTCCCTGATATGCCCCTATGCTGGGGACTGGAGGCAGGGCTGGTTTAGTGTCCTGGGACCATATTCACCTACTTTAAGGCTCCTTTATACTGCCAGACTGGCACTCAGGGGCCTTGGCATAACTGAGAATCAGGTTCTGAATATTTTAAACACCCGCACTTCCCGGTGTCAACATCTGAACCAGACGCTCAATGGTTTATTACGTGCAGTAACTTTTTTAAATGGTTCAGACACGTTGGGTTGTAGTAAGAGCTGGTCTGCAGGGGGAAGGTTCAGCAGTTAAACTACAGGGATGAATGTAAACTGATTTAGACTGGGGCAAACCCACAGTGGGGATGCCCCTATTTCAGTCTGAGTGGCTTATATAAGATTGAGCTTCTTATTAAATATTCGCAAAAAGAACAGGAGGACTTGTGGCACCTGAGAGTCTAACAAATTTATCTGAGCATAAGCTTTCGTGAGCTACAGCTCACTTCATGGGATGCATTCAGACAGGAATTCTGATGAAGTGAGCTGTAGCTCAGGAAAGCTTATGCTCAGATAAATTTGTTAGTCTCTAAGGTGCCACAAGTCCTCCTTTTCTTTTTGCGAATACAGACTAACACGACTGCTACTCTGAAACCTGTCATTATTAAATATTATTGCCATTATTATTTGTAGGACCAGTGATGGAGCAGAATCCCACTGCGCTGGGTGCTGTACAAACACAGAACAAAGGGACAGTCCCTGCCCCCAAGGAGCTTACAATCTAAGTATAAGACAAGAGACAACTGCAGGCATGGGAGTACAAGAACAATATTGCTTAGCATGATAGGCTGTGGTCTCAGCAGCATTGTCAAGTTTTCTGTACCAAGCTCTTATACAGGTTTTCATCAGTCGAGCTCAAAGCGCTTTAAAAACTAGGTCAGTATCATGCCCCCCATTATACAGATGGGGAAATTGAGGCACAGAGAAGGGCAGTGACTTGCGCAAGGTCACCCAGCAGCAGAGCCGGGACTAGAACATAGGTCTCCTGCGTCCCAGTCTCTGTCCACTAGGCCACTGGGCCTCCCCAGTAAGCCGCCGTCAAACTGAAGTAAGAGCGTCCATACAGGGCTCTGCACCGATTTCACTACATTGGTTGTAAAACCCACTCTCGTGTAGCCACGTCCGAAGAATCCTAGCCGCATGCCCATGCAATGTGAGGCTATTTGATCCCAGGAAACGATGGGCCCCCATCCTGTTTGCACAGACCCCTGTGATGACATACCCTCAGTTTACAGCTCTGTTACTTTTACCAATGAGGCTTCCTCTCTGGGAGTTTTATGTTATTCCCTGCTCTGAAAACAGCCGTCCAGGTGCAGAGCTGAGCGTACTCAACATCCCTGCTAAAATAACGGGACCTTTGCCGTCCGCTGCTGCTGTGCCATCCATGTGGCGCCCGCGTGGATCATGCTAAGATCCCTGGAGCCTCTTTGGAGCCTGCAGATTAAAACGCCAAGATAGACTGACACGTTTAGTACAACTGGATCACTCCTGCTTGAGAGGCGAAGGCTGGGTAGGGCGCTAGCCTAGGAGGTGGGAGATCTGGGGTCAAGCTGCTGCTCTGCCACGGATTCTTTGCATGGCCCTTGGACACGTCACATCGTCTCCCTGCGTCTCAGCTCCTCCCAGCTGTACAATGCGGATTGTTGCCCTGCCTGGTGTATGGTAAAGACTGTGAGGTGCTCAGATATTAGGGTAACGTGGGGGCCAGTTAAACACCAGAGGTTACAACCTGTTATTGATCCGGTGTGTTATGAGATAGGGTACTGGACTGGGAGCAGGTGCGGCAGGTTTGTATAATTTTTGGTAGTGTCCAGAACGGGTCCAAGTCCTGCCCCCACCCCCGCATATTGTTGCACATAACAAAATTAATGGGGTGGAGCCGAGGGGTTTGGAGCATGGGAGGGGGCTCAGGGCTGGGTCAGAGGGTGGGTGTGGGGGGGCGGTGAAGGCTCTGGCTGGGGATGAGGGGTTTGGGGTGTGGGAGGGGCTCAGGACTAAGGCAGCGGGTTGGGGTGTGGGTTGGGACCGGGGATGAGGGGTTCACAGTACAGGAGGGGGTCAGGGCTGGGGCAGAGGGGGATGCTCGGGGCAGCAGGTGGGGCTGGGGGAGAGACCTGGCCCTGAACATTGGTGGATCCAGGCCCCCATGCCCTGAATTTGTTGGAGCAAGGGCACCATGGGCCCATATAACTCGCCGCCCCTGATCGGGAGAGCTGTTATTGGTGTGACGGTAGTGCTTAGAGACCCGGTTGTACAGGGTGCCGTACATCCAGGTAACAAGAGACAGTACCTGTCCCCAAGAACTCATCCCCGAAATAGACATAACATACAGGAGAGACAGAGAAGTGACTGGTCCAAGGTCGCCCAGCAGAACCAGGAAGAGAACCCTGACTCCCGTCTGCATTGCCACCTGGATTCTAGCTCTGGCTCTGACACTCACCTGGGTGCCTCAGTTTCCCATTCTGTAAAGCGCTTTGAGATCCACCGTTGAAAAACTCAGGGAAGTTGCTCAGAGTTGTCGTTTGATCCCTGGTTCAGCAGGGACCCTTGGCTGGATAATGCCAGCCACGGCACAGGGGATGCAGCCGGTGCGCTCGGAATGGGACAGGTCCCCTGGCTTGCACACTCTGACCCCTCCCTGGTCACCTCCTGGGTTGAGTGGCCTCTTCTCGCTAATCCAAGGAGTTTTTAATGCAGCTTGAGGGAAACTCCGGCCTCTGTCCCCCATGTTCCTGTGCAAGAAGCCCCAACCTCCTGCCCAGCCTGCAAATAAGGAAGTGGGGATAGTGTCGCTACAGTATGTATGAAGTATGAATACCTCACCCCCCCGTTTTGCACAGCTTCCAGAGTAACTGGGCGCGGGGGGAGGGGGGGGATTCAAGCATAAAGCAGGCATTTAGCCTACCGGGAGATGGGGGGTTCGCTGCCGCAAATGAAGCAAACTCGGGCTTGCAAAGGGTGGGGTGAATAGTTCACCCAATTAAGCATGGAAATAGCAGCCATGCAAACCCTGCCGGGGGGGGGGGGCCGAGAGTAATTGCTGCAGCCTATGAATTATGCATCCGACATGCACGAAGCAATGAAGCATGCAGCCCTGGTGCACACATTGCAGGGAGGGATCATTGCAGCCTGTGGAGCACGGGGGTGGGGGGTCGTTGCAGCCCGGGGAGCAGGCAGCCCCTCCAGGCGGGGGAGGGGGGGGTGGTTGCAGCCCGGGGAGCAGGCAGCCCCTCCAGGCGGGGGGGGGGGGTGGTCGCAGCCCGGGGAGCAGGCAGCCCCTCCAGGCGGGGGAGGGGGGGTGGTCGCAGCCCGGGGAGCAGGCAGCCCCTCCAGGCGGGGGGGGGGTGGTCGCAGCCCGGGGAGCAGGCAGCCCCTCCAGGCGGGGGAGGGGGGGTGGTCGCAGCCCGGGGAGCAGTCAGCCCCTCCAGGCTGGGGGGGGGTGGTCGCAGCCCGGGGAGCAGGCAGCCCCTCCAGGCGGGGGAGGGGGGGTGGTCGCAGCCCGGGGAGCAGGCAGCCCCTCCACGCGGGGGGGGGGGGGATCGCTGCAGCCCGGGGAGCAGGCAGCCCCTCCAGGCGGGGGAGGGGGGGTGGTCGCAGCCCGGGGAGCAGGCAGCCCCTCCAGGCGGAGGAGGGGGGGTGGTCGCAGCCCGGGGAGCAGGCAGCCCCTCCAGGCGGGGGAGGGGGGGTGGTCGCAGCCCGGGGAGCAGGCAGCGCCTCCAGGCGGGGGGGGGGGGTGGTCGCAGCCCGGGGAGCAGGCAGCCCCTCCAGGCGGGGGGGGGGGGGGGATCGCTGAAGCCCGGGGAGCAGGCAGCCCCTCCAGGCGGGGGAGGGGGGGTGGTCGCAGCCCGGGGAGCAGGCAGCCCCTCCAGGCGGAGGAGGGGGGGTGGTCGCAGCCCGGGGAGCAGGCAGCCCCTCCAGGCGGGGGAGGGGGGGTGGTCGCAGCCCGGGGAGCAGGCAGCCCCTCCAGGCGGAGGAGGGGGGGTGGTCGCAGCCCGGGGAGCAGGCAGCCCCTCCAGGCGGAGGAGGGGGGGTGGTCGCAGCCCGGGGAGCAGGCAGCCCCTCCAGGCGGAGGAGGGGGGGTGGTCGCAGCCCGGGGAGCAGGCAGCCCCTCCAGGCGGAGGAGGGGGGGTGGTCGCAGCCCGGGGAGCAGGCAGCCCCTCCAGGCGGGGGGGGGGTGGTCGCAGCCCGGGGAGCAGGCAGCCCCTCCAGGCGGGGGAGGGGGGGGTGGTCGCAGCCCGGGGAGCAGGCAGCCCCTCCAGGCGGGGGGGGGGTGGTCGCAGCCCGGGGAGCAGGCAGCCCCTCCAGGCGGGGGAGGGGGGGTGGTCGCAGCCCGGGGAGCAGGCAGCCCCTCCAGGCGGGGGGGGGGGGTGGTCGCAGCCCGGGGAGCAGGCAGCCCCTCCAGGCGGGGGGGGGGTGGTCGCAGCCCGGGGAGCAGGCAGCCCCTCCAGGCGGGGGAGGGGGGGTGGTCGCAGCCCGGGGAGCAGGCAGCCCCTCCAGGCGGAGGAGGGGGGGTGGTCGCAGCCCGGGGAGCAGGCAGCCCCTCCAGGCGGGGGAGGGGGGGTGGTCGCAGCCCGGGGAGCAGGCAGCCCCTCCAGGCGGAGGAGGGGGGGTGGTCGCAGCCCGGGGAGCAGGCAGCGCCTCCAGGCGGGGGGGGGGGTGGTCGCAGCCCGGGGAGCAGGCAGCCCCCTTCCCTCCATGTCTTTGCACCAGGCTCCTGCTCCTCCTTCCCCGGGGGCCGTGCAGGGAGCAGGACTCAGGAGGAGGCGTCACTTCCAGTGCGGGCTGCGCTGCTGTCACATCCGCCGCCGGCCGCTCGGAGCGAGGGGACGAGGCGCTGGCTGCGCCGGCCAAGGAGCCTGGAGCGCCCGGGAGCCGCGCCGCGCGCCGGGCCCAGCCTGCAGGGCCCCCGGGGGGATGCGGGGGGCCGCGCCCGGCTCCAGCTGCTCAGCGCGCCAGCGGGCCCGGGCCCGGTTCGGAGCGGGGCTCGGAGCGGGCAGCAGCGGCCCGGTTCGGAGTGGGGCCCGGGACCGGCTCTGAGCCCGGATGCTCCCCGCTCCGGAGCTTGCAGCGGATAAGGGAGCAAAGGTGCCCTGCCTAGCAGCCCCCAGCCCGATCCCCTGCAGCCCCCAGCCCGATCCTCTGTAGTCCCCAGCCCGATCCCCTGCAGCCCCCAGCCCGATCCCCTGCAGCCCCCAGCCCGATCCCCTGCAGCCCCCAGCCCGATCCTCTGTAGTCCCCAGCCCGATCCTCTGTAGTCCCCAGCCCGATCCCCTGCAGCCCCCAGCCCGATCCCCTGCAGCCCCCAGCCCGATCCTCTGTAGTCCCCAGCCCGTCCCACTACAGCCCCCAGCCCGATCCCCTGCAGCCCCCAGCCCGTCCCGGTGCAGCCCCCAGCCCGATCCTCTGCAGCCCCCAGCCCGATCCTCTGTAGTCCCCAGCCTGTCCCGATGCAGCCCCCAGCCCGTCCCGGTGCAGCCCCCAGCCCACCTGGGAGCTGATTCAATCCCCCTGTATCGCCTCCCCCAGCTGCAATCACCTTCCCCCGCCCCCCAGTCCCATTAGAAGCTGATTTTCCCTGCGCCCCTTCTTTCCCTCTGCCCCAACTGCAGCCGTCCCCCCGCCCCCCCCCCCCCCCCCGCCCCGGCTGCTGGTGTCTTCCTCCCTCGGCTCCTTCAATATCTCCAGCTCTGAACTTGCCCTGCTCAGCGGGGCCCAAGGCGCCTGCAGGATGTGGGGGTGATTATGGGGGTGATTATCCCATTGTTCCAGCGTGCTGTTCGGGGGAGGGGGGGCCCTTTCCCGGCATTGACTTCTGCAAGGGCAGGGTTGCAGCCGACTTGTGTAAATCCAAACGCTGCCCCCCCCCAACCCCCCAGTTAAGTTTGGAGTTAGATCCTTGGAGAGAGGGGCTAGTTTTGGTTTCTTTTAAGCAGTGGCAAGCCTCGGCGGTTGGTCCCTTCTTCTGCCCCCCAAATACTGTCTTCATACCGGGTGCTGGGAATAGAGATAAGTGTGTGTTTGTCGCATGGATACTTCCATGTATTTTGTAGCTCTGTAATGGTGCTGTGTCTGCAGTATAGATAAGTGTGTGTGTGTGTGTGGTGCCGATAAGTGTTAAGTGATAAGACTGGGCTGCACGAGTCTTGTGTGGGCAGGGGTGTGACACGAGTCTTGTGTGGGCCGGGGAGTGACTGTGTCTGTAAGAATCGTAGACTATCGGGGTCGGAAGGGACCTCAGGAGGCCACCTAGTCCCACCCCCTGCTCAAAGCAGGACCGATCCCCGACTAAATCATCCCAGCCAGGGCTTTGTCAAGCTGTGGTATCGAAAAATGTGTGTCTGCAGTGTAGACGGGGGTGTGTGTGTGTGTTTTCTAATCCGCGTGTCTGTAGAGTAGACAGGTGTGGGCGTGAGCCTGTGCTGCAAACGTGTGCGTGTGTTTCTACCCTGCATGTGTCTATAGCGCGCACAGGTGTGTGCCTGTAATACAGGTCATTGGGTGTGTGAGCATGCCCTCTGGTGTTGTCTCGTGCGTGTGTCCGTGAAAAGCGAGCAAACATTCGCGTTTGTGTGTGCGTCTCTGTGTGTGCCTGTCATGCATGCAACGGGGTCGTGCGGCCGCACGTGTGTCTAATGGCACATGTGTAGGGGGCATCTGTCATGTCTGCGTGGCAGACACCTGTCCAGTGTGGACAGGTGTGTTTCTCTGTGTGGTGTGTCTCTGATGTACCATTAGAGGGGAGCAGCTGTTCTGCTGAGTAGCTGCACAAAGCACAAATATCCCAGCCGGAGGGAAGAATTAAATGGAAGGAAGTGCGCCTCTGATCCTGGGACCTATTCTTTTTTTGGGGGGGGGGGGGGGCTGAATAGATTATTTTCCATCTCCCTCCTGCCCCCCATCAGCTTGTGTTGGGAGGCAGGGGGAAGTCACAATCCTGCTTTTTCCTACACTGGCCTAAATCCCGAGGACCTCCATTGATTTGAGCACAGCTACTCAGGATTTACACTGGGGTGAGATCAGAATTTGGCCCTTAATGTAAAACAAGCCCCAGATTGGGGGGGGGGGGAGGGAGGGTGTGTGTGTAATCCAGTTATTCTGGGAGTGGGGGGGATCCAGTTATTCGGGATAGAAATATTTCCATATAAGCCTTCTATTTCACAGGCCTCTCTTTCCTTCCACCCTTTCCTCTTCTTTCCCCGCCTGCGGAAGCAGCTGGAGTAGAATTCCTCGGGGTCTAGGCTAGTTTAACATTCCTCAGACCGGAGGCTCTGCCCAAACTTGCAGAAACCGCTTTGGTGTGTGTGTTAAATTCTGTCTCCTGGCTGTGAGCATATGCTGCAGAATCGCTGCCCCGTGCGTGGGGCGTTGTGTAATTTCTGGAGTGGATGTGGTGCTGCGCGACGATGCATAGGATGATAGCACACGCAACATGCTAGCCCCATGTCCGTCGTCTGAGCTCTGTGTGTGTGGGGGGGGGGCAGGGAATCTGTCAACCGGATTGCAGGATCATGGCCATGGTGGGCATTGTGTCTTGTCTGTGGGGTTTGAGGCGCAGGAGGTGTTCGCGTGTGTTGGTGATCCGTGTGCGTTGGTCAGAGTGTGGCTTTGGTAGGTGAGTGGTATGAGCTGCATGTGGTTTTTGGTGTGTTGTGCGGCTGTGCTGTGTGGGGGTTTTGGTGGCAGGCGTATGTTGGGTGGGTGAATTATGTGTCAGCAGAGTATGGCATGGGGGTGGTTTTTTGTGGCTTTTGGTGATGGATGTGTGTTGTGTGGGCATACTGTGTGTGATTTATAGTGAGTGTTGTATGTTGCGTGGGTGGTTTGTGTGTGGTTTTCGATGAGGTGAATGTACTGTGTGGGTGTTCATTTGTGTGGTTTTTGATGAGAGTATGTGTTGTGTGGGTGTGTATTGTGTGTTGTGTTTTGTGGGATTTGGAGTGAGGATGGTATATTTTGTGTGTGTCTATTGTGTATTTTCCAGCAAAGGGGTTGTATTGTGTAGGTATAAAGTGTGTATTTTCGGTGAGGTGATGGGTGTTATGTGTTTTTCAAAGAAGAGTGCGTATTGTGTGTGTTTTTCTGGGGCGGGGTGTGTGAATTGTGTGGTTGTGTGCTGAGTAGCTTTCGGAGCGTGGGCTGGGATGCTCTTTTTTGCCAGGTTGCACTACCCGTGGTTTCTCATCAACCCCTTGTCCATCCCCCTTCGGTCCTAGGGCGTTGCCGACCGGTGCGGACGGACAGAGGGTGGCCGACCTTACCTTGACCGGCGCCGGGGTGCGCAGCAGACGCCTGGCCCGTTGGTCGTGACGGCCGCCATGGCGAGGGCAGGCTGAGGAGACGGGTGGTGACCAGGCCGGATCTGCTGGTTTTTTAAAAAAATTCCTTTTGATTTTGTTCGTTAAATCGAAAAATAAACTGAACTCCGCGCTCGGTGCTTTCTCCGCCGCCATGAACGGACTGTCGGTGAGTGAGCTGTGCTGTCTCTTCTGCTGCCCGCCCTGCCCCAGCCGGATAGCGGCCAAACTGGCCTTCCTCCCCCCGGAGCCTACTTACGCCATGGTCCCCGAGCCAGAGCCCGTGGGCAGCACCAGCTCTCTGAGAGGAGGCACCGCGGGGCGATGGAAGCTGCATTTGACGGACCGGGCGGATTTCCAGTACGCCCAGCGGGAGCTGGACACCATTGAGGTGTTCCTAACCAAGAGTGGCCGGGGGAACCGGGTCGGCTGCATGTATATCCGGTGTGTGCCTGGCGCTAGGTGAGTGGCAAGCTGCGGACGGGTCTGGGAGCTGAACCCTCTTTGCAGAGCAGGGGGTAGGATTCCCGACTCAGTTGGGCCAAGGGTCTGATCCCCTCCTGCAGGTCCTCTGTCCGTGACACCTTGTAGGGAGAGTGCCATCCTGCGCCAATGCAGCTCCGACATGGTGCCACTTCCTGGCCTGCAGCGACCCGGTGCCAGATCGGGCACCTTCCCAAGCGAGATGCCCAGTCACAGAGATTTGGAGACGCCCGGGCAAATGCTCACTGCGGGTTGGCTGTCAAAACCTGTTTTGCTCATACCTAGAATTGGGGATGGAATCAAACAAAAAGATCAAAGGGGAGGGAGGTAGTAAAGTCACAGTGCTTGGGGCATGGAATCCTGGGTACCATTCCCAGCCCTGCCGCTGACCCGGACACCTGGGTTCCGTTCCCAGCCCTGCCGCTGACCCGGACACCTGGGTTCCGTTCCCAGCCCTGCTGCTGACCTGGGTTCCGTTCTCAGCCTTGCTACTGACCTTGAGCAAGTTGCTTCCCCTGCTCTGTGACTCAGTTTCCCCCATCTGTAGAATGAGGGGAATGGCGCTATGCTGGGGGGTGGGTTGTGCCGCTTAATTAGCTGATAGTTGTGAAGTGCTGTGAGATCCGCCAATGGATGCTGCTGGTGCAGGGCAGAGGGTTATTGAATAATAATGGCGAGGCTGAATGCAGGCGAATGGGTGAGGTGTGCTGCGCTGGGAGTGTCCAGGCTGCCTGTGGGGACCCTGCCCCTTTGCCGGAGACATTCACAGCTCGTATGGGGGCCCTGGGGACTGCTCCCAGGCTCCCAAGGATGCGTTGCCAGGTGAGGCCTTGTTGCCCATCTCTGATTGGCCACTATTCCCTCACCTGAGCCTAGGGCCTGGGCTCCAGCTTGCTGGCACCTTGGTTCAGGTGGCAGAGCTGGGGGCAGTGAGGGGTGGGGTGAGTGGTAGCTTTATTTATGGACTGTGGACCAGCGCTGGCTCCTTTCTGTGTCTCTGCCCGCAACTGATCTTCAGCCCCACTCCCCTGCCCCACTCAGTGGGCTGGGCTCATTAGTCTCGTTAGCTGAGTCTGGGGTTTCTAGGCCCTGACTCGCACCTGGAACCCCAGCCGCTCTCCTGAGCTAGGAGTGCCAGTGGGATCACATCCCCTCCCCCGAGACCTCTGTGCCCCTCACACCCCCAACACCCCTCCCCAAGTCTCTGTGTCCCACATGCCATGATTTGTGAGACCCCACACTTGCTCAGGCATCTGCCCTGGTGTGTCTTCCTCCCCATTCTCACCCTGCTGCCGGAGGGCATCGGTCCATGAGCTGCTCAGGTTTCACGGTTCCTCCCAAGAGTGCGTGTCCCCAATCCAGCAGCCACGTCTCCCTCCCTTCCGTGCTGCCCCACTCCTTCCCGCTGCCTTCGGTGTGCGCGGGTTGGGCCTTGATAAACCAAAGCAGGGTCCCTCGCAGGTGCTGCGCTAGAATCACAGCTGTGGCAGGACGGGCATCGAGAAGACCCTCTCTGCTACCAGCGGGGAGCATATAAGGAGGCCAATGAGCCCCACAGAATGTCAGTTTCAATTAACCCTTTCCCTTCCCTCTCCAGGCCCACCCTCACCCCACGGACACTACATAGCCTTTCCCTAGCCCTGGCGAAGGGCTGGGGCTGCCTTCTCCTCAGGGCAGGCGTCTGTTCGGTACCTCTCCATCCGCTGGATATGCGGGGGTGGGTCTCAGCCCAGTGGCTGGTTGGTGTCCACGACGGAAGAGCCACGATTGGATCACCTGGCCAACTGTGCCGCAGTTTGGCCAAGGACCGACCAGGCTGTGATCCCAGTGCTAGCCCTTGCAAGTCAGTCCGGGCCCATGGCTGGGGTGGGCTGTGGATGTACTGTGCAGAGGGGCCGTTGCTCTCCAGCGCCGCTGACCTCAAAGAATCAATCCTGAAGCACTTGCATGAGAGGAAAGTGATCAGGAACAGCCAGCATGGATTCACCAAGGGAAGGTCATGCCTGACTAATCGCCTTTTATGATGAGATTACTGGTTCTGTGGATGAAGGGAAAGCAGTGGATGTATTGTTTCTTGACTTTAGCAAAGCTTTTGACACGGTCTCCCACAGTATTCTTGTCAGCAAGTTAAGGAAGTATGGGCTGGATGAATGCACTATAAGGTGGGTAGAAAGCTGGCTAGATTGTCGGGCTCAACGGGTAGTGATCAATGGCTCCATGTCTAGTTGGCAGCCGGTGTCAAGTGGAGTGCCCCAGGGGTCGGTCCTGGGGCCGGTTTTGTTCAATATCTTCATAAATGATCTGGAGGATGGTGTAGGTTGCACTCTCAGCAAATTTGCGGATGATACTAAACTGGGAGGAGTGGTAGATACGCTGGAGGGCAGGGATAGGATACAGAAGGACCTAGACAAATTGGAGGATTGGGCCAAAAGAAATCTGATGAGGTTCAATAAGGATAAGTGCAGGGTCCTGCACTTAGGACGGAAGAATCCAATGCACCGCTACAGACTAGGGGCCGAATGGCTAGGCAGCAGTTCTGCGGAAAAGGACCTAGGGGTGACAGTGGATGAGAAGCTGGATATGAGTCAGCAGTGTGCCCTTGTTGCCAAGAAGGCCAATGGCATTTTGGGATGTATAAGTAGGGGTATAGCAAGCAGATCGAGGGACGTGATCGTTCCCCTCTATTCGACATTGGTGAGGCCTCATCTGGAGTACTGTGTCCAGTTTTGGGCCCCACACTTCAAGAAGGATGTGGATAAATTGGGGAGAGTCCAGCGAAGGGCAACAAAAATGATTAGGGGTCTAGAACACATGACTTATGAGGAGAGGCTGAGGGAGCTGGGATTGTTTAGTCTGCAGAAGAGAAGAATGAGGGGGGATTTGATCGCTGCTTTCAACTACCTGAAAGGGGGTTCCAAAGAGGATGGCTCTAGACTGTTCTCAATGGTAGCAGATGACAGAACGAGGAGTAATGGTCTCAAGTTGCAGTGGGGGAGGTTTAGATTGGATATTAGGAAAAACTTTTTCACTAAGAGGGTGGTGAAACACTGGAATGCGTTACCTAGGGAGGTGGTAGAATCTCCTTTCTTAGAGGTTTTTAAGGTCAGGCTTGACAAAGCCCTGGCTGGGATGATTTAACTGGGAATTGGCCCTGCTTCGAGCAGGGGGTTGGTCTAGATGACCTTCTGGGGTCCCTTCCAACCCTGATATTCTATGATTCTATGATAGTCCACGGGTGCTTCCCAACCTGTTCTGTCTCGGGGTCCCGCTCCCACTAAGCCAGGATTCCCTTCCCACGTAGCAATGCAGGGTGGGCAGGGGTATTGTGACCCTCAAGATGAGAACTCACGACTCAGGGCAACTGGTGGTTTCCATCTCCAGGTGCCCAGCCTGAGACGGCTGGGGAGTGCTGGGCACCCAGGACCCCAGCTGGCATCATTGAGCTCTGCGGCTGCTCACCACCTCTGAAAAGGACACCCATGGGCTGATGTCCTGGCCCTGCGGAAGCCAGTGGGAGTTTTGCCATCGACTTCAATTGAGCCGGGATATAGATTCATAGAGTTAAAGCCAGAAGGGACCATTAGAACATCTTGTCTGACCTCATGTGTATCACAGGCTAGAGAATTGCACCCAGTTACCCAAGTATTAAGCCAAATCACTCGTGTTTGGCTAAAGCAGTGGTTTTCAACCTGGGATCCATGGGCCCCTGGGGATCCACAGACTATGGGGGTCTGCACCTCCATTCAAAATATTTTAGGGGCCCGCAACTGAAAAAAAGTTTAAAACCCCTGGGCTAAAGCGTCTTGCAGAATTCTAGATTTGGGTCTAGGGTCTAGATTTGAAGACAGCCAGAGGTGAGACTCCCTCCTCCTGATAGCTCGTTCCAGTGGTTGATCACTAGGCTTCCCTAGGTGTTTGAAGTTGTGATAATAGAAGCCAACAGAGTCAGGGGCTGCTTTGGCAAATTTGGGTCTAAAATGTTAGAGATTTTATTTCTAAATAGGAAAAAAACCAAAACAACAAAGCCAGAAGAGATTTAAAGTCACAAATATGATATATTTATTTCCTACTTCACCCCTTCTATTTGATCTGCGATCATAGATTCAAGGCCAGTTGGGACCACTTTGGATTATCTACTCTGACCTCCTGCGTAACACAGGCCAGGGAACTGCCCCAAAATAATTCCTAGAGCAGGTCTTGCAGAAAAAGATCCAATCTTGGTTTGAAAACTCAGTGATGGAAAATCCACCATGACTCTTGGTAAATTGTTCCAATTGTTAATTACGCTCACCGTTAAAAATGTATGCCTTATTTCCAGTTTGAGTTTGTCTAGCTTCAACTTGCAGCCATTGGATCGGGTTGGACCTTTCTCTGTAGATTGAAGAGCCCATTATTAAATATTTGTTCCCTGTGAATAACATCTTAACACGTAGAGACCTAGATCTTTGCTCTCAACCCGCCTTGCAGGGCAGAATAATCCCGAGATGGATGGAGGGCGTCTCAAATACTTAACTTACCTTCTACATGCCCGGGCTAGCAACTATTCGTCATGGGCAAGTGAAATATCACTAGTTCCCCATCTGCACCCCATGATTCTGTGCTTTTTAGGTTCTTATTCCTTGCCCATCACTTGCCTTTCTGATCATCTTGGAGAGCGTTTATTGTGTGTCTTACAAAGTGGCACCCAGAGACACAGTTATGCCGGGTGCTGTTGATTTTGTGCCGGGGCAGGTACATTTTGCTAGGCTGCTTGGGGCTGATATTGTGCCACTCTTATCCAAGGCTCCATGCTCCCCCCTGTAGGCTGGGGTGGAACTTGTCTGGCCCACTCCTAAACCTCCAAAAAGTGGTGGCGGCTCCCAACACCCGGCAGTGACAGCTGGGGAAGGGCAGACCAGGGAGCAGCACCAAGGCCTCCTCACGTTGTGTGTGCCCTGCCCTAGAGTCTGCTGTTCATCCTGCCTGCGGTTAGGGCTTGCAGGGGCACGGCTGAGTTTGGGAACTGGCAGCTGCTGCGTAAGCTCTCTGCACGGCCGGGGGCTTCGCAGCTGCCTTTGGAATTCCTGGGTCACTGCCTTTGTTCCTGACAGCTGACATGTGGTGTGATGCCTGTTGCTTGGGCCACCGTGGGCATTGGGTCTCTCAAACTGGGTCGCTCTTTGGATCGGAGACCTCCAGAGGTCAGTGACTCAGCAGGGGCACTTCCCTCCTTGGAGGCAGTGCTGCCTGATGCTGCGTGGGTGGAAGGGGGTCTTTCTGTCCATGTTAGACCTGGCTCCTGGCTAAGGTAGTGACCTTCTTCTGAAGCGAATCCTCCCTGCAGGGTTTTCCACACTTCCTGTCCTCAACGATTACATAAGCGTGCCAGTGCAGGGTTAAACAGCTGCTGTGTTCCCACTCCAGAGGTGGATGCCTCTTAGTGGTGGGTGAAAAGGTCCCTTATCGGTGTAGAGTTCCTGCTTATCATGAAACTTAATGAAAGGGCGTTTGCGAAGGGCTTTGACAGCGTTAGCAGCATGAGACCATGTCTACACCAGCGTAGCATTGTCGTGCAGATGTTTCCTATAGCGGTGGAAGTTAACCCACCTCTCTGAGCGGCAGTAGCTAGGTTGATGGAAAAATTCTTCTTCTTCAAGTAGTGTCCCTGTGGCTGCTCCGCTTAAGGTGCCCCTTGAGCCCTTGGTCGGAGAATTTTCCGCTAGCAGTGTCCGTTTGGGCCGCGCATGCGCCCTATACCTCCTTATGCCAGACACCGAGGCCATATAGGGTCGAGTGGGCAAACCGCCCTCAGTTCCTTCTCTAGCGCCTTGGCCTGAGACGGAGCCCTAGTGTCCTCTTGGGTCTCTCCTTGGCCCCAAGGGTGTTCTCCAAGGTCCTGGCGGCAGTGGCTGCTGACCCCCGACAAGAGGCAATCCTGGATTATCTGCTGGATTTGAAGAAATTAGAGTTATCAGTTAATCCAGTTAAGGTCCACTTGTCTGCAATATCAGCCTTTCATCCGAATATAGAGGGCTTTTCCATATTGGCTCATCCTGTATCTAGGTTTTTTATGGGTTTGGGGAATCTCTACCCCGAAAGTGGAGACCCGACCCCAACCTGGGACCTCAATCTGGTACTCAGTTACTTTATGAAACATTTGAATTTACGGCAACCTGTTCTCTACTCCATTTATCTATGAAGACAGCCTTTTTAGGAGCCATCACAACGCCGGTAGAGTTGGGAAGATTTGCACCTTGATGGCGGAACTCCCCTTTACAAGAATAACGTTTCTTTACACCCACGCCCTAAATTCTTACCTAAGGTTCTCTCGGAGTTCCACCTCAACCAATCTATTCATCTGCCATTGGTTTTCCCAGAGCCATAGACCTATGTAGGGGTTCTGTTTTCATACCCTGGATGTTTGAAGAGCACTGGCCTTCTACTTGGATGGGACCAAGTGATTTCAAAGGTCACCCAGGCTGTCCATCTCCTCCATGGATATAGCCAAGGGATCTACGATTGCTGCTCAGAGATTGTCGAGGTGGGTAGCTGGATGTATTGTCACTTGTTATGAGACCGCAAGCGTTCATCTTCCTCAAGGGGTGACAGCACATTCTACCAAGTCACAAGAAACATCCACAGCATTGCTTAAGAACATCTGATGTCTGAGATGTGTAGGGCTACCGTGTGGGCTTCAGTACCTACATTTTCAGAGCACTGCGCCGTGATCCAGGCCATCCGATCTGATGTGGCTCAGGGTACAGGAGTACTATTTTCAATTCTGGACTCAGTTCTGAAGCTCCCTCTTGCCTGTGGGGAAATTGCTCAGAAGTCCCCTGAAGTGGAGCACCCACAGGGACACTACTTGAAGAAGAGATGACTCACCTTGTGCAGTGACTACAGTTCTTTGAGATGCGTGTCCCTATGATGCTCCCCTGCTCGTTCTGCTTCGCCTCTGCTTCAGACGGTTCTCCGCAGAGATGTTTGGGTGGAGAAGGCACGGAGGACGGTTCGCCGACACACCCCTATATAGTCTCGGGGTCCGGCACGACGAGGCTAAGGGGCATGCGCTGGCTGAACGGGCATTGCTATTGGAAAATCTCCAATCAAGGGCGCGAGACGCACACGCACATCTGAAGTGGAGCACCCCTGTGGACACACATCTTGAGGAACTGCCATTACAGCTCACGGGGAGGAACTTCTTCTTCAGTTGCCCTAGGCTCATCTGTGCTGGGGGTTAGGTTGACTTAACTACTGCACTCAGGGGTCTGAACTTTTTACACCCCCCCCCCTCAAGTGACATGGCCAGGTCAGTCTAAATTGTAAGTGTACATAGCAGGGCCAGCAGAGAATGCTGGATGATACGATAAGGGTTTTCTCAGCCGGAGTTTGGAAAGCCCATTGCACAAGTCAGGTATATAGGGTATCCAATAAAGTCTACACCCCACTTCCAACCATCATGCAACCTGTTTATACCACGTGTCACAGGAGAAACTACAGCAGAACCTCAGAGTTCCAAACACCTCGGGAATGAAGGTTGTTCGTAACTCTGAAGTGTTCGGAACTGAACCAAACGTTACGATTGTTCTTTCAGAAGTTTACAGCTGAACATTAACTCAGTACAGCGTTGAAACTTTACCCTGCAGAAGAAAAACGCTGTTTCCCTTTATTGTTTTAGTAGTTTACATTTAACACAGTACTGTCCTGTATTTGCCCTTTTTTCTTTCTTTTTTTTTTTGGTCTCGGCTGCTGCCTGATTGTGTCCTTCCGGTTCCAAATGAGGTGCGTGGCTGACTGGTCTGTTTGTAACTCTGAGGTTCTACTGTATGCTAGAAATGGATTTAGACATTTTAAGGGGACTTATCCCTCCACCTGTAAATCCCAGCCCCTGAGGCCCTGCTCAGCACAGAGAAACTACAGTGATTTTAGCTAAAGTAGATTCTGAATCTGATAACAAACCAAATTAAGCTTTTCCCAGGAGGAGGCCCTCACGAACACGATTTAAGTGTGTCCGCACCAGAGGGCTGTTTGATCTAAATTTATTTAGAAACCGATTGACGTAAATCAGCCCAGTTTCTGTGTGTCTAGACTAAAAGCCCTTTGCTACCATGACCAAGATTTTTAAAAGCAGCTCAGCTTCCCATTTAGGCATTAGGACCTGACTTTAAATGCTGTTTCCCATCCTCCCCCGTTCCCCTCTGAATCCTGGTCCTTGTGTCTAACTACGGTGCAGCTCAGAATGGGCCAGTCACACCCTTCCCCCCCCCCCCACACACACACCCACATCCCCTCACGCCCCAAAATAACCTCACATAGTTTGTCTGTGCATAAGCATTGTGGCTTTCATGTGCACGATTTTAGGCCCTTCTGAAGCGAGAAATGAGAGCTGTATTTTCACGTAGTATAAAACACCTGCTGAAGCAACATTGCCTAGTGGGTAGAGCACTATATTGGGTCTCAGGAGACCCGGGTGTTTCTGGCTCTGCCACTGACCTGTGGATGACCTTGGGCAAGTCCTTTCCCCTCCCACCATCTGTCTGCCTCCTCTGTTTAGGCTGCAAGTTTTTGGCACAGGGGCTGTCTCTTACTATGTGTCTGTTCTGTGCCTAGTATGATAGAGTCCTGATCTCACTTGGGGACCCCTAAGGGCTCCTTTAGTACAACTCATCAATAGTGACAGCAGTCAGACCTTAAACTGGAACTGGTGTAGGCCCAAGTTTACCCATCATGGGCATCTGGCCAGCGTAAATTGGGTATAGCAGTGGAATAATTTTGGGTATGGCTGCTCCAGAGGAATGAATAAGCTTTGGGGCAGGTTGGTTAATAATCCCTAGTTTGTACGCAGCACTTTCCCTCAGGAGATGTCAAAGCACTTTACAAAGGAGGTCAGTGTCATTCGTCCCATTTTACAGATGGGTAAACTGAGGCACAGAGAGAGGAAAGTGACTTGCTCAAGGACTCCCGTCAGGCCTAGTGGCAAAGCTGGGAGTTGAACCCAGGGCTTGATCCAGAGTGCAGGTGAGGAGGGCAAAGGGCAGCGATAAGTGCAGTGTATTACGTGTCTGTCCCCGCACCGTGCATGTGGGGCGATGTGTATCTACATTGGAGTGGTGGCCTGCAGGGTCTGCAGGGCCGGTGCGGCGAGCTGGAGCCTGCCCCTTGGCACCTGACGTTGGCTCTGGGAAAGTCAAGGGCTCTCCCTGCCGCCCAGCGGAAGATGCTGCCCACAGCTGTCGCTGAGAGGAGCAGACGGCATCGTGGCCGAGGCACCTGGAGCACAGCTGAATTCGGCTGGGCCGGCCTAAGTTGCTGGTGGGGGGCGCGGGGGAGGAACCAACCCAGGTGATAGGGAGTGAGGCCTGAACCAGGGCAGGGGGCATGGGTGAGAGAGCCTGGAATCCAAGGGTCACCCAGACAGACCATACCAAAGGTCACCGAGCCAGATTGTACCAAGGGTCAGCCAGATCACACCAAGGGTTCCCCACCCAGACCATACCCACCTGGACCGTACCAAGGGCCAGCCAGACCAGCCAGATCACACCAAGGGTCCCCCAGCCAGACCATACCAAGGTTCAGCCAGATCACACCAAGGGTCCCCCCAGCTGGATTGTACCAAAGGTCAGCTGTACCATACCACGGGTCAGCCAGACTGTACCAATGGCCAGACAGCTCATACCGAGGGTCAGCCAGAGCAGCTGGCCCATACCAAGACAGCAGCTGGGGGAGCGGGATGGGGACAAGAATTGAAGAGCTGAGCAAAGCAGAAATGGGAGGTTTTCGCGTAGTCCATTTCTGACCGTTAGAAGCCATGGCCGAGGTCTGGGGTTGGAGGCTGCTCTGGGGGCCGCACTCCCAGCCAGGCCACCTGCTGCCCAGCCCCCTTCCCGTCCCATCCTCCGGCACGGTTGGCGCCGATGGGCAGTTCAGGCTCTCCGTGGCCGGCATGAGGTCACACTGCCGTCTGTCGGAGACACCAGCTCTGGCGGGGGGTCGTCCCGCCTTGCATCCAGGCTCACATGCCCCGGATTTTGGGATGTGTCTGCTGGTGCCGTACGTCTGTCCTGTGGGGCTGTCCTCCTGCAGGCAACGCTGGGACCTGGCGACCGAGCAGGCCGGGCGAGGGGGACTGGGGTTGGCAAAGAGGAACTGACTGCCCATGAGTGGGATTTCTGCCTCCAAACGTGCCAGCCGAACCAGGAGTGCCATGAAGAGCTGATCTAAGCACAGACCTGCCCCCGCTGTTCTTTGCAGGCTCCTGGATTTAGCACATGATGAGGACAGGCTGGGATTGCAGGGGATTTCTTTGCCTCTAAGCTGACGAAGTGTGTTAGCACCTGGTCTGGCTGCAGATGCCGCCAGCCAAGCCTCTCTGCCTTGTCAATTTTGGCGGCCTCATATACGCCGGCCCCGTCTGGCTGAAGGCGCGTGTGCCAGCTGCTCGGTCTCTGATCTCTCTGGCGGCTGGGATCCAAGGAGCATGTGGCTCCCTGCCCCTCCTTTCCCCCTGGGCTGCGGACTGCTCAGAAGCTGGTTTTCCCTGGTGCACTTTGAAGATCTGCTCTCCCCTCAGAGTAAGGCCGAGTCACATCCCCTGGCCTCGCTCTGAGCAGCATTCTCACTTTGATGCTCACAACACGCCGAAGAGGGAGGAGTGCCCCCCATCTTACGAAGGCCCCCACACCCCGCAGCACAGCATGCCTGAGCACGTAACTGAGGTTAGCTCTGCCCCAGGGGAAAGAGAGACAAGATGGGCACAGTAATGCTTCTTACTGGACCAGCTTCGTTGGTGAGAGAGGCAAGCTTTCCAGCCACACAGAGCTTTTCTTCAGGTCTGGGAAAGGTCCTACCAGCAAAATGCAAGGTGGAACAGTTTGTTTAGCATGAGTAGCAGCATATATTGTAAGTAAGGGGCCATTCAAGGCAGAGTTGTCCATTAACACCTCCACAGTCATAGGACAAAAAGAGGGGGTCAGTGGTTACGGATTGTTGTAACAGCCATAAAGCCAGTGTCTCCGTGCAGTTTGTGATTTTTAGTGTCTAGCAAAGTTATGAATTTAAGCTCCCAGGCTCGTCTTTTGAAAGCATTGTGCAGGTTTCCTTTGAGGACGAGGACTGACAAGTCAGGTGTGGAGTGATCGCTTTGTGAAAAGTGTCTACCCACAGGGTGATAGGGTGTGTTTGGCTTTTATCATTTCCCTGTGTAAGTTCATTCGAGAGCGTAGTGATTGTCTGGTTTCACCCACACAGCTGTTATTGTGGCATTTAGTGTGCTGGATGAGGCATACCACGGGCTGTTATAGGCACATGGAGGACCCATGGATCTGGAAAGGTGTGTTGGGATGGGGGTGTTGATTGTTGTAGCGGTGGAGATGTGTCTGCAGGTTTTGAATCTGTTGTTCTGGCAGGGTCTGGGGCCGCTTTGCGCTGGTGTGTCCTGGCCTGTGGAGAGTTTGCTTCTGATGAGCTTGGAGAGGTTGAGGGTTGAAGGCCAGAAATGGGGGTTCAGGAATGATTTCTTTCGGGATGGGCTCCCCATTGAGTATGGGTTGTAGTTGTTAGATGATACCCCGTATGGATTCCAGTATGAGGAGGTGGGTGACAACTAGGGGTGTGCTGTTGGAGGGGGTTTTATTTCTGTCCTGAAGCAGGTTCTCTTGGGGTTTTGGGTGGCCCGTTCCATGACGCAATCTACTTCTCTGGTGGCATGTCCTAGTTTGGTGAAGGCGGGTTTAAATGTGTTAAGGTGTGTATCCCGGACCTTCCCCTCGGAGCACATTCTGTGGTGCCTGAGTGCCAGGCTGTAGAGAACGGATTTCTTGGCGTGTTTGGGGCGGTTATTGGATCTGTGAAGGTAGGTGGGGAGATCCTGGGGTTTCTTGTATATGGTTGTCTTGTAGGGTTCCATTGTGGAAGCTGATCATAGTGTCCAGGAAGTTGACGCTAACGTGGGAATGTTCCAGTAAAAGCTGGTCCCTTCTCCCGCATCTTGTCTCGCTGGTCTCCTGGGACCCACGCGGCTACAGCTACACTGCAAACAACCAGTGGGAAGAGTCACCCACTCCCCTCCCTCTAATGTGGTGTTTCTTAGCCCACACCATGGTGCCAGGCCGGTGTGAACTCAGAGGGGAGAGTGTCAGACTCATCACCACGGCCCGCAGGTCTTCAGAGCCCACACCAGGCATGCCCCAGAGGCCGGCCTGTGGGGCAGTAACAACGGTTCCTGCTGCTGTTGCTTCTGCTGGCGGCGGGCGGTGGAGCGGGGAAGGGGGGGCAGCGGCTGCTTGAGAGACTTCGCTGTTCGCTTCAGTGGAAGGTCGTTGCTCTCGGTGGGCGCTTGGTGGGCCCAGCCCCCTGCCCTCACTGGGTCTGCGCCGTCTGAGGCGTGCAGCCTCCGGCCTCTTGCCCCTCCCACTAGGAGCACGCGGGCGGGGGGGGCGGGGGGGCTGGAAGAACGTCAGTTAGACTGAGCTGGGGGGTGGTCAAGTTGGGGAGGGGGCTGGTGCTGGGGAGGGGTTGGGTTCCGTTCTGCTGGAGTTACCTTTCCATCTCCCGTCTCCTCCCATCCTGTTCTCCTCTGGAATGACATTGGCACCGGCCTTCCCCTGTACCTCCCCCTCCTTTGCCCCCCCCCAGGCTTCTCCGTGCCCCCTGATCTCCCCTGCATCCTCTTCCCTCCCAAATTCCCCTCCCCCATTCCCCCTCCTGTGGCTCCCCCAGCCCTTGGCTAGCGAGGCGCTCCCAGCGACTCCCCAGTCCTGTGCTGGGTCCCTGTGGGGGCAGGACAGTTGGCAGAAGGCTGCAGTGCTCAGCAATGGCCCAGGGCCTCCGGCTGCCCCTCTCTGTGCATTAACCCGCAGCTCTGCCCCGGCAGGTTCACGGTGCTCTTCTCCCATGGCAACGCTGTGGACCTGGGCCAGATGAGCAGCTTCTACATCGGCCTGGGCACCCGCATCAATTGCAACATCTTCTCCTACGACTACTCGGGCTACGGCATGAGCACGGGGAAGCCCTCGGAGAAGAATCTCTACGCCGACATCGATGCGGCCTGGCAGGCCCTGAGAACGAGGTGAGCTCTGCCTGGGGCCGGCTAGCCTCCCCAATGGCCTCACAGGCCCAAGGCTGCTTGGGAGGGGGAGTAAAGGGAAGTGGGTACAGGAAGATCTGGCCTTCCCGGAGTCCTGCTCAGGCAGTCAGTGCCTGGGGACCCCAGGCCTGGCATAGAGGGGCTACAGGCTGCGATTGAGGGGCATCACAGAGCTGTGGATAGGAAGGACCCCCACAGCCGAGATAGCAGGGGGCTGCAGGTCAGGACTGGAGGGCATCGGCAGAGTTGGGGGGGATCCCAGGGCTGGCATAGCCTGGGAGCTGTGGGTCAGGTTTGAGGGGCATGAGTGGAGCTCAGGGCCAGAAGAGCATGGGAGGGGGAGGGCTGCAGGTTAAGGCTGAGAGAAGCACCATGGCCCAGTGGATAGGCCTTTGGAGATCTGAGTCCCACTCTGTGACTTTGGGCATGTCTCCCCTCCATGCCTCAGTTTCCCCATATGTAGAACAGGGAGAATGATACTGACTTGCCTCATAGAAGATGTGATGAGGGGTTTTGCTTATTGTGTGTCAAGTTGTTTGAGAGCCTCAGATGGAAGGTCATGTGCTAGAGCAGGGCCAAGGGTTATTTATGATCTGGACGACTGTCACCTGGTGGGACAGATTGCTCCTTCGGGACAGCTGTAGGGTGAGATTTCTGGGGCTTCCAGCTGCGTGCGCAGTATCGGAGGGCAGCTTTCCCTGCGGTTGCAGAGCCCCTCTGCAGGGAGCCAGGGAGCACAGACGTGGCACAGAAATAATGGGGGCGATAGGAGGGAACCCACCACACCTTTGTGAACCTGGAAGAAGGTTCAGGTTTCAAAGCCTGAGAGTTGGGCTAAAAGTGGGGGAGTATTTTGGGGCAGATGGGCAGATTTCTCAGCTATCTACAGAGGAGAGACAGCCTTGTGGCTTAAACCTCAGAGAGCTAGGACTCCTGGGTTCTCTTTCTGTCTCTGCCACCAACTCAATGGATCATGTCACTTCCGCCTTTCAGTGCCTCAGTTTCCCCATCTGTTCAACAGGGAGGACCCAGGCTTGGGTGGATAGATGTGCATAGGGAGCCATGTTCCAGGTGAAGGGAGGCGCCCAGGGACTCCTGACTCCCAACTCTGGAGCGCTCCACTGGGATGAACCGTCCGGTGTTGCTGGGAGATCTCATGTTTCTATGGAGTCCCACCAGGCTCCATCCTCTCGCCCTGCGACATGAAGCTGTTGGGGGATCTGGCAAGGCAATGCTGGCTGCAGCACGTGGCCGCCACCCGGCTCTGTCCCTCCACCAACAAGGAGCCCCGTCCCCCAGTTCTCTTGTCAGCCTAGATCCACACCAGCGTGAAGGCAAGTGGCTGAGGCTGAGGCCAGACAATACAGGGTGAGGAGAGCTCTCCTAATCCCAGCATCCCCCGACCCAGGCCACGGCAGGAGACCACTGGTAGCACGTGTGTGACTCTCCCTCTCCGGGCCCGAGCCACAGATACTGCAAGGAGAGCCGGGGAAATATTTCCACTGAAACTTTTTCCAGCGAAAGAGGCAGATTCAGATTGACCAAAACGTTTTGCGAATTCACCGTAATTTCTGCAAATGGTTTGTAGCAAAAAGGTCAGAATCAAAACGTCAAAATCAGTGGCGCCCTGAGGAGGCCCAGCTGGCTCAGAACACAGCAATTTGGTGGCTCAGCATTTTAGGTGGCTGGGAACCCGTCACCCACAGTGAGATGCAGGCAGCCCAGCTCGAGGTCACCACAGAGAGTGCCGTGGGGGCGGGGAGGGCCAGGAAAGCCCCGTGGCCTGCACTGTGGAAAACAGGAAACCTCACCGGGCGAGACAGCCACTCGGAAGGGGCTCGCAGGGGAGGCCGCTGGTGGGGTGGGGGCAGGGCTGAGCTAATGCACGGGACGGTGTGGGTGGGCAGGCTCCGGGGGAACCGTAGGGACGGAGCCTTCCCCTTGGGGTGGCCAGTGTGACCGTGGTCCAGGGCTGGGTGCTGCCAGCATGCAGGGGGCTGGTGGGTCCCAGCTCAGCTCCCAGGGGACACGGCCAGTGGAGATGGTTGCTTTCACTGGCCACCACCTCAGTAGCCTCAGCGACGAGGCCAAGGGCTGCCCAGGCCCCAGAGGCTGAACCCCTCCTTTTTGGGCAGGTGATGGTTAGGGACGGGGGACAGGTGGCAGAAGGAAGCATCCTGGAGAACCAACCATGATGCATGAGCCCTGCTGACTCAGCGCGAAGGGACAGGCCCGGATGCTTTCTCCTGCCACGCGTCGATCGGCGCCAAGGGGGCCTTTGTGGATTGGATGCCAGGGGCTGGCGGGTGCGTGGCTGGGAGTCTCAGAGGCTGCCCTGGAAGTGCCCAGCAAGGGGCTGTGGGGAGGTTTGTGCCCTTTTTGATATGGTAGGAAACGGGTCTGGAAGGTTTGGTTTGTTCCACCTAGTTTTGTGTCTGGCGGGGGCAGCAGGTCTGGTTTAGCTGGAGCACTCCTTGGGTGACTCTGGGATGTGCAGCAGGAGCTTTGAACTGGATGACAGGATCACTGAATCTTCTTTCCAGGGAGTGTTTCTCCTACAGGAAATAAGGCAATAAGGGAAGTGGTGTGAACAGCCTGAGTAGAAATCGCTTGACCAGGACTCCCCTGGGGGCCATGGTCTGCCCGTGTCTAACCCTGTCGACTCTGCTGTTGCTCAGCGTCTAACCGGGGCCAGGACGCCTGAGTTCCCAATGTGACAAACCACACCAGGAAACAAATAAAGCTTCAGGCCTTTTCTGCATGTCATTAGAGAGCACCACATTCCCCTCCCCCCACGCAGGTTCCCTTTATTACTAGTTGTATTAGAGCCAAGCTAAACCTGGGCCCATTGTCCCAGGTGCTGCGCAGACACAGAGTGAGACAGTCCCAGTCCCAGAGCACAGCCTAGCTAGACAACAGAGACAAAGGGCCGGCAGGGAAACTGAGGCACAGGGTAGGGACTTGCCCAAGGCCATTCAGTGGCAGCACTAGGAACAGAACCCAGCTCTTCTGAGTCCCACTCTGCTGCGCTACCCACTCGGCCACACTCCCGCTACTGAGCAGGGAGGCGGGTTCCTCCTGTGGTCTTCGGAGGAGGCCACTTGTCCCTCCTCTGGCTGCCTAGTGCCTGTTCGGAGAGCCGCTGGCCCTGTCATCCGGGCAGTCACAGGCAGGGGCCGGCGTCTCTGCAGAGGGGGAAGCAGGAGGGAGAGGCTGGAGGCCGCGATTTATGTGGTGGTGCTAGACAGTCCCAGCCCACCCAGCTGCTTCGCTCTGGGGTGACTCATCGCCCGGTGCCGTGGGGAGCCTTCCGGTTTGGGTGACGTGGGCTGGGCTCTGTTAAAAGAGAGAAGCCACAGGGTGGGGCTGAGCACTCAGCAAAAGAATCCGCCTTCCCTCTCCAGGTTCAAGCTGAGCCCAAGGCAGAAATGACTAGTCTAGACAAGGCTCGCAGCCCTGAGTGGGGGGCTCATTGGCCAGTCCCTCGGTACCAGTATCCCTCTCCAGAGCAGGTGTATGCCTTCACTGGCACCGAGAAAACCGACTGGCAATTCAGTTGTATTTCACCCAGAGGGAAGGATCCAAACCGGGGGAAAGACCAAGCCCCCGCGGGGCTGACTGGGCCTTAGTAATTCAACCGGAGAGGTGTGTCCTTCCAGAGCTGGGGATGTGGGGGGAGGTAGTTTGCCCGGTTGTTGCCCAGGCTGTGGGTAAACAGAAGCCTCTATCCCCACAACTGCCATCGCGGCATGCAGCATCTTCCCCCAGCACCGAACGCCCTGGGGAAATGTACACTGGAGCCGCTGACGTTGCTAATTGCTCAGCGTCTGCCTGGGTCCTGCGCGCGGCCCTGCCTCTGCCCGCGGCGTTGTGCAGAAGTAGGTCACAGCCAGGCGGATAAGCGATCCTCGCCCTACAGGGCTCGTGATCCAGAGAATCCCTGCGGCCTGGAGCAGGCCAGGGGGATGGCGTGTAGCTGCGGCCGTCTGCTGGGGAGGCTGTGCTGGGCAGTTCGGGCTGCAGGGCCGGCTCGATGCCTTACTTAAATTGATCCTGGGTGGGTGACAATGAGACATGGAGCCCCCCAGACCCGACGGCTCCTCCCAGCCGTCAGTGGCCCCTGCACCCCACAGTCCCTCTGCTGGCTCCTGGCTGGGCCGCCCTCCTGCCCAGGGCCCTCCCTGCCTTGCTTCTGCCTCTGCTTCTGCTCCCAGCACTTCCCTCCACCACCCCCCCTGCCCTCAGCAGCTCCCCGGGCCCGGGCCCCCCGCTGGAGCAGCCGTCCCCTCCTCTGCCTCCCCCAGGTTTCCCTGCCCTACATCAGCCCCACAGGCCTGCACGGGACTCAGTCATGTTCCCTGTGGGGAACGAATCAGGACCCAGGGCAGCCCAGCCCCGAGGATCTTAGCGTGCCCAGGACCAAGGGGGGGGGCACCTCAGGCTGGTCCGATTGAATCTGGGCTGGGGGGGAGCCAGCCACCTGTGGAAGGGGCGAGGCCCGAAACCCAGAGGGGATAAGCCAGTCACCATGGCAACCTCTGCGGTGCATGTAGGTTGGCCCGGGGATGGATGTTTGTTTCACTGATAGCGTTGGGGGGAGAGGCTAGGAGGAGTAGGATCAGGCCCAAGGGCGGGGGGCCCCACGTTCCCCCCCTACCCCCCCCAGGAGGCAAATCAGTGCCACAAGCCTGAGTCGGTGTTTTCGCTGCTGTGCAGGGTTCAGCTCCCTGCTGCGGCTCTCGGGGGAAGCCCAGAGCCCCCCTGCAACGGCTCCTTGGGAAGGATGGGAACAGGCTGCTGCGTGGCTGGGACTCAGCAGTCCGGGGTGCATGGCCCAGCTCTGCCTGTGTGAGCGTGGGTGGGTCACTCGGTCTCTGTGGTTGGGGGTGGTTAACCTGCCTTTTGCCCAGGTGGCCTGCAGGGAGACAGCCGGCTTGGGCTGCCCTTTGCATTGCCCTGTACTGGGATCCCCGATGGGCTGGGGGGAATCCCACCACCTAGTGTCCTCTGCCCAGGGACCCTCACTCTCAGAGAGTCATAGGAGCCAGGCCTGTCGGACCTTCCAGCCCATCTCCTGGCCTGGGCGGGACAGTTCCTTGTTCGCCATCAACCTGTTGTGTTGGGATTTCCCTTTGGGGCTGCACGGAGATGTCTCCCCCAGCTGGACAGCACCTGGGAATTAACCCCCCAGATTCCCTTCCTGCCCAGGTATGGGATCAGCCCGGAGAACATCATCCTGTACGGGCAGAGCATCGGCACGGTGCCCACCGTAGACCTGGCCTCCCGCTACGAGTGTGCCGCCGTGGTGCTGCACTCGCCCCTCACCTCGGGCATGAGAGTCGCCTTCCCCGACACTAAGAAGACGTACTGCTTTGACGCCTTCCCCAAGTGAGTGTCCCCCCCACACTGACCCCCCCCAGCTGGGGAGATTGCTCAGCTCAGGCTGCCAGGGGACGATGGCCCAGTGTCCACATGGACTCCAACTGCAACTCGCCCTTGCAGGGGTGGGGGGCAGCACAAGAGATGGTGGGTAAAAGGTGAGCCTTGGGGCTGTTTTCTGTGCGGATGCCTTGGAAGGACATCTGATTATCCCCTGGGGAGGCGCCCCTCTCCGCCGGGGTGCATGGATGTCCATTGGTGCCAGATGGCAGGATGCAGACAAACTGTTAAAGTGCCTGGGTCTGAAAATTGGGGCCCCTCTGGCTGCCAGCTGCCCTTCTGGAAATCCAGCCAGCCCTGTAAGGGGACGGGGAGGCACCAGTTTAATCCCACCCTCCCCCATTCTCGTGCTGCCGCCTCGCCTGCTGGGCCCCAAAGCCAGCCTGGGGACCGAAGGCAGATTCTCCTCCAGAAGTGGCCACGCATCCCCCAAAACAGTGAGATTACAGGGTGCCTGCATGGTGCTGCTTTGTACCCACAGCACCCCGCTTGCATTGGAACCTCAGCCTGGGGCCTTCGAAGTGCCTTGCAGACATTAGTTGCCCAAATGGACATGGGAGGCTTTTCCTGTTTGTGCAGCATCAGCAGAATGGGTTGTTAAGTTCCCGTCGGCGCCCCTGTGTAATCACAGTGACAGCCGTGGCTCTGGTTTGCCCTGCAGACCTCTACGTCTACAATGCAGTAAAACACCCAGAGCTGGCCTTGGACCGCTGATTCGGGCTGTGGGTCTATAAAATTGCAGAATAGATATTTGGGCTGGAGTCTGAGCTCTGAGACCCCTTCAGCCTGAGCTGGAATATTTCCTGCAATTTGATGGCCCTGCGAGCCCGAGTCAGCTGACCCGGGCCAGCCACAGGTGTTCTGTAGCCGTGTACACATGCTGTCAGTTACAGGCAGCATCGATCACAGAATCATAGAAATGTCTGGCTGGAAGGGACCCGGGGAGGTTGTCTAGTCCAGCCCCCAGCGCTGAGCCAGGACTAAGTAAACCTAGACAGGTTTTTGTCCAACCTGTTCTTAAAACCCTCCAGGAACAGGGATGTACCGAAAGGAAAATCCCCAGGGAACTGTGCCAAGAGATATGGTGGATCCTCCATCACTTGGAATCTCTGACTGGCGATCAGTCGGCTCTTTCTAAAGGACGCGCTCAGGCTCCCTGAGTTCTGAGCTCATTGCAAGAAGCACTGGGGGAAATCCTCCGGCCCATGCGTGCAGGAGGTCGGAGCAGATGACCACACCGGTCTCTTCTGGCCTTGAAATCTAGGAGTTGACAGGGCTGGCTGGAAGAAGCCCCCTGTTTTTACTTGTGGTCGGAGCACGGCGGAGCCAGAGTCCCTGGGGTCTGTCTTCGCAGCAGAAGAGGTGCGTTCTGAACTCAGGTTAGCGAACCAGGTGAAAACCGTAGTGAGGGCTTTGGACTGGGTTGAGCAGATGCAGATGGAGCCTGGACTGGATCTTGAGCTGCCATCTGAGCTGCCATGTGCTATTTCAACCCGAGTTCAGAACACACCTCTTTGGGTCTGAGGGCCAATCCATGTGGAGCCCCTGCCCCCGATCTTGTGGCACCCCTAGCAAGCCCATTATTGTGGACAAACACTGGTCTATGGGGTGTTAGACAAAGGACACACAGCCCGTCGTGAGGGGTTTGCAGTCTAGCTAGGGGTGGGGGGGGGGGTTTGCTGCAAGTCCTTACCATAATTCCTCAGGCCCTCCACCCCCAACAGATTGTGCACAGGGCTGTGAGCTAGTTGGTTGCTTCCCCTCCTCCACCCCAGAGGTGGCTGCATTTCAGTGGTGGGGCCTGGGCTGCAGCGTGTTCTGGGGCGCCCCTCGTGGCTGGAGGTGCTCGATGCAGGGCAGCGTTTGCTCAGGGGTTGTTTGCTTCTCTCCTCCCGGCAGCATCGAGAAGGTGTCCAAGATCACTTCACCCGTCCTCATCATCCATGGCACCGAAGATGAAGTCATCGACTTCTCTCACGGCCTGGCGCTGTATGAGCGCTGCCCCAAGGCCGTGGAGCCCCTGTGGGTGGAGGGGGCAGGCCACAATGACATTGAACTGTACAGCCAGTACCTCGAGCGCCTGCGGAAGTTCATCTCCCAGGAGCTGACCAGCCAACGCACCTGAGCCCCAGCTGCCACCCCTGACTCTGACCCAGAGGTAGGATCGGGCCGCGCTGCCCCCTGGAGGTGTAACAACTTGGGCAGCCTCAGCTCCAGCCCACACTGAGGCTGGCGAGCTGGCGGGACGTGGCCAGTCCTCAAGTCATTGGTGTTTCCAGGCACTGTGCTCCCGGCTAGGCCCACCCTCCGCCTCCCCGCCAGATGCTACAGACGGGACATGCGGGATGGCTCCCATTTCAGCCTGGGCAGCCCCAGCCCATGCGGTGGGGAAAAGACCGGCTCCAGCTTCCCGACTCCTGCTCCAAGTGCTGAGGCCACTTTCGATCCATCTCTGGAGCTTGCTGTGGGTTCTGTCCCCACATCCCCACTGCAGACAGCCCTCTTAGTTTCTTTCCCATCATGCAGCTGTTCTGCCATGAGCAATGAGATGTTTTGGAGTCCTGGCCCTGCCGCAGGTTTGAGGGGGTTAATTATCCCTGAAGAGCCCCATGCCTTTTCCTATCTGGGATCTGATCACTGCATGAGACACCCCCCACCCCTCCTTCTGCCTTACCCAGATCAGTAGCATCAGAATGGAGGAGCAGGGCTCTCTGGCCCTGAGCAGAGCTTCCCTTGGATCGAACACCAGTGAGGACCAGGAGGGCAGGGATGGAGGAGACCGAGTGGCGTTTGAGCTCCTTGCTGGGAAGGAACGGCCCCGACGTGCAACCCCTGCTCTCTGAAAAGGGTCGGGCAAGCATGGTTAGGAGACATGCGCTGTCCCCGATCTTCGGCATCCGTCCTGTTTTCTCTTTCCGCAAGACTCCCCTGTATTTGGGGCACCCCCTTTCTTTACTCCAAATATCTAGAGACAGATCCCTCGAGTCACGCTGGAAGGAGGGAATCGAAGAATAAAGATTTAAGATGTAAAATTTTACAACACTTCTCACCAGGTGCCCATCTGGGGCTTTTTTACACCTCTGGGCGTCCCAGATCAGGTGGTTCTAGAGTCCAGCACAAGGGACAATTTATGACACTTTACACAGTGTGATGTGTCACGCCAGCAGCCTGATTTCCCCCTTCCACCCAAGTAGCACACAGCTGCAGGCCCGTGAGCCCAGCATGAGTTCACCAGCAAGGGCAGCCACCCTGTACCCCCTCCCCCCCACTATCATGCCCCCCCCGTCTAAGGTGGATGGAAGCCACTGGGGAACCCTTCTCTTTGCCAGCTCCATTCTCGGATGTGCTGCTAGGGCAAGGGGGCACAGGAGATTTATGCCACTTCCATTGCCCTCTGGATTCTGGGGACTGAACCTGCCCCTGGGCTAAGTCAGAGCAGCCCCGGGCTGCTTGAAGTCTCTGGCTTTCTGTGCTCCTATTTCTGGCTCCCCTCCCCACAGTATCCGAGCCCCTCATGATTGCTAATGTATTTATCTTAACCCCCCTGGGAGGCAGGGCAGGGCTCATATCCCCGTTTCACAGAGGGGAAACTGAGGCACCAAGCGACTGGGTCAGGCTGATTTTAGTGGGAGTTAGGCAAAGGTCCCCCAGTGAGTGTGTAGCCAAGCAGGGAAATGAATCAGCCACTGGACCAGCTGTCCTCTCCCCAGAAGGGTGGGCCAGTGCAGAATCTCTGATGCCATGTGCTCTGTGCTGGGCCTGTGCTAGGGAATTCATCTCCAGGGCCTTGCAACATAACGGCCCCTCTGTGACCCCAGAGCAGCGTATGGGGACCAGCAGAGGCTGGGCGGGGAGGGGGCAGACTAGCCCGAGGGGTGTAAATTACCCCAGTTTAGAATGCGTCCCCCTGACCTAGTCTCCCCTTCCCCCCATTTATTAGGGTCCACAACAGAATCTCTGCCCCGGGTGAGTTCCTGACGTGCTGGGCGGGAGGTTTGGAGCCTCTCCAGAGCTCTGGCTGTGCTGGCATTTTCCCCCCGTTGCTGGGCACGAGGCTGGTGCAAAGCCACCAGCGTTACGGGCAGCTGGGGCCCCTTGCCACATTCCTGCAGGTGAGCAACAGCACACGAGGAGCCAAGACAGACCAGGCCTCAGCCCCCTTGACCCCCCTCCCGATTCTGACCTGCATGTGCATCCCCTTCCCTGCAGGGCTGAGTTTTAACCCCAAATGCCACCAGGCCTGGGCAGAAAACGTGTGGGATAAACGTGGCTCTCGGGAGAACGAGTGGGAGCTAAGCTGGGAGGGCTGGTGTCCCTCAGTCCTGATCTGCACCCTGCTCTCCTACACCTGGGGTCTCCCCTGCCCCAGCTCTACCAGTCCCAACCCACAGCCCCCTGCCATTGCAGTCCCGGGCTCCCCCTACCAGCTTTGCTGATGACCAGCAACCTTGACCTGGCTGCAGGGTGGGGGGCGTGTGGGTCAGTGCAACAGGAGTGGGAGCTTGTAAAGGGGACCCAGTGCAGAGGAGTGGGGCTGGGAGAGTCAGGGGAAGGGAAGGAGACAGGCCCCACTAGCAGCCAACGAAAGCCTTGTGCCCCAGGTGCCCTGATGCCTGGCTCTGTCCGGTGGCTCTGAGTCCCGGCGGGGTTGGCGGTGGCGGGAGGGGTGGGGCCTTCCTCGGTCTGGGGCAGCGTGTGGGGAAGAGACGTGTGCAGGGGACACTGCTACTGGAGTGACATGTCCACCGTCCACACGGGCATTCACCCCACCCCAGGGTCACACCTGCCCCCCCCCATGTGCATACTCCTCATGCACCCTCCCCACGTGCACTCGTATACCTCCCCGTGGTCACACTCACCCATGTGCACACTTACATTTGCACAACCACACACAGAAGTACACACCCACCTACACACTCCCACGTGCACTCCCAGCCATAAATATAAGAGCCCGCATCCCCCCACAGACGTACTCACACCCACATCCATGTACGCCCACACCCAGGAGCACCCATGCATGCTCCTGAGGGATGGGCTGGAAGCCCCAAGCCCTGAGACTGGTCAAAGCAACAGCAAATAGAGAGTGAGCAAGGCCTTTTCCAGCTGCCGCAGCCCCGATTGCTAGGCCAAGGGCTGCTGAGTTAACCCCATACCCGGGGGCGAAGGAACCTGATGTGTGTGTGTGGGTGGTGGTGGGGGGTGGGGTTCTGAAATGGACCCACCCGGCTCTCTGGGACCACCTACGACCCCCTTCCTGGCTGGCCCGCGTGGAGCCCCTGCCTGGCTGCAGCCCCCACTCCCAGGAGCAATTAGTGGCTGTGCCAGGGAAGCTGTGAATGAATTGTCTCTTCGAGTCGGGCTGTGGGTGAAACAGGGACAATCAGTGACTCCGCCCGGCCTGGCCCCTCTACGCACCCCTGGCCCCTTTGCTTATGGCGGCTGTGCCAGCCAATGGGGGGGCTCACCGTGCCCACCCTCCACCCCTCAGGAAGGCCTGATGTGGGCTGTGGGGGGGAGCACCAGAGACCTGGCACTGGGGTGTTGGGCACTCACCCACTGGCAGGGCTGGAGCTCGGGGGGGGGGGTGTGGGTGGGCACTCGGTTTGGGGCCTGGCATGAGAAATGATCCGACTCCCTGCCTCGCCTGACAAGGGTGCCCATGTGTCCCTAGCAGGGCAGGGGCATGGCCCATGTGGGGTGTGCTAGGGGGTCCCTTCTGACTCAAACCTGCTCACATCACAGCTGTCCATTGCCCCCCCACCACCACGCTGGGCGGGTCAGCCCCTGCTGGTGCGCTCAGTGCCCCCCTCGCCAGGGACGTTCTGGAGGGGCCCGGGGCTGGACTGGGGCAGATCACACACCGGGGGGGGGGGGGCACTTTGCAGAAGGGCCCAAGCTTGAGCTCCAGAAGAGCTAATCAGACCCGCTCGGGGGTGCTGCTCTACCCCATCCCCCCCACTACAAGCCCCAACTGGGCTCCGTCTGTCCCAGGCACGCTCTGGCTGCTAGCCCTGCGGCCCGTTTGCCAGGCCTTCTCCGAGCAGCCCTGTCCCAGCACTGCCTGCTCCCCTCCCCCAGGCTGGTCTCAGAGTCCTGGTCCCCCCCCAGGCTGTGATTTCCTCTTGCCCTGCACGTCCCCTCCCAGGCCCGTGGCCTCCCGCAGCGTCAGGTGACACGCGCTAATCTCCTTCGGGGCCTGGCGGGGCTCGGGGGCAGTCATGTGCGTGGGCCACGCCGCGGGTCTGCTGCCCCGGTCTCCGCTGGGCGGACTCAAAGGAGCTCATTGTTCGGCCTGGGAGCAGAAACTGAGGTGGCAACAGCAGCAGGAGGCCGAAAACTCCGGCCCGGGGCCTCCATCCCAGCCCCACTCGCCCCATGGACAAGGCAGCCGCCCTAGCTGGCCATTCGGCTCTGGGCGGCTGCCATGGAGAGGCCGGCAGGGGCGCTGCCATTCAGGACAAGCTACCCCATTCTCCTGCCTGGCCCCGCAACCCGGCTGCCCCGGCCTGGCCCCCTTCAATGCTCTGCTCGCTCTCCTGCGCCTCTCTCAGCCTTCTGGGCTCCTACGATGACCCGGGACACTCGCCCTGCCCTGCTCCCCATGGTATCCACCCTCGGCGTCTCTCCCCAGCCGCCTGGATGCTCCGGCAGGTGGAGATGGAGCCTGCCATCGGGAGCTCTCTACATGTGGATGGGCTAGCGATACATCACACCCTCTGTCATTGCAGAGCCATGGACTGGTTAGAGCTGCGGGCTGAGGGGTCCAGACTCCTGGGTTCCCTTCCCAGCTCTGGGAGGGGAGTAGGGTCTAGTAGATAGAGCAGGGGTGTGTGTGTGTGTGTGTGTGTGCGTGTGTGGTTGGGGGGGTGCTAGAAGTCAGGACTCCTGGGTTTTGTTATCAGCTCTTGGGGGGGCGTGGGGGTCTAGTGGTTAGAGCAGGGGTGTGTGTGTCTGTGTGTACAGGAGCGGGGGCTTGGAATTAGGACTCCGAGGGTCTAGCCTTGTAAATGTAACACAGTGCTACCTCCTCAGCTGCTCTTTCTCCGCCCCTCGGAGTTTTCCTCCAGTCCCTCTCCCCAGATTCACACGGCTCCTGCCTGCAGAGCGCCCACGGGGTCTGATGCACACAGACACCTGTGTCATTTAGGGACATCCTTGGACTTGAACTCAAACGTCCCTGATCCTATAGAAGCTCAGCCTCTGGCCCTGATTCCCCCTTGCTGCCCTCTGTCTGCAGCCACCACCCTCCCTGGCTCCAATGAGCCAGACCTAATCCTAACACAGAAACATTCTGTTTGCGCCAAATGTATTTTTATCCTCTTACTGCTGCCTGTTTCCTGTTTATAAAGACCCCTGAAGCGCTGACGCGAGCCCGGCGGCCTGGAGGCTGGGCTCCAGAATTGTGTGCAGCAGGGCCGAGGCTTGGAGGTTTTACTTACTGTGTCTCAGGAGAGGGATGGTCCAGCCCACCAAAACTGATCCCCAAAATAGAAAGAAAGGAGGTGGTCTAACCCTACAGCGAAGAAGCTACTGTTTAGTAATCGAGTGCTTGGCACTTCATACACGTTACTGGGGACCCCCGGGGTCTGGGTGTGGCACAGTGAAGGACAATCCCTGCCCTGACGGGTTAATGACCTATGGAGACCCAGGGCACACAGAGAAACAGAGAGGTGAAGCCACTTGCCCAAAGCCCCACTTCGGATTAATGGTGAAACTGGGATTAGCATCTCCTGATTCCCATCCTAGTACCCTGTCCGCTAACCCATGAGCCTTTCTGTGCGTAACCCTGGGATGGGGGCGATAAGGTGATTGATGAATTGGGTATTTGAGCTGAGCTGATTGCTGGACTATGACAAATGGTTTATATGAGATGATTGATATTTCAATTCTATAGCTAGATTAGAATACATTAGCTGTGAATATAGGGATTAGATGAATGAATTAGATGAAATGCGAGATTAAGTGATAGCTAGCTAGATGAGAGTTTAGACTGAATGACAGACAGAAGAGGGACAGATTAGATTAGCTAGATTAGATAAAGCAGCTGATGGATGACAGTAGAATAGATCAGAGCTGCAGATTAGATGACTGATAGATGAAAGGCAGATTGATAGATTAGATAGAAGAGAGATTATATTAGAGTAGATGGCAGAGAGATAGATTAGAAGGATATTGGCTATAGCAGAGGTGGCCAAACTGTGGCTTGCAAGCCACATGCGGCTCTTTTACAGTTAAAGTGCCCCCCCATGCCCTCCCCTCTTCTCCACCTACCAGACTGGGGTGGGGGGAGCTCAGGACCTCTGCCTTGCAGTGGGTTGGTGGGGCTAAGGGCTTCTGCCCAGAAGGGAGGGGAGTCTTGGGGCTTCAGCCCCACAAGGTGGGCCTGCTAGAGCAGGAGCAGGGCTGGAGCCCCAAGCTCTGGCAGGCACCTCCCCAGGTGCTGAAGCCCTGACTCTCGGCAGGCGTGCCCCGGCTCTCAAACTTCTGGCGATTGTCGTATGTGGCTCGGCGGGTCAGTACGTTTGGCCACCCCGGGCTATAGTACAGTACTGTAATTTGTAGATTCAACTAAATTATTGATAGATGAAAGTAATATTTAATATATTAGATGATACATAAACAGATTCAATACAGTGCTAAATTAGATGACTGAGAGACAATGATATCAGATGATAGATTCAATTAGATTATTATCTTTAGACATTTCTGACATGGCTGCTGTGATCCCTGACCGAAAAGTTGTGCTGGCAGGAGCCCCTAATCGAGGGACGGGTTCAACTAGCACAAAACGTTACAGGGGGGGCTTGGTTTGTTTGCGGGATGGAGACTGGAATAAACTACACAGCTTTGTCTGTAGACGACGCAGCAGCAATGGGAACAGTTAACCGGCACATTGTACCGGGATCGCTGGATCGGTGAAGTGCTCCTAGTGTAGACACAGCCGTGGGCTGTGAGTTTCCAGACGAGGCAGAAATAATACTAGACGGGCAACATACAAGCAAAATATCACCAGCGAAAGAGAAAGTGGTCCAGCAAGCTGCGAGCAGGAGCTCCGTGCTTCTGTGTCTTCTCTGCCTGGCCCCGAGGTTATAGGGTTTAGGCCCCCTGTTGTCCCGCCGCGTCTTGACGAGGTGACGTTGTGCCATGACCCTGCAGTGCCGCTCCCGAAGGAGGCCCAGGCCCGAGCAGTGAGCACTCAGCACCCACCTTGGGAGCCAGATTTCCAGAGTTCAGCACCTCAGGTGGGCTCGTCCCGTCCAGATTCCTGAGCAGCCTTTGGAACCGCTGCGGAGAAGGCGGGTCCCTAGCACACAACTCCCCCCCAGGGTTTTGTTCCATGCCGAGCCCGGTGCATGGTGGGAGCAGGCTTTGCTGGGTTCTGCACGCAGCTCAGCTGGGATTGGTGGAGCTCAGTGGGCCTGATTCTCCAGCCTGGGCAGCCCCTGACACCACTGCAAAGTGAGTGTCAAATGCCACTGCCCCAGATGATGGTGATGCAGGAACGCTCTGCCCTGCGGTACATGGTGACACAAGCTGGCAGCGGTGAATGGGACCCATGGTCCATGCCCCTCTCTCTGGTATCTCTGAAACCTGGGAGGTAACAGGCACCCACACTTCCCTCTACAGCTGAAAAGCCCAGGGGGACTTTTAATCAGGATCCTGCCTAGAGTCTGGGACCTTTCGGGCCAGGTTCTGCACCGTATTTAGGCGCCTAACTCCCATTGCAGTGGGATTTCAAGGGGAGTCGATACCGGTGAGGAACTGGACCTTACCAGCCTGCCTCCAACTCCACACGGTGTTTATTGGTAAAGAGATGGAGTCTTCTGGTTAGGTCTGGACACGGGTGCTTCCTCCCCCATCTCAGTCCCCTGTGGTCCCATCCGGCCTCTGCTCTGCCTTAACTCAGCTAGCACGAGGGGGTTGTAACTTGCATGGCCTGGCTCATGTCTTCTCATGGTGAGCAGTGACGGCCCCAGTGCATGCGTTGCGGAGCGCAGAGGCAGGATTTGGGATCGCCGTAGCACGGCCCTTCCACCAACCACCTGATGTTGCAGGCCCAAGGAAGCCAGAGCCGCTGCCTGCAGGCAGTTGGGAATCTCGCACCCAGCTCCCCTAGCCTCCTGGTGCTCCGCTCATCCCCCACATGGCTGGGAGGAGCTGTCTCTCTGGAAAGCAGCCAGGCCTAAGCCATCAAGGGCCTGGTTTCAGACAGGTTGAGCAGCCTCAGCTCCCACTGGAGGGCGCTCAGCACCTCTGAAACGCCAGCCCATAAAGGATTAGAGGTTGGTGGCACATGGGAGAAGATGGGAAGCCAGCGGTGAATGGAGCTTGGCCTGGAAGCTCCCCCTCCAACCCGTTCCATTGAGCAGGGGTAGCGGCCACACTCCACTCCGGAGGAAGTGGTCTCCAGGGACGGCCTGTAGCTCAGCAGGGTGCAGGGGCCCAGCCTGGAGGAGAGAGAACATCGCGTCCAAGAACAAGGGGGAGCTCAATGACATGGCAAGGTGGCAAACTGAAACAGATCAAAGGAAAGGCTTTTACACATAATCTGTGGGATTTACTGCCACAAGCTGTCGTTGGGGCCAAGAATTTAGCAGGATTCAAAAAGGGATGGGACATTTCTGGGGAGAACAAGACCATCCGGAGCCAGAAGAGTAAATATTAAAAAATAAGCAGAAGCTTTGGCAGGGAGATAAATCGAGATGCTTCAGGGCTTGGGCGGACCTGTAACTATTGGGTCAGGAGGAAACATTCCCTGTGGGCTTCTTAACCCATCCACTCCAGGGTTTCTTCCAGCTGCCTTGGAAGCGCTGGTGTGGGCCAGTGTTGGAGGTGGGATACGGGGATAGATGGGCCCTTGGTCCAATCCAGATTCGTCCAGATGACTGTGCTGAGATTTGCAGCAATTAGGAAAAGCCACAAGCTCTCAGTTAGCCCCACACAAGATCAGAGCTGACCAGCCAGCTGCCTCATGTCCCATCATAGCTACTGAGAGCAGCAGGACCAGGGATGCTGATCACCCCAACTTAGAGTCCTGAGCTGGGGGAGATGGGCCTTTTCCATCCAGGGCCCTGACTCTGGTATTCTCTCCTTATGGTTAGGGGTCTGGGGCGCCTGGCGGTGATCCCAAGTGGCTGCTTGCTTTGCTTGTGCAGCAGGCCAGTGGAGGCTGAATACATCTCATTCTCCCTGCCACTGCCACCCCCTGGGCGCCTCGCTCCCCCAGCCTGACTCAGTTTCCCCATCCAGACCAGGGTCCCATTTACCCTGCCTCTGCCCACTGCTGGCGCGGATGGTTTATGTGCGGGCCATTCACAGCTCAGAGTGTGGACATGCATGGCGTAGGCCTGGCCAGATGACGGGCAGCAATCATCTCCTAGCCACATGGAATGCTCCCCAGGAGGCAAATGGACTGGTGCCGGCTGGGGTGGTGGTTCTGGAGGCGTGCAGTGTGCTTCGCCACGGCCAGTAAATGATCCAGCAATGGGGATTTAATTCCTGGTTAGGTTAGCACAGGGCATAAATGAGCCCTTTGATGGCTTGGGTCTGCATGTCACAGTCATGAGACCCCGTTCACAGGCCGAGCCTGGTCATGGGACCCAGGAAAGTGAATTACGGCCTCTTAAGGAGCTTTCTTTCTTTCTCCGCTTGGTTTTCACGTGCTTGTCATATGAACAAAGAAGGTATAAAAGGGCCGGGGTGGGGAGGGATTCCAGCAGGGACTCAGGCTGCGGAGAGGAGACCCAGCCAAGGGGAGGAGGGGGACACCAAGGTGCTGGGCTCTGCAAAGTGCCAAGGGAAGATGGAGAGAAAAGAGAAAATCCGCCGGGCATGCTGGCGGATGAAGCTGGCGTGAGTCTGGCCCACCCCTGGGCTGTGGGTGAGGCTGTGGAGTCCAGGTTTGCATGTGGCTCAGTAAGTCCTGGGAGCGCTGGCCGCACTGGGCGGACAGTGAACAGGGCCGCGGCGTTGGTTGGGTTTCCCAAGCTAGATGGCAGGGGGGTCGGCGTGGGAAGGCCAGGGCTGGGTGGAATATAATTCAGGGTGAGTGCAGCCCCCCCATTCCTCCCCAGCCCCAGTGCGACACTCTCTGATTGTGTCACACAGATGGATCAAGAGAAGCAATGTTGGCATCGGGGGAGGAGGGAGGGGCTTTCGTAAACGGCTCGTCTGTTCGTCCTCCTGGGCATGCACCTGGGCGCCCAAGGCACACGGCAGTGTTTTTATCCTCTGATTGGCACTTCCCCGTGCGAATGGGAACCCAAAGGGCACGAGGTGGAGGAGCCACCCAGCTGATCGGAATTCCCCCAGCTCTACCGGCCCCAGCATACCTCTGCCACCAGCCACCATCCCACCGCCGCCCTCCCTGCTGATGTACGGGGGGCCTGTCCCAGGAGAGAAGCCACTGGCTGCGGGCGGGGCTGTCTGGGATTGAACCAAGCAATGGCTAGTAGCCCAGAGCTGACTCCTGGCTCTGCAGCCACACGGCCAGGGAGAGCAGCGGGTGGAAGAGGGCAGCAGCTGACTGATCCGGGGTGGAGAGTGGAGCAGCCAGGTGGCCCTCGGCTACAAAGAGGAAGCCCTGTATATGCTGCAGAGATGCTCCAGCCGGGTCAGTACTGTCACCTGGCCCATTGGGGTGGGAGTTATCTCCCGACGGGCTGAGGGCGTGGTAGAGAGGGGGCAGAGGCAGCCCATAAAGGTTTAGAGGTTGGTGGCACACGGGAGAAGATGAGAAGCCAGCAGTGCGCGGAGCTTGGCCTGGAAGCTCCCCCTCCAACCCGTTCCACTGAGCAGGGGTAGCGGCCACACTCCACCCCGGCGGAAGTGGTCTCCAGGGACGGCCCGTGGCTCAGCAGGGTGCAGGGGCCCAGCCTAGAGGAGAGAGCGCATCGGGTCCAAGAACAAGGGGGAGCTCAATGACATGGCAAGGTGGCAAACTGAAACAGATCAAAGGAAAGGCTTTTACACATAATCTGTGGGACTCACTGCCACAAACTGTCTCTGTGCTCGCCGGCTCAGCCGGGAGGGGATCACCTGCCCCGGGGCCCATGAGCTCTGCCCGTCCCTGTGTGGGGGATGGGGTGGTCCTGTGAAGGCCGGCGGAGGGTCCCCCGGGGCTCGCTGGACACGCAGCAGCAGCTGGCTGCCCGTGAAGCCTGTGAGATGGGGCTGAGACTGGAAATAACTCGACATCTGCCCCCTCCTCAGCAGGTACCCCGCCCTCTGCCTCCCCACCAAGGCTGGAGACTAGGGCAAAGGGAGCTGCTGGAATCCCCCCAGCCCAGCTCATGGCGTGTCTCAGGGACGCGGCCCCCACACAGCCCCGCCGCCTGCGGGAGGCTCCAGGCAGACGTGCGCTGCATGGAAGGGGTGACTGAGGGCAAGAGACCAGGCCGCGCCCTTTCCCCACTGCTGAGCCAGGCAGCGAGAGCTCCAGCTCCCCGCCCTGCTGCCACTGGCTCCTGTACCCCAGGATCCTGGCGTAGCACCGAGGCGGACACGCTGCTCAGGCCCTGGCAGACGGCCTCGCCAGGAGAGCAGGGAGCCAGTCCCAGCTCTGCCGCTGACTTGCTGTGAAGCAGCTCCCTGCTCCATGCCTCAGTTTCCCCCATCTGGAACAGAGTTAGTGATCTTTAATGGTACCTCACTGGCGCTGTGAGGTCCACAGAGGAAAGACCCTCTGGAAGGGCCAGCTAGTCACATAGGCTAGAAGGGAACGGTGTGGTTACATTCCCCAGATTGGTAATAAGGCTGATAAGAGGCTCTGTAGCACCTTCCACTTGTAGGTCACGGGTTCAAATCCAGCTCAGGTGAAATGCTGTTGTTGCCAGCTGCTGGCTATTGCCGTGTGAAAGGCAGTGGGAAGCGTTTCAGTCCCTCTGTTAGGGAGCTGCTGTTCATATCTCAACCTTTCCTTTCCTGGCAGCGTTGGCCAAGGAATAAATGAGTCATAGAGGCCAAATTCCTTTGTCTCACCCGTGGAGGGGGGGCCTGGCAGGGCTGGGAAGCCTGCATACCCCGGTGCAGTCCCTCTGCCCCTGAGGTTATGGGGCGGCCTGCTGGGGAGGGGGATTTAATTCTTCAGCTCAAGATGGAGATCAGGGCTGGCCAAAACCAGGTACATATTATTCCATGGACAGTTCTGAAAGAGGTGGACCATTGTTTCCATTTGAAACGCTTTGTGGAATTTCCCGCTTTTTTGACAAACCGAAATGACACGAAATGAAATGAACATTTTTATTTTGTTTTATTTTATTTTGACAACCAAACACAGGTTGATTTTTTGTGGGGGGGTGGGGGAGAAAGGGGGGAACTCCCAAAAAATACAAAAAGAGAAAACTAGGAAAAGGAAACGTTTCTTTTGCCTTTCAAAAACCAAAAAAGAAATGAACATTTCCAGTTTGCACTGAGACGAAACAATGCAATGTATTTTAGCCAAACAATGGAAAATTGACAAGGAAACCAAAAAAACTGCAGTCATTTTTGTTTCCTTCTCAAAACGTTTTCTTTTAAAATCAAAATAACTCTTCTGTGACAGAATTTTGCCTGGCGCCGCCCTAGCGGCTCAGAGCTCTGGATGCAACGACAGCCCTTCTCTTGCTGTTTCTCTCTGCAAACCGGACTCAGGGTCCTCAATCCCAGCCTGGCACATGTTGCCAGCACTAAATTCACTCCATGGGTTAAAAAAGTGAATAGACAAAACTCTGCTGCTCCGTGGTTCCTTCTAGGTACCCCTAGGCAGACCCGGGTTTGATTCCTGATTCTGCCACAGCTTTGCTGGGTAAGCTGGGGCAAGTCGCTTTGCCTGCCTGTGCCTCAGTTTCCTCAGTTGTGCAATGAACCTGGCCTTCGTAAAGTGCTTTGAGATCTATGGATGAAACGTGTTAAGAGCTAGAGATGGGCTGTTAGTTACGCTTGAAGGGTGCAGGGGAGCACTGAGGGGAGCCAGACAAGAGAAGAGTGGGGAGCAGAGCAGGGTTGCAGTGGGAGGGGCTGGAGAGAAAAGGCCGCACAGGAAATGCCAGGATTTGGATGGGGTGGGGGATGATTACTGAAGCCCAGCTCTGCCTCTGGGCCTTACCCCCTTGCTCACCATACAAGGTGGTGGATCTGCACAATCTGGAGTGGGTGTGAACTGGTTGGTCACCATAGAAACCAGATAAACTCCTGATCTGTGATGGGAGCACGGTGGGCCTGGGGGAATTCCAATGAGTCTGGACAATTTCCATCCCCTCCTTTGCTCCCCCAGCCCCACTGCCAGGACAGGGACGGCTCTGGGTCGGTCTCGCAAGTCGGCAGCCTTGAGACTCTCACACCCAAGCCCAATCTTTGCAGAGACAGCACTCCCCCCCGCCCCCGGGAGCTCCGACAGTTTGGATCTGTGTCCGGATGGTGGCCAGAGACCCCCCTGCCTGTCACGAAGCACCGACAGAGCAGTAAGGACTAACAGGCATCACTGATAGGGTGACCTGATGTCCCGATATTAGCGACTTCGGTTTATTACACAACTATACCCCCCCTTCCGAAAAAACGTGTCCAGACTTTTCTCACACGCTCTCTGGTCACCCTAGATGTGTGGCGTCTGGGGCACCCGCTAGTGTTGGCTCTAATCACAGTATTACTTAGTACAGGAACGTGCCTGCTGGACACCATGCCCGCTCAGTGTCTCTGGGCTTGGTGCGGGGCAGGGGGTTTGGTAGTAGCCAAGCTTGAGGCCTCCAAGCAACTGAGCTACACCCCAGTCACAGAGCCAAGGGCCTGGAGTCGGGGGTCGCTCGATCCTGGCGTCCAGGTAGGCAGGGCCGTGCCCCTGCCCATGCTGCACCAAGCCACGCGATGCCCAGTGGCTGGTGGAAATTCACCTGCGTTTCAGTTTGGAAAAGGCAAGGTTTGTCGTTACAAACAAAGCCCTCCGGTTTGCAGCCCCGGGGTAGCTCAGCCTTGGGGGTAGCCCCCCCAACCCACGTGGCTTGGGGGGCCCTTGAGAGCACTAGGAAGGGGGGGCGGGGCTGGACACACCAGGCCCGTGCTGGGAGAGATGAGGGCCCTCTGCGGGAGACTTCTTCAGCCAGTGCTTTGCCAGGGGGAGATTCCTGCCAGTGGGGCAAAGACTGGTCCTGCTGCCCCTTACGTTGGCACAGAGCTCCCCTCCGCCCTTAACACTCACCCCCATGCCCCCCCAGCCCTTTGCAGAGACATGCAGCTTTGAACACCTGCATGCCTCCCCTTTGAACAGACACATCATCTTTGCACGCACATGCCTCTTTGCACGTGCACGTATACTCACGCACACGACCTGTCATTCTAACCACCTCGCTCAGGTGTTTTTTAAAGTGGCTCATTTCTAGGAAATAAGAGATTTATTGTCCTTTGTTTATTTTCTTTTGCAGCTGTGATGCTGAAGGGACTTCTCTCCCTTTCCCCCTTGCCTCTCCTCCCCCCTCCCTTGGGTCCTTTTCTTCTCCCCTTCCCCCACTGCCTTCCCACCTCTCTCCTCCTGCTTCTCCCTCCCTCGCTCCCACCCTGACTTTTGCCTTCCCCTGGCTTGGGACTCTGAATCCCTTCACTGCCTCGCCCCCCATCCCTGCCCCGGATCCGTGGAGCAAGCGAGGGCGATTTGAGGAAGGGCACCGAGTTCCCTCCACCAAGGGCCTCTCCGGTGCGCCCTGTGAGCTTCCCTTTGTCATCCTATGCCTGAGAGATGCCTGGAGGCTGGGACGGTGAAGGGAAGCCCACGTGGCTGCCCACAGCTCTCGCCAGAAAGGACCTGGCATGAAGCACACGGGAGCCTCCCTGAGAGCCAAGACCAGCCCTCTCGCGAAGGGCAGCATTAGGGGCCTCGCCTCCATCCTGGCCACTGGAGGGTTTGTCCTACCCAAGGGGGCTACCACAGGGAGATGGGGTAGGGGGAGCATTCGAGCCAGCCTGTGACGGCATCAGGCTTCAGGGGGCGCAGCGCTGTTCTGCTGACTCACCCTGGAGGCCAGATCAGGTGGGTCCCACTGGGGCCACTCAGGTGCAGAGAAGCCTGAGAGTTTCCCTGAGGTGAGAGAGGGCACGTCTGCACTGCAAACTGACCCGGGCGCTGAGACTCAGCCCCATGGGTTTTTCTTTGCAGTCTAGACGTACCCGGAGAGACAGAAGAAGGGGCAGAGGGTCCTGCTGGGTGACACCCCAGCCAGCTCGGGAAGGAGCTGGGGTGATACCGCTTCTGGTGGGAGTTTCAAAGGCGCGATGGGGAGTTATTTGTCCAGTCCTCTTGGAACTCAATGGGAACCAGATGCTCCCTTTGAAGATCCCAGCCTGTGTTAGCACCGCCCTGCCCAGGAAATGGGTGAATCACTGGGCACCGTTTGATGGGGGAGGCTGCCCGATCACACAGCTGCTGCCAGGAAATGGCATCTCTCGGGGCTCTTCCCTCAGTACCCACCCGGGGAGAGCGCAGAGAGCAGCCTTCTGCTGACTGGGCAGGGGGGATGATGTGATCTGCCGCTCTGGGAGAGGAAGTCTCTGGGAGGATTTCCCCCCTCCACTGCATCAGGGGGATTTGACCCCATGCGAGAGGCAGTGAGGCCTTCCCCCAAGGGTCTGTGCAGATCCCGGGCACCAGCAATGCTCCAGGCTCACCCACCCGGGCTGTGCCCCGGGCCTGCTCGTAAGCTGAGCTGCCAGGAACACCCCTGCTGTGGCTGCCCCAGGCTGCCTGGAAGGTGAGGGCTGCCTGGAGATAAAACCTCAAGCCGCTGCCCAGCCCACCCTGTCTCCCCACTGGACTCCAGAGCTGCAGCGAGGGGACTGGGGGGACAGGGGAAGACATAGAACCAAGGAGACAGCTGGGCCCCTGAGCCAGGCAGGCCACAGCGAGCCCCATGCAGAGCGGGCCTGCTCCCTGCCCCAATTGCCGGGCATACTCTGAGGTCCAGGGCTTTAGAGCCGATGCTGGGAGGAGCCCTTATGAGAAGGGAAGGAAGGTGAGTTTTCCAGTATTTGGGGCAAAACTGGAGGGAAGGGAGGTTAAATACTGATCCCCAGTGATGCCAGACCAATAAATGGTTTACAAAAGCCAGCTGCTTTCAGAGTAATTTTTAACCTCATGAGCCATTCAGGGTGTCATCCTCAGCATGCCTGAGGTAGATCCTACTGCTGGTCTTAGACCTCATCTGTGTTCCAAATTGCATCAGTTTAAGCCAAGGTAAGGTTTGATTTTTTTAAAAACTGATTTAGTTCAACAAGTGCCAGCCACAGTGTGAACATGTTAGATCTGAATTAAACCAGCCTTATATCAATTCAGCCTAATTTGAGCCTTTATCAATGAAACAAAAAAATGCATACGCCCGGCCTGAAGTCAATGAAGTGTGTCCACTCAGTGGCTGACACCTCATTAACTAAACTGGTGTTTAACCTGATTTAAAATTAAACTGATAGTACTTTGAATAGAGACCAGGCCTTATGCCCATTGGATAGCACCTTGAAAGTAGTCCTGTTCATTCAATGGAGCAATGCTCAGAGAAAGAGACTACTTAGGGTGAGTAAAGATGGTGGGATCTGGCCTTCAGACTTTGTGTTAAAGGGGCATTTTGTAACAAGTAACTATGACTAGAAAACTTCTGTGCATTAAAAAAAATAACTGTCTCTTGCACTATTTGGTGTTTTTTTTCTTAGAGTCCCAGCTCCTGGAGTCATGGGATTATGTGAGAATCTCAGATTTTGTTTAAAAACAAAGTAAATTGCTAGTCATCATTGCTGCAGAGAAAAGCTTAACCACTTGATCCCTAACTCTCAAAACCCCAAAGCAAATACCCTCTCCCCATAACACTTTTTTTTAAATCATGATCTTTTTAAGTCAGTCTCATGGTTTTGTATGCTTGTGGTGATATCCTGGCCCCACTTTCCCTGCAGAAGGGGACAGCTTTGCTGAAGTGCCAGAGAATCAGGGAGTGAAACTGATGATAAACAGAAAGGGAAACTGACCAGGCTGCTTTGGCTGAAATGCAGAAAGCAAACAAACTGCATTGCTGGTGAAAATAACATTGACTTGTTACAATTACCATTTGTACTCTGGTAGCACATATCAGAGATCAGGACATCAGTGTATCAGGCACTGTAAATTTAAAAAGTCCTCACCCCCAACAAGTTCATGAGGTTTTTTTGCAATTGTGGTATTAATACTCTAAAGTAGGATAAGTAATGGCAATAAGTATTCTAAAATATAATGTCAGTGTGAGAATGGCCCTTTAAACATCTTTAAGTACATAGCCTGGGAGGGCTACAGTGGTCAAGATTGTTTGGTCAAAGTATATATTGTAATAAATCCATAACCACCTAAGCATGTCCCAGCACCACTGGGGAAAGAACCCAGGATACTTCTGCTCTAAAGGACCACTCCAGCTCCCATTGACTTCAATCAGGTCCCAAATGCACAAGCCTCTGCTGCTTGAATTAAAGGAAAATCTCCATTTGCTGCTGTCCCTGCAGGGCCTATGACACACACCTGAGCAGTACTGATTCCATCCAGTGGAGGGCAGTCATTACGACCTTTCATGGGCACTCTTGCTACCTTACTGAGAGACAGAGTTATCAATCTAACAGCACACTGTTTCACCATTACATATTATAGTATATCCTCATTAGGCTGGACTATGAGGAGCTAAGCACCATGTGTCTATGCATTCCTGCTTCACCTCTAGGGGGCTGAGTTCAAATCCTGCCTCAGTGATCCGGGCTCGCTGCTCCACACACCCATTGAGCCTTTGATCAAGAAAGGTTGAGGAGCAAATAAGAAGTGAGTGCTACAGGTCAGGACAGAGGTGACTAGGGAGAAGCTGGTACCACTCCCGGCTGGCTATCACCCCTGCTTTTAGCCCCTTGCTGAATTCACTCTCAAGTTCTCCTTACCTGGCACCTTTCACTCAGAGATCTCAAGGTGTTTTACACAGCTGGTGCCTATTTTACAGATGGAGAAACTGAGGCAAAGGGAGGGGACGTGCCTTGCTCAAGATCACCCAGCAGGCCAGGGGAAGAGCCCAGGTGTCCTGAGTCCAAGTGGGTGCTCTAGCCACTGGGCCACACTGTCTTGGATAGTGCTGGTGAATAACACTGGCAGACCCGGCCTGTAGGATTCCCTATCTCTGTCGCTGCAGGGGGAGAACAAAGGTGACCAGCTGCAGGGTTTGTGGTGATCTTCTGTGCACGAAGGCCAGGAGTGCTTGGATTTCCCGGTGACACCATTTCTTCACTCAGCCAGGCCGGAACCCCGCAACCAGAGCCTGCTGCGGTTTGCAATTCCCCGGCAGCCCTGCCTTCCAAGCTGGTGATCGCTGCAGCCTCTCCCCAGGTCCGTGTGGGTGGCTGACACCCCAGGGATTGAACTGAGGGCGTCTAGCGCCAAAAGCAGGTGGGCCTAGACCAGACTCAGATCCTCCAAGGTCCCAGCACAGAGCAGCAGCTATTACACAGACAGTGGGCTCCACATACACAGACGTTCCTGGCTCTCAGATGGAGGATCTCTGCTCATCCATCAGGGAAGAGACAAGGGCAGGGCGGTGGGAGTTTAGTTTTAATGCAAATGTATATGTAAATTAGGGTACAAGCCTCAGGTTCCCTGCAAGTTTCCAACACAGCAGCTGGGGTGCATGCAGGTTCTTAAGCCCCTGAGATTTTTTGTTTCTTTTTAAAAGCCATTTGGGGTTCATTTTATTTTCCTTCAGGCTGCATCCTGATCCCATTGTCCACAGCCAGGACGGCTAGAAACCTAGGGGCAGATCCTCATCCAGTGTAAACTATTACAGCACCACTGAAGCGGGGCTGGGACAACTTGCCCCAGCTGAGGATCTTCCCAAATGAAAGCTGAAATTCTCATGACTCCAGGAGCTGGGGCTTTAAGAAAACCCCCACATATCATGAGGGTTGGTGGTAGAATCACGAGGGTTGGTGATACCACTGTTGCCTTTTCCCCTGTGCAGTCAGTGAGGCCAGGGCAACGTAAGTGCACAAGGCAACAGTTCTGATCTAAAGGTGTTTGACACTCGCTTTGCCCTGGGGTCAATGGCTAACAAGGTGAAACTAGTCGCTCAAATCTGGTTTGGATTAAAGAACTGTCCTGGCTCTTTCCCACGCTGTCCAAAACTGGAACCATGGTGCGGGTTTACTCCAGATCCCCACAGCCATGGGCAAGGAAGACCCATGTTCTCCTTCATGGCCTGGGGCTTTGTTGGTGGGCACCTGTCAGTAACCTCATAGGTCCTGCTGCAGGGGAGAGCCAACACTATGGCCAGAACCTGCAGCAGCTAAGCCCAACACCCTGTCCTAGTGCTCGATACGCAGGGCTTGGATCGACTGCTCTGCTCTGGTCCTGTCCCCGGACAGCCACAAAGCTCCAATGGACGCATCAGAGCCTGTTTAGGAAACCAGCCCCATCCCAGCTCTCCGCTTTGCCTTCTTGTGCCCTTGGTATACAGCCCTTCATTCTCTCTGCCTTCTGGACAAAGAGAGGATGCAAGTCTAGTGGTTAGAGCAGTGGCTTGGGAGTCAGGAGTCCTGGGTTCTGGCTATGGGTGGAGATGGGGGGCTAGCAGTTAGAGGAGTGGGCTGGGCGTCAGGACTCCTGGGTTCTATTTCTGACTCTGAGCCATTGTGGGACCTTGAGAAAATCCATGTGCCTCAGTTTATTATCCATCTGGAAAATGGTGGGCAATGATATTTACTGACTGCTCGGGTGTTGTCAAACTGCTGCTCCAGAGAAGCAGAGTCCCGCTCTCTTTTCCTGGCTCCTTATCTTTCGAGGGAGTTAGTGACGTCTCGGAGACATTCACATCTTGGGCCCTGGGACCTGCCTGAACTCTGCTTCCGGAGGCAGCCAGCCCTGATGAAAGCAGAGCGAGTGACTTCCCCTCCCAGCTGCAGCCTTTCCTGCCTGTGGGATGGTGAAGCGCTGGGATCGTGTGGGCTGGCAGGACACCCCTGTGTGGGATCAAGCTGCGGGGGGCCCTGTCGCTTCTTAGCTCATGGCAATTGCACCCAAGCTACAAACAGGGACTTGTCTGCAGACAGCAACATGGAAACTGAGGCAGGCTGGGGCTACACTAAAACTTTTGCCAGCAAAGCAATGCCGGTTGTGGGAGAGGAGGATTTTTAATGACATATTTATACCAGCAAAAGCCCAAGTGCAGACACAATTATGCCAGCAAAATAGTCCTTTTACTAGTACAGCTAATTTCTACAGCTGGCTGGCAAACGCAATGTCCCAGCTGCAGAAAATGCTGTTTCCAAATTTGTTTTCATTCTGAATTGGAAAAAAAAAGCCAAAATTTTCCATGGGATGAAAATTCCAAAAAATGTCAATTCTGACCCATTTCGTTCCGTTGAAACGTTTCGTTTCAATGGGGATAAAAGCATTTCCTTTCGATAAAGTGACTACAAACACCATAAGAGAATATATTAAACAGCATGTCGAGGGCACAAAAGACAACACCATATCATCATTAGTAAGTCATTGTGTCAGTGTTGAGATGGTGAACATTAATATTAACAAAAAGAAGAGGAGGACTTGTGGCACCTTAGAGACTAACAAATTTATCCGATGAAGTGAGCTGTAGCTCACAAAAGCTTATGCTCAAATAAATTGGTTAGTCTCTAAGGTGCCACAAGTCCTCCTCTTCTTTTTGCGAATACAGACTAACACGGCTGCTACTCTGAAACCTGTCATTAATATTAACAGTTCATATCAAAACTGAAACAAAATGAAGCCAGACAATAAAGTTGAAATAAAACGTTTTTGCTGCATAGAAACAAAACATTTTGACATTATCAAAATGAGCAACTCGAAAGGGTTTGTTTAGTCCTTTTCATGTGGAAAATGTCTTCAAAATTGACACATTCCCGCAAAACATTTAGATTTTCATAGAATCATAGAACTGGTCATCTAATGCAGTCCGCTGCACTCAAGGCAGGACTCAGTATTATCTAGACCATCCCTGACAGGTGTTTGTCCAACCTGCTCTTAAAAATCCCCAATGGCAGAGATTCCACAACCTCCCTAGGCAATTTATTCCAGTGCTTCACCACCCTGACTGTTAGGAAGTTTTTCCCAATGTCCAACCTAAACCGCCCTTGCTGCAATTTAAGCCCATTGCTTCTTGTCCTAGCCTCAGAGGTTAAGAAGAACAATTTTTCTCCCTCCTCCTTGTAACAACCTTTTATGTACTTTTGACCAAACTCCATTTTCCAATGGCAGAACGGTCTGTCGAAAAATTTTCAACCAGCGCTAGTTATTGGGAAGCTGGTGTACGCTCCACACAAGCTAAAGGACTGTTTTGATGGGTTGCATGTCCACTAGGGGGCATTGTTCCAGTACTGCCTCTACCAAACCTTCTCCCCCAGTGCCTAGGCCTGGCTGGAAGCTATTGATGGGGGATCCCAGAGCCACAGCCGGCAGGGCTCATGCTGAACGAGCGCGCCTCTGTAGCAGCTATCCAGGCTTGCGGGATTCGTCAGTGCTCCCTTTGCAGCCCTAAGCCCCCACCTTGGGAACACCCTCAGGGTTAGGGGCGGCTCTGAGCAACATGTCCTGGAGGCCTGAGGACGCATGGCCAGCATGTGACACTTCGGCTGTTTGTCCATGCTGCAAGGAACCACTGAGGCAGGGCACAAGTTAGGAGGAACCTCAGGGTTGCTCTAACTTGCCCTGGGTCTGAGCCAGCAGCCTCAGAAAAGGAGAGGACCATTCGAACCTTGATCCTTCTGTCAGGCTCTATGTTGTCTGGCTAACACCCATCCCCAGGGGAGGTGGGCAATCAGGCTACAGTCTCTCAACACCTTTTACTGATGTCACCCAGCTTGGGGGTGGGGAGCTTGCTATCAGCTTCCACAGCAAGGCTCTCTGTCCCCTTCTTGCTGGCCTGGCCTTGTCTACATGGGGCACTCAGGCAAGTCAATTCGAATTAACTTTTAAAATGGGTTAGTTAAACCACATTACATCCTGGTGTGGATGCTCTTATGCCTGGTCTGCACTTAAAATGTAAGTTGCCATAGTTATGTCCCAGGGATGTGGAAAATCTCCACCCTGGCGTGCTGTGGCCAGGCTGACCCAACCCCCAGTGAAGACGCAGGTCGGTTGACAGAAGACCGGTTCCCGTTTCAAAGCGCACTACGTCCAAGAGCACGAGGAACCGGCTGCTGGGTCCGCATGGAAGTTATTGCACGGCAGGCTAGTGTGCGGGAGACTCACACCCCAGCTGGCTGTGTGCTGACTCCTTGTCTGGCCACGTCCTCCGACCGACGTGTGGGCAAACTCCGCACAAGCCAGGAGGCTCCCTGACTCCGAGGGGATCGCTCGTTGTGCAGGAGCTAAGCCCCGCAGTGCCTGACTCTAAGGGTCGGTCCTGCACCCATTCAAGTGAACCCTTTGACGTCAGTGGCACAAGATCAGATCCTGAGGCCTTGCCCGCATACAGAATCAGTCCCACTTTAATTAGAGCAGTAGCATTAAGCAGCACAACCCATGTTGTGTGGACACAGTGTCTGCTGGTATAAGCACTCCCATACAGGAGGAGGAATAAGGCCCCTTTATAGCAATATAACTGTGTCCACACTAGAGATTATACCAGTAGAATGATACTGGGGCTTGTCTAACATGGGGAAATTGACCAGAAGAGCTATTGTAGGATAAATGGAAGTGGACTGAGCTAAGCCAGAGAAGGGCACTCTTATTCTGGAATGGGAGTATCCACACCGGGAGCTGGTCGCCGTCAGGTGTGGATGGCCAGGAAGGATTCCTAGTAAGGCTGATGCCCCAGGAAATTCCACATCCAGGGATCTGACTTGCTGCATTCAGTCGATTCTGGGCCCCTCCTCCACCACTGGCTTGCCCCATTGCCAATCCTTTCCCATGGCAGCCACACGCCCACGTCTGCCCTGCCTCCCTCGCTGCCTAGCAACCTCCTTCCCGCCCCTTGCATACAGTGACACATTGTTTCATCCGTGGACTCTCACAGCGTCCCCCCCTCCCCCCCGAGTGTGACAAGATTTTTTCACCCCACTCAAAGCCTGGTTGTGAGAGGTGCTGTGCACCAGCAGCTCCCCCCTTACGGCTCTTTTGTCTATAAAGATGAGGGGCAAGGCAAGCCCCTTGGTTGTCTGTCCCCTTCCCGGCTGCGTTAGGAGCCACGAAGAGGCTTCAAAGTTTGGTTTGGTTTCCTTTAATGGGCGGGTTGAGCACTAAAGTTTATTTGGGGTTTGAAGCGTCAGGTCCAGCTGAACTTTCTCTTGCAGGACTTTGGCAAGCAGTGGAGGACTAAGGGAGGGACACAGGAAGCAGAAGGAGAGGAAGGCTGGTCCAGTGGCTGGAGTCCTCAATTTCCTGCTCTGCTGAGGACTTTCCCTGTGACCTGGGGCTAGTCAGGGTGGGACCCACGAATGAACTTAGGCATTGCAATGCTGGACGTCACAGCGCCTAGACAACCACAGCAATGCTCTGGGATTCGCAAAGCCGAGTTAGACACCGAAGCTCCCTATCCTATGGATGGGGAGAGACAGGTGCCCACAAAACCAGGGTGCTCGGTGGGAAGCCTAAGCTAGCCTGGGGCAGACGCCGATGAGGGGCGTGCGTGATAAGCCCTGCCCGCCCCGCTCTTGGAGATTGGCGCCTAAGTCTGAGCAGCAAGGAGGTGCCTAGATCTGTTAGCAATCCACAAACGGGACCCCCCTCTCCTGGCCTCTAATGGAGTACGTGCCTCAGGTGTTTCTTGTGGCACCTGGCTCGTGCCACACAGAGAAGGCCGGGGCTGTCCTTAGGCATACGTGGCTGCGTAGGGCACCCGAAAAATTAGGGCACCCGAAAAATTAGGGCACCACCGGGACCATAAGCACCGACTTCTCATCCGACCAGGGGGGGGGTAGGGGGGGTTGCTCGACACCCCCGCTCCGCTCCAGGCCCCACCCCCACTCCACCCCTTCCTCCAAGTCCCCGCCCCACCTCTTCCCGCCCCAGCTCCACTCCCGCCCCACCTCTTCCCCCATCCCCGCTCCTCCCCCTCCCTCATGGAGCTTGAAAGCTGCGAATCAGCTGTTCGCGGCGCTCTGGAAGCGCTGGGAGGGAGCGGGAGGGGTTGGTAAGCGCGGGGCCGTCAGCGCACAAGAGGCGTGGGGGGAGGGGGGCAGAGGGAGGGAGCCTAGCGCCGGTGGGTGCTCTGCACCCATTAAATTTTCCCCGAGGGTGCTCCAGCCCCGGAGCACCCACCCACAGAGTCTGCGCCTATGACCAGGACAGCAGGTAAGAGCAGTCGGCTCCTTACTAGGCAGAAGGCAGGGGCCGTATTCAAAGAGCTGAATGCGCCAGCGTAGGGGCACCAGTTTAATAATACTGCGTAGGGCCCCATAAATCCTAAGCATGGGCCTGGAGAAGGTGGTACCCACCTTTAGCCCAGTGGTTAGTGCACTCACCAGGGATGGGGGAGACCCAGATTCCATTTTCCCCTCTGCCAGAGAGAGAGAGAAAAAAGATTAGAGCAGGGATCTGCCCTGGCTCAGCAGGGTGCTCCAACCCCTGAGGATCAAAATATTTATCCACAGTGGAACCATCATCGGGCCAGAGCATGGGACTGACTCTAGCCGAGTGATTAGGGACCCCACTTGGCAAGTGGGAGACCCCAGGTCCACTTCCCCTGCTCCAATCGCTCTTTACCCACCATGGAACAGCTTCAACAGGAGCGTCTGAGGGAACCTCACCTGAGGGTGTCCCATCACCCAGTGGGTTGGCACATGCTGTGGTGAGGGGGGAGACCTCTAATGGAGAGGGGGGAGTTGAACCCGGGTCACCCACATGCCCCAACCCCTGGGCTTATAGTTAGAAGGCAGGTACTAGGGTCTCCTCCTCTTCTGTTTGGAACAGGACCTGACTTGGGAAGCAGTGTCTAAGTGCACCTATCTCAGGGTCCTGATTTCCCATCGACCCTTCCCCTTTCTGTTGGTACTGGGAGCTAGCAACCAAAACACCCCCATTGGGTTTGAATAGAGACTGGGAGTGGCTGGGTCATTACACGTATTGAATCTATTTCCCCATGTTAAGTATCCTCCCCGCCTTCTTGTCAACTGTCTAAATGGGCCATCTTGACAAAAGTTTTTTTCTCCTGCTCATAATAGCTCATCTTAACTAATTAGCCTCTTACAGTTTGTATGGCAACTTCCACCTTCTCTGTATGTGTGTATATCTATATATCTTCTTACTATATGTTCCATTCTATGCATCCGATGAAGTGAGCTGTAGCCCACGAAAGCTTATGCTCAAATAAATTGGTTAGTCTCTAAGGTGCCACAAGTCCTCCTGTTCTTTTGGTGGCTACAGACTAACACGGCTGCTACTCTGGAGCCTGTCCATATGGGGACTGTTGTCCGCTTACACATGGATTAAGTTGGAACGAAATTTGGTCAGCTCAACAAGCGTAGCGGCGGGGAGAGGCTTTTCCTGGATGCACCAGCCCCTTGCCCCATGCTGTCTAGGGTGCTGGAAAGCTGGGGCTGGGCTGTGTGGCTGCAGCCTGGGGAGATGGTTATCGGGGGGTGGCTGGAGCCCGGCACTCCGGATGCTCATCCAGAATATTGCCCCTGTTTTCCCATGTGATGCCAAGGCCTGCCCTACAGATTGAGTTTCCCAGTGTCTGGGTGAGGTTATGTTACTGCTTGAGAGGCTGTACACAATCCTGGTCCAGCCGTGGGGCCATGGGTGACTGCCCTGGGAAGAAAGGTTAAAATGCAGCCCACCCTTCCGCTCAGGGAACAGAAATTGTCACTTTCACCTGTTTCCATGGCAGCTGTTACTGGCCCTAGTCACCCCGCAGGAGGGGAGCAGCCAGCTGCTGCCACTGCCGGGCTCTGCCTCGGGGAGTTTGTACAAGGCGTGTAACAAACGTGCCGGCTTTCTGGGGCACGACTGCTGAGTCAGTGGCTTTCAACCTTTCCATACCAGGGCCATCCCGTACCAGGTTACAACAGGAAAACGACCTGAGAGCCCCCTCCGATCGCGTTATAAACCAAGGGAGGGTGGTCGGGACCCCCTGACATCTGATTGTGCTCCCCAAGTTGAGAATACCTGGGCTGAGTCCCCGGTTCCCTTGCCCCAGAAAGTAAAACACCTGGGAAAGCCTCAGAGCCAAACCCAGACGGGGGTGGGTGGGGGGGTTGGAACGTAGCAGCCCATCCCTTAAGCCCAGATCTGAACACCCCCGGGTTTGGTTCTGGATCCCGGCTTTACGACTCGGGCCCGTCCTTCTGGTAGTGCGAACAGTGCTTGTGAGCTGGTGTGCTAGGGAGCGGGTGGATGTAAAATGAGCTGTCACGCACAGAAAATTGTGTCGATCCGGGATGCCTCTAGCTTCTTTCTTGTGTGAGAAACACAACAGGTAACAGTGATGACATTTAAATGATCACTGGGCATCTGAGTCAGCCACCCAGTGAGATGAAGGGGGCAGCTCACACCTCTCAGAGCCAGTGTTCCAGGCTCTGTGCAGCCTCATCTCCGCAGCAGTTAGCCTCACCCACGGGACCTGAGTGTTTCTCCACAGCCGTAACAGCTACAGCCTTGCTTGAGATATTCAAATGAAAGCTGAGCTTCTGGAGAACCAGGCCTTGCCAGCGTGAGCGTGAAGCTGCTGTTCTCGAGTGCTGAGAAGAGGGGGCGTTTGTCATGCCTCTTCAGTTGACAGCGGCCCTTTAAACTTAGCTGTTCGCTTGTCACTAATTTGGCGTTGCATTTCTCTGGCCTTGGACAATGAGAATTGGCAAAATCTGTTTCACTTTCAGGTGCTTGTTTGGGCCGCAAATGCTGCTGGGGGATTGTGACGTTCCCCTCTGGAGTTGTCTGGACCGGTGATCTGCTAGGCCACTCCAGTCCTTGACTCTGGGAGCCAGCCTGACCCTGCTCTGCTGTGAGAACCCCCACTCCGGGGCTGTTCACGGACGGCCTCTGGCATGTCAGCTGCTCCCAGCTACTTGCAGGTGAATGACACTAGCCAATATCTCCAGTCTTAGAAACAACCCGAGGAACCTCTGTCTTGCAGTGTCCAGTTATGCCCACTGGACGGTGCAAGCTTATATAAATTCATCAATTTAACAAAGAAATTGATATGTACCAGGCTTGTTATCTCAAGGGGAGTCTCTGACACACTGCAAATCAAACGCATGGCTTTAGGTAGAATAAAGAAACAGATTTGTTAACTATAAAGATCAATTTTAAGTGATTATAAGTCAAAGCATAACAAGTCGGATTTGGTCAAATGAAATAAAAGCAAAACGCATTCTAAGCTGATCTTAACATTTCAATGTCCTTACAAACTTAGACGCTTCTCACCACAGGCTGGCTCTTCAGCCAGGCTCTCCCCTTTGATCAGCGTTTCAGTGGCTTGGTGGTGGTGTCTGTAGATGGAGGTGGAAGAGACAGACCATGGCAAAATGTCTCTCCCTTTTATCATGTCCTTTCTTTCCTCTTGGCTTTGCCCCCCCGCTTCAGAGTCAGGTGAGCATTACCTCATCGCACTCCCAAACTGCCCAAAGGAAGGGGGTGACTCCCGCGAGGGTCTAACAGATTCTTTTGTTGTTGCCTAAGCCAGTGTCCATAGTTCCTGTGAGGCTGGCCTGGGTTTGTCCCATCCATGCCCTGAGGAAGTGTGAACTGCCTCTCTGCTCTTGGAGAGTTTTTGCATGGGCTTGCTTTAAGCCCTGAGGACACATTTTCAGCCTCATAACTATATACATGAAATTATAACCTATAACCTTACTATAACTTTATGGTAACAATCAATCACTATAACAATGCTCAGTGCATTATGAGCCCTCCGAAGACACCCAACATGACAAACTTTGCATTGGATAGCACACAATCATTTTATAAAGATGAACATGGGGGTGTTAACATGGGGGTGTCCCGCCGAGATATAGAGCATTTTTTAAAAAAACTATTTTCGTTTATTACAAAGATGTGGAAAAAAGTCCGAACTTGGGGTTTGTAAAAGCTCACTTACACCAGCTTTAAATGTCTGAGGCCAAGTTAAAGGTCTTTAGCAGAGATGCCATTTGGCCTGGTGCAGTGCTGTCTGTCTTCCTGAGTCTGCAGACGGGCAGCATGCTGCCTCTTCTGCTGCTGCTTTTCCCACGCAGCAGTGGTGGAATGACCACAGGACTCCAATTCTATGGTCAGCCATGAAGCTGATAATCATGGTGCAGGCACTGAGCTGGTCACAGTGGAGAAAGACCCAGGAAAACTAGACTTGGGGAGGGCTAGACAACCCTATCTCCAATATTCAGGGATAAACAGGAGCTGAATTGTTAATTGTTCTGAGTCTTGCATCCCCAAATCTGGTCAGTAAGTGCCTGGTAAGTTTTGCAAGGCCTCTGTGGTTTGCACAAACCTCTTGAGCAAGTATGTAGGGATCCTACCTGCTTCTGGAATGCAGCTGACGCTGGGTTTTAACTGCGGCTATTTAACAACCCCCAACACTACCAGCCAGGAGCGAGGACAGGAAGTAGAGGAAAGTGCCTTATCACCTTGTGGTCTATTGTTCTTGTGTGCTCGGTTCTATTCCCCTCCCCTGTCTAATACGCACATGCCAGACAATCTCACTTGGCAGCAAAACACCTGCTGTCTGAGACACCCTGCATAGACTGTTCCATGCTGGCTGCTGCAGTTTACTGCAAATCTGCCTCGGAATCGCTGCTCTCTCACCCCAGAACCCACGGGCTGCCTTCACTAAACCAGTAGCGGGTGCTAAAGTGCAATGAGCTGAGAACAGCTTGGCGGTGACCTTGTTAACCTTGGGTTATGGAAGCACCCAAATGCCCCTATAAGAATTGGGGGCCTCATTCTACAGATCCCTGCAGAGCATAGCTGGCATTCTGCTGCCCTTTAGCTACTCTGCCTAATGCCTATTGCTAGGTTTTCTGTCTGGCTCCGTTGTAACCAGTGATCCACAAAATGGAGGGGTCGTGTGTATGGGCTATTGGAGACACTGAGTAACTGCTAAGAGGACAGGTGAGCAGCAGGGGACAGGATGCCACGGTTCCTGAATACAGCACCCTGATGAGATGCCAAAGATGACTCCCAGCTGGGGCAAGCTTGGCCTGCATCCTATTGGCCAGAGCAGGGGAATTCCAACTCAGAGTCCCTCTCCAGATGGCAACGAATCTCTGAGACTCTCACCCTCAGGACGGTCCCACCTCTGGATATGAGATCGGGACGCCGGCTCTAACAAGCAGCCACCAAAGGGCCAGGCCCAGCAGTTAGTTATGAACAGCCCTCTCCAGGATGGCTTAATAACTGCCCCACGCCCTGTGTCTCTAAAGGGAACTAAAAATCTTAAGGAGGCAGCTTGAATGCGATAGGACCTGTTCCTTCACCCCATGCGCATGAATGCTCCTGTCAAACCCTGAAGGAAGTCTGAAGGATCTCTTAACCCAGGACTTGTATTGGGCTGAGTGAGTGGCCCTCTTTGGAGGCTGCCATCGTGTCCTCCGAAGGCATGGCCAGACCGATCAGACCATCCTGCCTATCTCCAGCCGCCTGCCCCGCAAAAGGCAGAGGTTGGCTTCAGCCCAGGAGTAGGAGGGTTAGAATCTCAGCTTTCATTAGCGGGGGACCTAATCATAAGGGTCACAGAGAAAGGCATGAACGTGTGAGTAACGAATGCAGTGAGGTCTGAGAGCCTGCGGCCCACCAGCCCGAAACAGGGCCTCTGAGAGTGTGATGTGCCCCGTTCCTGTTACTCAGCTGCCCAAGTAATGAATCCTTGCACCTTAATGTTTTTAACTGCTTCACTGATGAAAGCACACGAAAAAGGAGGGTCACAGTCACAGATCTGCCCTGAGTGTGGTTTCATTTTGATGCCATAAGCTGGTGGCATTTAGGAGATACCCTGATGCTTCCCCCACTTCGACCCTGGGAGCCACAAGGCCAACGTGGGGACTGGGCATGAGCCTCACCAGAGGGGCAACACACCCTGAAGAGCTCAGGGGCATCCCCCACGGAGCAGGAGAACAATCCTGGTTTGGTCAGAACGGTGAGTTGGGCCCCAGGGCTGTTTCTCCACTCTGCCTGTGGCCGTTTGTGTCTGTCCATGCCCAGTGAGGGTGCTGCAAACACAGGGCCTTAGCAGGTGCTGAACTGGGTGCTGGGTGAGCTGGCCTGGCACATATAACTAGACCAAGGGTGGATGGGGGAAACGCAGGAATCTCCCACTGTGTGCAGGGTATCCTGGATAACCCGGGGGGGGGGGGGGGATTGTGAATTTGTGACAGGAGCTGGGGGAGAGGTCGTGGGCCCCTTTGATCTGGGCAGCCAAGGGGAAAGAGGAACGGCATGTGCCCCGTGGGCCTAGTCCAGAGGCCACAGGGATGGAGAATTGGAGACACACTCCACATCATGGTGATCAGAGGAGACCCATGTCCACGCGTGGGGGGCGAGGGGAGGCTCCAGGGTCCCCGGAGCTTGGCTGGTCCGAGAGGAGACCACAGGCTGTGCCGGCTTTAGGGGAGGGAGGGCTGGGAGGCCAGAAGCAGCATGGCACTGGTGGGAAGGGGTCGCACCCTGCTGCCGCTTGTGCCTGGGGGAGGGGGCTGCCGCCCGCCCTGTGCTGAGACGCGCGGAGTTGGGGGCGGGCCAGCAGCCGCCGCCGGCCCCTCTCCTCACCGGGGGCCATTACACCCCCCATGCGCTCCTCCCGCCGGCTTGTGGGCCGATGTGCCAAGAGGTGGAGCCTGGCGGAGAGTGGGGGGAGCCCTGGGCTGGGGGCGGGGCCCGCCCCCCCCTTGCAGCCCACGCCCTGGGGCGGGCGGTGCGGTGCGTGCGCTCCCGGCGGGGCGGGGAAGGGTGTCCCGGTCTCTCTCCGTGCGCCAGGGCGCGGCGCAGCCACTCGGTGCGCTCGGAGGCGGAGCAGGGGCCACCCGAGCCTTAGCAGCCGCCGCTTTCTCGGCCGCCTGGAGACACAAAGGCTGCGGATCTCTCCCCGGAGCCGGGCGAGGCGAGTGGAGCAGCTCCGGGCCCCCCCTGTTCAGTCCCGCCGGGGCCCCCCTTGGAGAGCCATGTCCTGCCTGGATTACCTAGCTGCCGAGTGCCTGGTGTCCATCTCCAGCGGGGCTCTGATCCACCCCGCCGCCGCCTCCAGCCTCCCCAGCCCCGATCCCGCTAGCAGCGAGGACCGGGAGGTGCGGGACACGCTCCGGGGCGCAGCCCAGGCGGCGGCCGGCTGCAGGGCGCGCCCCGGTTCGGCGCACTCGGAGAGCAGCAACTCGTCCTCGTCGGCCGGAGGGGGGGACCTGGAGAGCGGCTACACCACCCTGTCCGACGGGGGCGGCGGACCCCAGCGCGCCCCGCTGCCCGGCCACAGCCCCAGCCTCTCCTCCCCGGGCAAGCGGCACCGCTGTCACTTCCAGGGCTGCTGCAAAGTTTATGGCAAATCGTCCCACCTGAAGGCGCATCTGAGGACGCACACAGGTGAGGCCGCCTCCCCCACTCTGCCCCTTCTCCCCGCGTGGGGACCCCACCTGCCCCCGACTCTGCCCCCTCCTTGCGCGGCCCCCCCCCCCATCCTGCCTTCGCCGCTCTCCGCCGCCTCCGCTCTCACGCTCCTCCCCCGGCCCCACTTTCCTCCCCCCCTGCTCCTGCGCGCGTGTTCTCCCTCCTCCCCCACCCACGAGGGGCCCCGCCTTTACCCACCTCCCCTTGCTCTTCCTGCACCCCCGTTTCCCTCCTGGGGTCCCGCCACCCCACTCCACCGCTCCAGTCCTTTCGCATCTCCCCAGTACCCCATGCCCCCCTCATGCCCATAGGTAGGACCCCCCCCCCCGTCGCTTTATCAGATGGTGGCTTTATCCTGCACCGATCTCCCTCCTTCGCCCCGGGGGCTGTGACCCCGCTTCCCAGGCACCCGCCCCCGTGACCTACCCCGGAGGCCTCCCTGTGGTTGGTGGGCGGGGGGGGGGGGCACGGTGATGTCACTTCTTTTTGCTGGGGCGGAGGGGGGGGTTAAGCCGTCTGAAGTTGTGTCCAACCCCCGCCCCGCTGCGTGGAACAACGCCACTTAATTTCCATTGGCCTCAAATCCAAGAGTTGCAGCCCCAAAGGGTCATGGGGCTTGCCCAGGGCCCCAGTCTATTGCCCCTCCCCCCACCCTTCTGTGGGAAGGGCGGGGCTTGGGCTGTCAGGGAGGCGTGGCCCTGGCCTGTGACACGCTTCCTTTCCTTCTCTGCCATGCAACACTGTGCAGCTTTCTTTCTGTGTGCGTGGTGGGGGCCTGGTACTGAAGTGTGTGCACACCAGGTCCTGGTGTCTGCTGCCCTGTGTGACCTGCTCCCCACGGATCTCTTCCATGGCCCTGGTTTCCGGGAGTAGCGCCCATCCCCGCTGACCTCTGGACGTGGCCGAAGCCCTTCGACTTTTGAAAGTGGCCCTGTGTGGCTTGTAGTCGGGAGCAGGGGGCCTGGCCTGCCCCCGAATCCCGGGGCTGGCGCTTCCTGCGCACTGAGTCTGTGGGGTGCAGCCGGCTCTCGGGGAGGCACAGGGTAGGTCACAGGAATCCCTAGGGCAGCTCTCCCCTGGGCACGAGGTCGCCTGGTGCCTCTCTGCCTAAGGTGGTGGGTGGGGCTGGTGAGAGGCAGGAGGCAGAAATGGAAGTGAAGGGGGAGGGGGCAAAATCCCAGCACAGGGCGGAAGCTTCCTGGTTTCCTGCTTCTCTGTCTCGCCCTGGTGCACTGGGGAGGCTGCTGCACGTGCATTGGTGCCAGGCAAGGAGGGTGGAGCATTGGCACTGAACAGAGCAGAGGAGATCAGGGAGGGAGTGTGATTAATTCTCTCCCCCCCACCTTGTTGTTTCTAATTGGGCAGGGTGGCAGCATGGGAGAGGAAAGATAAGAGGCCCTTTATTAGTAAGCCTTGGTTCTAGCCACAGGGCGAACAGGGCAGGGGCTGAATGAGTGTCTGGGTTACTGTTCTTAAGCGTGGGTTCAGTGGGCCTTACCTGCGGATTCTTGGGGAGACGGAGGCCAGGTACTGGAGACCACCCCAGGGATGCGCTCTTCGTGCGGATGCAGCTTATATCCTCAACGCTGTGTGCTCCCTCAAGTGAAATAAGCTGGCCCGATAAAACTGCACTTCTTTGCGGCGATAACTGTGCCTATATGAGGGGCCCGCTGAGTCGATCAGAGATCGCACCCCTGACCGACGTGGGGATGCTGGTGGAAGTCTGTTGTGTCGATCAGGCCTGCCTGGCCCCGAGCCGTGAG